>NW_026596120.1:10913507-10939424 GCF_907164565.1 Psammomys obesus
CACACACACACACACACACACACACACACACACACACACACACACACGATTTGATATCCTCCAGGCTGTGCAAGGTAACAGCTATCAAATCTATTTAAGTGGTTATAAATCAAGTAAAAGATGAAAGGTAAGAAACAAAATGCTATCATTTATTTAAAATTAGAAGATCACAAGTAACTATGCATTATAAAAGTTTTAGTAAGAAATTAGAATAAACTCCAAGGCCCTAAAAGCACCAGCTTTTCCTCTCCTTAATAAACGTTTTGCTTTTTAATTAAAAATTCTTAAACAGTACCCAATTACTCTTGTAAGAAAGAGTTCTTAATAAACTGACAAATTTTCCTTAAAGGGAAAATTTATCTCCAATAACACATAAATATTTGCAGAGAAAATCTAATTGTAGAGAAAATTGTACACATATGGAGAGCATGTTTCTATTCTAGAACTCTGAGAAGGAGGATCACCTCTTGTTAAAAGATAAAAGATGCTTTGATTGTACATCACTGTCCTGCAGAGGGAAGATTTTCCTTTGGAGGTAGACTACCTTTGGTTTAGGAGAAGTTCCTCCTGGTATGAAACTGTACTGAAGAACCCCTGGAGGAGTCTGAGGAGTACCTAGTTGGACATTATTCTGGGAGAGCCAAAGACAGTTCCTAGTTCATGCTAGAGATGAAGATGTGGTAAAAACATAACATGCAGAAATAAGAGACTGCTGCCTCCAGGAACAATGAAGTTTATTTCATAAGCAGAATGGACTTTAGAGTTTCTTGGAATTAGTGTGGTGGTTTCCCAAGTTGTTGTTGTTGTTGTTGTTTTTTTATCAGAACATTTTACAGCAACAGAAAAAGAAAGCCACGATAGAAGTGGCTTTCCAAAAAATTTGAAACTCTAACCACTTGAATCAATCACGAATTTTTCAGAATTAGAAGAGGTCAAGATTTTTCCAGCTATTATTTTGCTAAAAAAAACACATTAATAAAATGATTCCTAATGACATACTGCTATGCCCGTAGATCAGTGCATCACTCAACCATCATCAGAGAAGCTTCTTGCAGTAGTGAGAACTAACACTAGTGGACAATGTGCAGACAGTGAGTGACTTTGGAGCACTCAGTTTTAAATGGGATGTCTTTATGAAAGCCCTCCTCTGAAGACTCAGGGATCTACGTAGAGGAGGGAACAGAAGACTTTAAGAGCTAGAAGTATTGGGTGACTTCAAGGAAACAGGGCCTTCAGATACAAAAGGAGTGATGCTCGTATAAACTCACAGAGACTGTGGCAGCACACCACGTGAGACCCACACCCGTCCAACCCACACCCGTCCAAGACACATGAAGTCCCGGTACTGAGACGGGTAGGTAGACACAGGGTCCCACCCCTAACCAACAACGTATTTGCAATTGATAGCTGATGGCAAATGGAAAATCATTTTCTCCAATACCAATGAGTATGTCAACCACACTCCAGGACAAGCCCTCCACCTACCGTAGTTGGCCAACGCACACGAACTCCATTGTTTTTGTGGTGGACCTTTTGTTTCCTTTTGGCATTTTGTCTTATTGGTCTTTTGGTTGTTTGTTTTGAGTTTTGGTGTGTGTGTGTGCATGTGTATGCGTGTGTTTATTTGAGACAGAGCACATAAAGTGTGGGGGGCTGGGATATGGGAGGAGTTATAAGAGAGGAAAAACAAGATTAAAATATTGCATGAAAAAGAATTAAAAAGAAACCCCACAGACTAGAAAAAAAAATTACTAGTGGAAAATAATGATGCAGAAAGGCATGAAAAAGTCCTGTCTGTAAGTGAAGGGAGAAAAATAGTCTTTTTTCTTTCTCTCTCTGACTGCTGTTAAAGTGCAGGTATGTCAGTTCATAAGAAGTAGTATAAGTCAGCAAGACATGAATACACGAACTCATTATGATTCAAAGGCAAAACCCCGAAGATAAAATATAATAATGAAAATGCTTTGAAATAGATTAGAAAAGGTCATCTTTTTCTCACAGTACCTAAGTATCCAAGTGTCAGGCAGCATAAGGATATCAGGCCCTAGCAGACAACAGCAAAGGAAGAAAAAAAAAAAAAAACCAGGAAAAGTAATGATGGCAAGGGCTGGGGACCTATACTATGACTATTTTAAAGAAACACACAGCACACGGTTGATTACATTTACTGGAAGTAAATGAATTAGGGTAAAGAGAGACAGAGATCAGTAAGGATTTGGAAAGTAAGTTACATAAATCTGAGTGCTTCTTACAGGGTTTTTAGTAACACAAGAAAGAGTAAACCAGTGTGATACTTTTTCTTTTTTAAAGGAAGAAAATGGGTGACAAGTGATACGGAAAATATATTTACGTAAAATAGTTTCAGAATAAGCAAAAGTAAGAATATGGTAATTAAAATAATTTGAGAACAGAAAACTTCACTAACTCTTATAATTTGATCTAAGAATGTCCTAACAACAATAAGAATCTAAAACAGGTTCTTCTGATATACACAGAAGATTATTTAATATCTGTCATGTTTTTTCAATATTTTAAAGTGTTCTCAAGGCTGTTATTTTATTGGGTGCTCACATGATTTCTCATTCAGAAGAGAGTAGGTATTTTATTTTTTTATCCTACTTTGTAGAAGAAGAAACTTAAGTACAAAGGTGCTCCCCTAGAAGGCACAAGGCACACTTGGTTCAGAGGGTGCCACACCCCCCAGGAGAGAGAAGCCCAAGGGCTTTGCATGACCCAGATGAGAGTTTGATTCTTTTCTGCAGTTTCATACCAGAGTCCCTGTCATTATCTGATAGATGCTTTTCTTTCTGTTGTTCAGTTTCTATATCTACACTACCTTGGTAGGTTTATTTTCTATTTATTTTTTTTGCTATCATCACTTGAAGATATGTAAAAAAAAATTATAAAGTACACACTAAAAATTTAACCAGACATTAATAGACATTAAGTTGTTTGTAGCTGTGTGAGGTCTAAGATGAACAGGCTAAACTATACCAACAGATGCTGATTTCATAAATACGGTTTTCTATGCACTTAAAAATCTGACTCCAATCTTTATAGCTACACTTAAGCGCCACTAAGAGGGGGTTACAAACATAAGCTGGTTTCCCAAACATTTTTATAAACTGCAAGAATCCATAAACATTCATTTACTGCCCTGACAATCTCCTCCCTCCCTGTTCCTTAATGGCAGCCTCTCTTCTCCCTGTCCTACACTAACCTGCTGTATGACAATGGGCAGTAAGGGCTAGAGGCACAGTTGACTGCCTCACGGCAAGAAAAGACACTTAGTAAAGAATGCTGAAGATAAACACAATTTAGTTACGTGCCAAGAAACAGAAGCCAAGGAAAAGCTAGGTTAAATAAAAGGGGGTGGCTGAAAGATACAAACAAATTTTTAAAATAAGTGGTTTTAAGAATGAAGAGGCAGGGCTAGATAGGTGGCTAAGGAACATACTGCTCTTGCAGAGGATACATTTGGTTCCCAGCACTCACATCAGGTGGCTTACGACCACCTGTAAATCTAGCTGTGGTAAATCTGATGCTCTCCCTCTTCTGGCCTCTGTGGACACACATGCACAACAAACTAAGTAAATATTAATAAAGAGGCAAAGTTTAATATAAATACCTGATACAGCATAAAAACCAAACAAGTTTAAGTACAGCTTGTCCTATAGAGGTCTCAACAACAACAACAACAAAATGTCAGCAAAACAAATGAACACAATTATGACTTTGATTTTTGAGAGTTTTGCTTTACAGCTCACATTGGACTTGAAGTCAAGACTGTCTCACTATAATGGGATCACAGGCATGTGTTATAATGTCTGGCTCAAAATAACTTTTGAAGTAAATATATATATATATATATATATACACACACACACACACACACACACATACATACACACACATACCTTCATTTCAGCATATCTTGCTGTCTAAGCTGACAGTTAATGTCTTAGAGCAGTTAACAGATTTGGCCTCTAAAAATGGAATTTGGGGCTATCATCAAATGAATCTAATAATACATGTGTAAAATGGCTACTGTGCCATATGATTGTTAGCATAAACAGTAAACAGTTAAACAAATACTTATCAAAAGAAAACAGCCTTATTTTTAAAACTCATCCACATGCCTGGCTTTAATACAGGTAAGTATACATGATACCACATATGGACTGATAGTCACATCATATAACTTGTGGAGTCCTTTCTTTGGTTCCCAACACCAAAGGACCCTTCCCTGTCTTCACTCTACTCTGTCTACATGGCCTCTGATGATGTTATGGGATGTTAGGCATTACTCTACTTCCCTCTCACTGAGTCTGTACAGGGCTGGCAGGATGCCTGTCCAGGGAGCAGGACAGTGCTACTAAAGGAGAAGGCTGTGTGGAACAGCGTCAACATGCTCCTCAGTCAGGGAGCTGGTAATATTCAGAAGAGGATTAGTCCAGAAATCTTTATTCAAGCCAGGATAAGCTACAGGATTGTGGCCATGAGGGACTCATTTCTGGGATGGACTTTTGTATTTGTTACTTTCTGGCACTGTGATATAAAATGCCACAACCAGGGCTACTCACAGAAAAGTTTATTTAGGCTTAAGGTTCCAGAGGAATGAGTCCATTATGGCAGAGTGGAAGCATGGTGGCTCAGGGAGCAAGCTGAGAGTGTCTATCTTGAACCTCAAGCAGAAGCGGAGAGAGTGAACTAGAAAATGACAGGGTTTATATTCTCAAAGCTCACCTCCAATGACATACTCCATCCTGACACACATCTCCTGAATCTTCCAAACACCTTCTTCAACTGGGGGCTAAGTATCCAAATGCCCACGACTATGGGAACCATCTCATTCAAACCACCATAGAGCTCTCTAGACACAGAGGACCCAGCTGCATATCTGAAACAGTTTAGCTTTATTTGCCCATTGGAAGCATTCCAGTGGGCATAAATTGTTCCTACTTAAGAAATACGCATTTGACATGTACCATCAACATCTGATAAAAAATTCCAAGATATTCTAACAAACTTAATTATAAAGACCAGTGTGTGTGTTTATCACAAACCAGCCTTGTTTATTTAAAAACTTTTTTGACAGTTAGCCTAGTAATCCAGATGACCTTTCTACCTTAAAACTATCCCTACTTTGCACTGTCCTTTGTCACAGTGCTTTTCTTTTCCAATGTCTATAAAAATGTTCTTAGCTTTAATCTGGCAACCATTTTCTGGCTGCTTCTAACTTACCTGGTGGTAGTTTCTGGAACCTATTTCAGGACTTGGTTTCTTTCTTTCTTTTTTTTTTCTGGTTAGCATCTGTAGTGCTTCTAACTCCTTCATAAACTGTTCCTACTTAAGAAATAGGTACATATATTATAAAGAAATATGTATATAAATTATATTTATATCTATAAAGAAATTTCTTTATAGATGCTTCCCCTGGTTTCTGGAGTTTTGGTTTTTACAAATTACTTGCAAATGCAGATTTTAACTTATCCTAGCTAAATTTTGTATTTTATATTTAGTTCTGTAGCTTTAGCATAGTCAAAGAACTTATCATCTTCATTCAGTCTATCATCTAACACAATAGCTGTTTCTCAGGGAATTGGGTAAGGAAACCCAATACCCTAAAAAGAGAACCTCTAATTTAGATGGCTGTTTATCCAAGATTGGCTTATTTGATGTATGTTCATTGACATAATGCACATACAAACAACATTATGTTAGAAGTTAGAGGAATTGTTTCCTTACATGAACTCATTCTATGACTTTTAGTAAGTCTTGTGGAACTAATTTCTGCAAGGTAAAACAGTGAAGACAGGTAAACTCTTGTTTCTGGAGTAGAGATTTTTGTTAGAAACATCTAAAAAATATCAAGTAAGTTCTAACATGGGGAGAGGGTAATGAAAGAATAAGAAAAAAAAAAACCCAAAAACTTTTTAGTTTCTTCAAATCACTCTAGTTGTGATCCACTTAAGAGCAACAAAAGAAGCTCAGTACTGCCAGTTAGGGAAGAGGGTGGGGCATGATTATTAGTGCACTTTTGCAAGGATGAAAGGGAGGTCTTTAGTAGATGCTAGGCAGGTTGGGCGCAGTGGAAATCCATCGCAAAGGGGAGGCAGGAGACTGAAATGTACCTACACTTGTGAGCAGGTCAGAGAGTTAGGCTCATAAAACAGACAGGTATTAGGCTGTTTTAGAGTTTCTGTAGGGCCTTACTTGGGAGACACTGAAATACAAAGAGAAGGTAGTTCTTTATCTCAAACAATAAAACTGTTCAAATTAAAAATAATTATTCCTCCTAAGTGGAAGTGTACGCGGGGTCTCAGGCATTCTTCGATCTCCTACTTGCTTCCATGTGGCTCTCAGGCCACTATAACCTTTTAAAGTACACAGCCTGGAAACACTGCTAAATTCCAGTCTACAAAGTGAATTCAAAGTCAGCTATGGTTAAAAAGAAGGAGGAGAAGGATGGGGAGGAAGAAGAGGAGGAGCACTGTTAAGAGATGTATTAGCTGGATTACTTGATTTGTTGCTTTTCAACTTGTTTAGTTCTTTATATATACTGGAGATTAGCCCTCTGTCAGAGGGTTGGTGAAGATCCTTTCCCAATCTGTAGGCTGTCATTTTGTTTTGATGACAATGTCCTTCGCTTTACAGAAGCTTTTCAGTTTTATGAGGTCCCATTTACTGATTGTTGCTCTTAGAGCCTGTGCTGTTGGTGTCCTGTTCAGTTGTCTCCTGTGCCAATGAGTTCAAGGCTCTTCCCCACTTTTTCTTCTAACTGATTTTATGTGTCTGGTTTTATGTTG
This sequence comes from Psammomys obesus, assembly GCF_907164565.1. NCBI lineage: Eukaryota > Metazoa > Chordata > Mammalia > Rodentia > Muridae > Psammomys > Psammomys obesus. The sequence goes on from NW_026596120.1 coordinate 10,920,317, forward strand.
GGTCTTTGATCCACTTGGACTTTAGTTTTGTGAAAAGCAACAAATCAAGTAATCCAATTAAAAAATGGGGAACAGAGCTAAACAGAGAAGTCTCGATAGAGGAATATGGAATGGCAGAGAAACACTTAAAGAAATGTTCAACATCATTAGCCATCAGGGAAATGCAAATCAAAACGACCCTGAGATTTCACCTTACACCCATCAGAATGGCCAAGATCAAAACCTCAAGTGACAACACATGCTGGAGAGGTTGGGGAGAAAGGGGAACCCTCCTCCACTGCTGGTGGGAATGTAAACTGGTACAACCACTCTGGAAATCAATCTGGAGCTTTCTCAAATGACAAGGAATAGCGCTTCCTCAAGATCCAGCTATACCACTCCTAGGCATATATCCAAAAGAGGCCCATGTACACCATAAGGATATTTGCTCAACCATGTTTGTAGCAGCTTTATTCGTAATAGCCAGAAGCTGGAAATAACCCAGATGCCCCTCAGTTGAGGAATAGATACAGAAATTGTGGTACATCTACACAATGGAATATTATTCAGCAATGAAAAACAAGGAAATCATGAAATTTGCAGGTAAATGGTGGGATCTGGAAAAGATGATCCTGAGTGAGCTATCCTAGAAGCAGAAAGACACACATGGTATATACTCACTCATATAGACATATAATATAGGATAAACCTACTAAAATCTGTACAACTAAAGAAACTAATCAAGAGGGAGGACTCTGGCTAAAATGTTCAATCCCCATCCTGAAAGGCAAAGAAGATGGACATCAGAAGAAGAAGAAAACAGGAAACAAGTTAGGAGCTTGCCACAGAGGGTCTCTGAAAGGCTCTGCCCTGCAGACTATCAAAGCAGATGCTGAAACTTATGGCCAACTGTTGGGCAGAGTGCATGGAATCTTATGAAAGAAGTGGGAAATAGTATGATCTGGAGAGGACAGGAACTCCACAAGGAGAGCAACAGAACCAAAAAAATCTGAGCACAGGGGTCTTTCCTGAGACTGATACTCCAACCAAGTACCATGCATGGAGATAACCTAGAACCCCTGCACAGATGTAGCCCAAGGCAGTTCAATGTCCCAGTGGGTTCCATAGTAATGGGGCACAGGGACTGCCTCTGACATGAACTGATTGGCCTGCTCTTTAATCACCTCACCCTGATGGGGGAGCAGCCTTACCAGGCCACAGAGGAAGACAATGCAGTCACTCCTGATGAGATCTGACAGACTAGGATCAGAAGGAAGGAGAAGAAGACCTCCTCTATCAGTGGACTTGGGGAGGAGCATGCATGGAGAAGGGGAGGGAGGGTAGGATTGGGAAGGGAGGAGAGAGAGGTTTATGGGGGGATACAAAGTAAATAAAGTGTAGTTTATAAAAATTAAAATAAAAATATTAAAAAACAAAAAAACCCCAAAACAAAACAAAAAGAGATGTATTAGGATCAAATACTTTTCATCATAAAAGAAGACCAAAATCAAAACCTGTGCTTAAAGCTGGAGCAAAGGGGCGGTGAAGAGAGAGAATACTGATAGTGCTGGCAAAAGGAGATTTATTCCATAGTTCTATTACCTTTGCAATTTTCCCCATTTCATAAATATCTGCTTTCTGATCTTCAACATCCATGAAGGCGGCTTCAATTCTGCTTAGGACCTGTTCATGGTTACTGCAGGTGTCTGGGAGTCCTTCAGGAAAGTAGAACTGTGGAATGTTTATGGACAATGGTGTATTCACAACATCATTCACACAAGGAACAGGGGAGACAGGCTGGGGGCTGCTTGGAACGGTGGCTGCAGGCGAAAGTGGTGTTGCAGGTTTCTTCTCTGGTTTATTTTGGATCTGGAAGAAAAATGTGATTATAAGATACAGAAGCTCTAAACACTATATATTTCTCAACAGCAATAAGAAGTTGTATGTAAATACAAAAAACTTCAACTAGAGACAGATCAAGGGCTTACTTTAGAGTATTCTAGAGGGCAGTAAGCATGTTTCTAGGGTATGTTTTCCATATTCAGTAAACTAACACTATTTGTCAATATTTGATCACATAATTTATAGTTTAAAAACCCTGAAGTAAAAATTTCCATCTATCAGCTGGCAAGTATTTCAAGATAATCAAAGAGCAATATCAGCTGGAACAGTATCAGCTGATAGAGACATGAAAGCATATTCTCTTTCTGTTGTTGTCAGAGTATGTAACAAAATTCTAGTTTATTGTTGAATATTGTTTCACATATACATCAAACAGGCAAATAAACAAACAGTAGCAACTTCACAGAGAAAAGGGAAAAAAAAAAAACCTTTTACCTTTGGCCTCTTAAAACCACTTGCGGTACAGCTGGGTACAGACACAGAATAAGTTAACCAGGAACCAGCAAAGGTGGCTTTGGTTTAAGCAGAGGTTAAGGTATATATTAGTCTTTTGAAATTTTACTAGTTAGGTTCTTGGTCTTTGTGTGAATTTCTGCCCCTCCTCCAAATGGAAGAAATAATAAATTCTTTAAAAATATACATCTAATATCTGTATTGGTGGTATAGGTGACCATAGCTGCTTTCCAAAATGTATACATTTAGGGGCTAGGGAGGTAGCTCTCAGTGGCTAGTGTGCCTGACTACCATTCACAGTGCGCTCAATACCCAGGGCTATATAAAACCAGGGTACAAGCTTGTAGTTCCAGAATTTAGAAGGTAGGCAGGTCAGGAGCTAAGGGTCATCCTCTGCTATATAGCAAGTTGGAGGCCAGCCTGGGCTTCATGAGACTCCTTCTTAAAAAAGAAAATATACATACTGAAATGTATTTGGGATATGAGATATTTTAAATTTCTTTTCTAGTTTGACTTTGTCAAACCAGAATTACTGTCAACACTTGACAAACACTTAAAAAAAAATGTCTGGCCTGTTTGTTTGCCCCCTCCCCTAAGATAGCAGGCTGTCTTCACTGAGATATACACTTAACTCACTTTTGGTATGCTCTAATAGGGAAGAATGATGGTCACTAATTTCATCATCACCAAACAGTCTTTACAGTTAATTAAATGTTAATTTATAACTCACATCTTTCCTTTCCCCAAAGCACTTGATGCAGTTGCTTCATGGGACATTTGAAGGGACAGTGAAAAGGGGCATGCTGAGGCATTAGAGAGCTTGATATACTCAGGGTGGAGGAAAATGTCAAGGGAGGTATATCATCACTCAGGTAAGAGTTTGTTTTACTTTTTTTTTTTTTTTGATATAAAGTCTCAAATGTAGCCTAGGCAGGCTTTGACCTCTCACTAGATGGTCAAGGATGACCTTGGTCATGAGCATTGCAATGTATTAGATACTACATAAAGCAGGAAAGACAGACCTAGTTATTGAATAGTTAGGTTTTGTGTGGGGAGTTACTCTAGAAGTCTCACCTACTACTGGTGGATGGTAGGCAGGTTCTCTGCCACTGAGCTTCCTCCTCAGACCTACCAAAGTTTTTGTTTTGTTTCGTTTTTAATTTACTGTGAACACAAAGTATTATTCAAATGTTCTTTCTTTTGAAAATTGCCCTGCTATTCCTAATGCTTGACCAGTGATCCCACATAAAGCCACAGCCTAGGAAGGAATAACAGAGAAGAGAATGAGGCCCAATGAACATAAAAATACAAGAGTAGGGGCTGGAGAGATGGCTCAGTGGTTAAGAGCACTGTCTGCTCTTCCAAAGGACCCGGGTTCAATTCCCAGCACCCACATGGCAGCTCACAACTGTCTGTAACTTCACAGATCTGACATCTTTACACTAATGTATATAAAATAAAAGTAAATAAATCATTTAAAAAAAAAACAAGAGTAAACAGTGAACAGGATTACTAGCCTGTGACCTCAGGAGAGATACTTAATCTTTTAGAATTTCAGTAATAAACAGAAATCACAATCTCCATTCTTTTGAAGATTGTGGGGAATTACGGAAATAATAGATTGCAACATAGATAAAATATTCCAAACAGTGTTGAGCACAAATTTGTCCTTGTGAAAGGCAATGAGTGACAAAGCCAAACAGTGGGGTTCTCAAAAGATTATAAACAATGCAGAATTTGGCTCAGTCCTTTAGATTCAATAATAATCATGTCCACTTGTAAAGCAATCCAAAGTTTATAAACCTCTCTTGATTTAGCGAAGTGATAATCTAGTCTGAATAAACATCTCTTTGCTTTAATACTAAATCTGCAACTATCATTACACAGTTGTATGAGTCAGCAGCACCATAGAGCATTCTTAAAATTCTGAAATAGGGCAGATCTTCAGAGGCACTACTTAGATCTCGTATATTAGTATGACATCTATTTTATTATTTTCTGCAGAAGGAAGTTTGTGAGACTGTAAGTATACAATCATCAAAATCCAGTTTCTTGAAAATGTTTTCAATACTATGATATCCAGGGAAGCTAGGTTTAATTTCAGAGCAATTATGGAATTAGAATTAAGACCACTGGTGCTAGTGGGTACAGACACATGCTGAGGTCTAGAGCAAGACCTTCAATGTTAACTGTGCATTTGTACAACAGAGGAACAACATCCAGAACAAATACTGGGGGCCAAAGTTAACTGAGCGGGCAAACTTCTGATGACCTACTATGCTCTTGTGTGTATACTTCTTAATGTGAAAGAACTGACTAATAAAGTATTTATTAATTCATTGGTTAATAAAGAAAACAAAAAGAATACATTTATTTTGAACTCTCAGCTCTATTAATTTACTTGCAATGGTGTTACTAAAAGACACATAATTTAAACCTTAAAGTAATATAATAAAACTGACTTTATGAACATGGATTTAAAAAACTTTCAAGTTTTGCCTGATTTGCTGGCAAATCAGTTTGACATATCTTTATTTTTAGGAAAGCTGTTTTGGTCCAATATAGGACTAGAAAAAAAAAAAAGAATAAGTTGGAAAAAGTATCTCAATTCTCTACTTCAGTTTTTTAGCATCAGTACATTACTTAGTCATTCTGAACAGTCACTGATATTGTTACTATAATATTTCCAATATTTGGCCATTCTGACATGCAGAAAGTAAAAAGAAAGTCACATACCTCAACCCCCAAATCTGAAGTTTTTCTGAGTCAGAATAACTATAAAATTATGGTTCCTTGCTGGAACTTGGACGGTTGGCATTTGTGTAGTCCTTGATTTGTACTGTACTCCATGTTAGGCAACTTGTGTGGCAAGAGAGACACTGGGCCCAAGATTGTCAGCAATGAAGCAGAGACTCTGCAGTCATAGCATTCAGTATGGGCTTGCTAGGGGAAGGCATTTGTTTAAAATTTAGGAGAAACTGCTAGGCTCCATTATCTACACACCCACAGTATGCAGGCACAAACAGTTGTCTCTCTATAAAAATATCTTTGGGAGCTGCGATATGGTTCAGTGGATAAAGGCACTTGCCACACAAGCCTGGTGGCCAGAGTTTAATCCCCAGGGCTTACATAAAGGTGGAAGAAAGAACTGACTTTATAAAGTTCTTCTCTAATGTCTAAATGTGTATTATGGCATGTATGCTCATACACATCATGCAACACACTAATAAATAAAGGAAAATACTCTGTTTTTATAAGCATTATCAGGATCCATATTCTTTTAGACAAATATTCATTATAGCTGTATCTTAATAAAATCTACTGATTTAAATTCACAAATAAGGAATTTCCTAGTATTAAGTAGTATTTATTGTCTGCAAAACAGGATTCCCTCCCTACAGGATAAAAATGTGAGTACTGTACTCCAGGCCCAGAAGCTCTATTTTTAAACCTGCTGGAATTCCTCTACAAATAGCTTTCTGCAAATAGCTGAATAGAGAATACAGATAAATTCCTTGACCTAATATCAAGATACAAGTGAGTAATAAAATTATCTGTGTGTTAGTTTACTGGGTAGTTTTGTTAGTAATTAAAATATTTAAAAGAAACTCCCAAGTTTCAAACCTGTGACTGCTGAAATGACTTCAGCCGCTTCTTAAACCGAGATGGGAGAACAAAATCACAGCCCCTTGCTAGGAAAGCTAATTCTCCCCTTAAATCCGGGTCCCTTCGCAAAGTCGTTTCCTTGATCATCATCTTTGGAAAGTGAGTGTTACTTTCCAAGCCGTCAGCGCACTTCCGAAGACAGTGTCAATCTTGTCAGTAGAAAGATACTCTTTTCTTCTTATCTCCCAAATAGAGTACGTTTAATCATTGTGTTCTCTCAGCCTCCTGGGACCACAATCCATGCTTGTCCTGACATGCAGCTGGTTCCCAAATACAGCCTGTGACTCCCAATGTCTGCTCATAATATTCCAGTTAGAAACAGCCTGCAAAAGGGCCTACTGCTTCTTGTCCGTAGCGTTATGTGAAATTGACCTGTGCATGTTGAGAATGCAAAGCCTTCTGGGAAAGAAAGCACCCACTACTCTGAGCACTACAATTAGAAACATTACAGTTGGACCTAAAAATAGCAACTTCTCAGATAATGCTAACTTCTGAAACTCAGAACGGTGGTGCTGATTCACATACTTCACCCCAGACCAGAATGAAAAAAGAACATGTGAAGCATTTTTGTCTTTTGCTACTTGATATTGTTTTCACAAAACAAAAAAATTAAACTTCACATTTCAAAGTATTATTTCAAGTGTAACTTTTTATTTATTATGTGAAGGAGAAGCAATTATTCATTCCATACCCCTAAATCTCTCCACTCAAAATATGACAGAAATAAAATTTAGAAAATTTCAAATGAGAATTCACAAAAATATTTGTTGGTTTTAAAAACATAATTTTTAAAGTGATTATGAATATAGTTTGAAAATTTATCATCAAAAGTGTTTTTAGGAAAGTGAAACTTAACATCCTAACAGAGAAACATCAGATACATATGAATGAACGCAGTGTTTACCAAAGAAGGGCACAGAGATAATCAAAAGGAATAGCGGTACATTCTGAGCGTATAAGACTTTCTCCTTTGAGGAATTTTAGAAAAATAAAAAATATCTCATCATTTTACCACATATTAAATATTGTCCTCAATTTAATATTTATAAATAAATTATCAAAGTATTCTCTCATGCATATTTATATTTCACTATTTATTTTCAATTAATCTCACCAATCAGGATTTATTTTTTACTTCTAGAAATTATAAAATATATAAAGAAAAATCTAAAAATGTATATACATTACACATTTACAATAATAAATGTAAAAATTAAAATATTTAAGATATAAATTTCCATATGTAGATATAGTATATACTTCTCTACTGACTATCACACTTAATCATATTCAAGTGAAAGAGCTAATATTTGTAAAATTTTATGATCTAATTATTAGTCAGTGGTATCTAAACTCTCTTGGGCAAGTTCAATTATAAGTCATTCACTCATTCAAATATTTTTATGATCACTATGTGCCAGAGGCTGTGTTGGATGTGAAGACAGAGATGATAATGAAGTAGCTTTTTAGTTCTCTCTCTCTCTGCTGTGTAGGACAATAATGAATTTTTAAAAAAAGATAAGAAATCTTTACATATTTCATTGACTTCTTGTATATTTCTGAAGTTTTAAGGTCAGAGCAATGGCTAAAAGCCCAAATGCTGGTTAAATGTGGTGTCGAATGCCTCTCAACTCAGTACGTGGCGAGGCCGAGGCATGCCTCTATGAGTTCTGGGTCAGGCAGGTCTACATGATGAGACCCACCACCTACCCTTTACCCCCGCCCCCACCAAAAGGCAAATACAGCTTAAAGCTCCCAAGGAAAAGTTACTCTGTTGTTCTTGAGAAAACATTTCTGTATGTTCTCTGATGATGAAGTAAGTTCCAAGTTTTCATTTATAAAACTGTTTTCCAAAAAAAAAAAAAAAAAAAAAAAAAGACAAAAGAAAGAAAAATCAAAGGACACAAGGTCGGGGCCATTAAGGGTGTAGAAAAGAGCTGGTTGTGGCAATAAGTTAGTGACAGAGAGAGACCAGCATGAAGGTATTATTTGAGTTTTACTTATTTCTTTGTGTTTGCATAGAATTACAGCTGCTTGGTCTCAGTAAAGATTTGAGAATCTGACTTACAAGGAGTGCAGCTGGGATACAGCACCTAAGAACACGTTTTTAGAGTGGACTCGTCTTGATTGGGAAAGATCAAGTATACGCGAACTTTACTGCAGACATCACGGGGCTCTATGATCTCCTTTCTTTGCTCACCCTGAATATCCTGTCTGAGACACAGGTAGTCCTATCTGTACTGTGTGCACTCTGTGCACACGACAACAATCACACTAGAGACTAACTAGCGCTTTTGTTGTGAGGCCGACTGAGTTTGTTATTTGAGATCTGGTTGCCAGCACTGGGGTTCCTTTCCTGTGAGCCAGTCCTCTAGAATGGAAGATAATTTTGTGACTGGCTTCTTTCACCTTACGTGTTTCAAGGCCTCCCATGTAGTAGCATGTACCAGTCCTTTGTTTCTTTTTATGGTTAAAGAACAGCCCATTGTTTGGACATCTGGGCTGTTTCTACTTTTGGGCTACTATAAATAATGTATCAAGAGAGATGATCTCACATTCGGAAAGATTATCTGTCTTGCCCCAAAGTGCTTGTTCTAGAGCCGTGGTTCTCAACCTGTGGGTCATGACCCCCTCAGGGGTCAAATGACTTTTTCACAAGGGTAACCTAAGACCATTGAAAACACAGACATTTATATTACTATTCATAACAGTAGTAACATTGTTGGCTACTAGTCATGAAGTAACCAACAAAAATAATTTTATGGTTGGGGGTCACCACAACATGAAGAACTGTATTAAAGGGTTGCAGCATTAGGAAGGTTAAGAACCACTCAAGAAAAGTGGAGTGACAAATTCCTGTGTGGAGCCTTTGTTCCTGGCAGAGGCATAGGCAAGAGAGGATGTCCTTGTTGCTAAGACCCTAAAAATAAAGCATTTCTTTTGAGATAGCCTCTGGTGTCTCAAGCAAGAAAACACTGCTCCCTTCCTATGTCATAAAAGGCTCTGTGGAACCCAGGAGAGCAGTACTAAGTTTGGAGGGACAAGATATGCACCAAAGGAAGGTAATAAGGAAAAGGGGAATAAAATTGTATGTGAGGCCCAAAACACCCCCTCTCATAGACTTCATTTTGTAAGGCTTAGTCTGAATTGTTTTTTAAAACAATTTTCTAAATCTTATAATTCTCTGACCTTCTCTCTTTGAAAGGGAAGACAGTGATATATAACCTTAATTATCTCTGAAAAGATTCAGCTCTGGGCAATGGTTTAAGAATAGGTTGCTTAAAAAATTTGAAGATTGGGTAAAAAACTAAGTCACTTATTTTGATTTACATATTAATGCCAAACAGTATTGTATATGCAATATATTATACTAGGGGCTACAGTTGTGCCTTAGTGTGCTTCCCTAGAATGCACAAGGCCTGGGACTGGAAAAGGACACCCACACACACACTCCAAACCAACCAACCAACCAACCAAAAAAAAAAAAAACCTACCAAATAATGTTTGTTGCTTATCAACAGTATGTTATGCCAAAATAAGTCAAGTCCTTATTCTGCACACACAGTAATTTATACTCACCAGCCTCAGCTGACTATGGTTACAGAGACCTAGATAACATCAGCTAAGGACTTCGAGTTAGGAAGGCAGTTGAGAGAGCTACTCTATGCAACAAAAACTGTACAAATCTGAGCAATAGAGACACAATACTGCAAGGCTGGGGAGTCAGCTTAGTTGTGAGAATCCATGTTGTGGTGTTGGAAGCAATTGTAGGAAGACAATAGGGAATGGGTCAAAGGATTTTGCTTAGAAGACACCAGAGGAAAGACACCGCGTAGTGGAGAGGAGGCTGTGGTACATAAGCACTATACTGTTGGTTAACAAAGGGAAGCTGGCTGTTCTGAAAGAATTAAACATGAAACCAACCTGGACATGGTAGCACATACAATGCTATTCCAGCTGCTAGGAGGCTGAAGCAAGAGGACCACAAGTTTGAGGCCTGCCTATGCTATATAGGTTCAAAGCCTGGGTAACCTAGTGAGTCCCTATCTCAAACCAAACAAAACCCCATCACCAATCAAGGAACAGAAGATTTCCATTTCATTGACACTTTAAACAGACGAAGGAAGGAAGGAAGGAAAAAAGGAAGAAGAAAGTAGAAAGGAGACAACTATTAAAAAGACTTTCTTTTTTTTTTTTGGACACAGAGACTCACTGTGTAGCTGGCTGGCCTGGAACTTACTATGTAGACCAGGCTGGCCTTGAACTAAGAGAGATCTTCCTGCCTCCATGTACAGAGTGCTGGGATTAAAGGTGTGCACCACCACATTCAGCTTAAGATTTGTTTTTAGGTGTATGAGCACATCATCAGCAACTATACCACTTCGGAAAATGTTTCTCCTTCATCCATCAACCATTAACTGCACATAAATACTCAGAAGGGGGTAATATGATCTTAGGAGCTTAGAATAAAAGTTAAATTCACATGCGTTAAAACAGAAGTCTGGAATTGGTGTTCAAGAATGTACTAATGACAATAAACACTGGTGAAATGAGCTGATGGAGCTATACGGGTGTCAAAGCACTGTGATCTTTACAAGTATCTGTGAGAAGAGACTGCATCCCCACCTTTGGCCTAAAGTCATTATTGTTTTCTGGGGATCTCAGAGGAAAAAGAAGAACTTTGATGCAAAGGTCTGTATATGACTTGCAATTCTTTTCTTTTTTTAAGTGAAGTTACTTTTATTATAAGTGCATCGATGTTTTGCCTGCATGTATGTTTATGTGAGTGTCAGATCTTGGAATTACAGACTGTTGTGAGCCACCTTTTGGGTGCTGGGGTTTGAACCTGGGTCCTCCAGAAGAGCCGACTTGCAATTCTTATGAAGTAGGGAGGTTTAAGGTATAGAATAAATAACTACCTGTAATCAATATAGGTACTTTATGTACATTCTGTAGGTGGTCATATTAGGAAAGACTTTTGGGGGTTCAAGCCTGGATGGAATACTAGAATCTTTTTAAGTACTTGAAAAAAACTACATTCATTCACTCACTCACCTATTTATTTATTTGTGTGTTTGTTTGTTTTTCAAGACAGGGTTTCTGTGTGTAGCCTTGGTCCTGGACTCGCTTTGTAGACCAGGCTGGCTTCGAACTCACATCTCCTGTGCCAGGATTAAAGGTGTACGCCACCACCACCTGGCTTATTATTCTTTTTCTAAAAGGATTATAAGGATGAATTTAAGACACTAAAGAGGTATACAAAGCCTCTAAAAAAGTTGAACACTGTTAATAAGTATCCCCAAATATCTATTGAGCTGTGCAGGTTAGATTTTGTCAACTTCACATGAACTAGAGTTACTTGGTATGAGGAACTCTCAGTTGAGAATTTCGTCTATCAGATTGGCTTGTAAGCAAGCCTGTAGAGCATCTTCTTGATTAATGCCTCACTGTGGGTAATCCCGTTTGGGTAGATGGTTCTGGGTTGAAAATCAAAGTGGGTTGAGCAAGTCCTGAATAACCACATTCCTCTGTGGATTCTGCTTCAGTTCCTGCCTCTAGGTTCCTGCTTGAACTCCTTCCCTGGATTCCCTCGATGATGGATTCTAACATATAAGATGTAAAAACACCCTTCCTCCCCAGCTGGTTTTAGTTAGTGTTTATTAAAGCAACAGAAAGCAAACCAGGACACTAGTGCTCACTCAGTGCCTGCGCTGATCTAGGTTTTGGCATATAGGGGTAGTGAGTAAACAAAACTATTGTGCTAACTGTAAATAATCTTTACCACATTCCTGAAATCTGTGTTTGGCAACACGCTGACAATAGTTTCAGATTATAAAACTAATTATTAAAGAAGAGTTAAGATTATAACCTGTACTTCTCCCCTCCATTTTTCCTTTTGGTGCTAGGACTGGACACACTGGACAAGCACGGAGCAACCTCCTGAGCCCAACTGTACTTTTCTAATCTGGGCAAGTTCAGGTTTCATTAGATTTATAGTTCAGGTTGTCAGATTTCATTAGATTTACAGTTTTGACACTTTATTATTAAAGTAATATTTAAAAATGCTTATAAAAAGAAGGCTAGGGCTTATTTTTTAACTTTTGAGTTATAATTAATATGCTATTGCCCCATTAAGCTAAAGAGGCCCAAGATGACTGTAATGCCATGTGCTGATAGCAATAAAACCGTATTAAGGCATGATTTATTGGGGCTGGGGAGACAGCTCAGTCAGTAAAGTACATGAAGACCTGAGCTTAGATCTCTAGCATCCACAGAAAAGCTGGACATTGGACATGGTGGTGTGTCTACCACACTAGTGCTAGGAGGGGGACGTGGAGAAAGGTGGATCCCCAAAACTCACTAGCCAGCTAGTGAGTTAATCAGTGAGCTCTGGGTTCTGTGAGGTCTCATCTTGAAAATAAGGTGGAAAGAAATAGAAAAAGATACCAGATGCTAACCTCTGGCTTCCACATGCACATGCACACCTCTTAACACACACACACACACACACACACACACACACACACACACACAGAGAGAGAGAGAGAGAGAGAGAGAGAGAGAGAGAGAGAGAGATGAAGTTATTACCTAAGTGGGTATAGTTCTGTTTTGTTTTGATTTTGGTTTTTTGAGACAGGGTTTCTCTGTGAAGCCTTGGCTGCCCTGTACTTGCTTTGTAGACTAGGATGGCCTTGAACTCACAGAGATCCACCTGCCTCTGCCTCCCTGTGTGCTGAGATTAAATGCATGCACCACCATGCCTAACATGAGTATAGTTTTTTAGTATTCATATTTATTTTTTTTATAAAATTTGTTGTATTAAGAAAAAGCTGTAGGGCTATATAATGTTTATTGTTAGCGTTAAGATTATCAAGGTGGTATTATTTAACCTGCCATCACAAATAATAAACACAGACACCTGTTAGACTTATAATTGCCTTATTTTCCTTAGGCCGGGCAGATGTCACTTACACTGTCTCAATATCCTCACCATCTATCTCCCAGCCCCCATCCAATGCCTCCACTTTAATCCTCCTCAGCTGGACTACCTTGGTCCCATGGTACTTGCTTATATTCTTCATGTGGGTCTTTTCATGCCATTATTGGAGTCCTTTCTCTCAGGCACATGTTTTTTTCTCCACACTAACACATCACGGCATCCTCCTTCTCCTCTCTCCCTTCCATCTGTTTCCCATGATCCTCTCTTGATCCCCCAAAAGCCTGGGAACCTTAGCCATGCCTACCCCATTCTGCCCTGCCCGGGTATAGGCTGTTTAACCAACCAATCAGATATGTCTTAGGCAGGTTTACAAAATAAAGATAGGTACAACCAGATCTTAAAGGCCATAACACGGATCAGACCAACCTCCAACAAAAGTTATTCCATTTTCCTCCAATTAAAATATGGTCTCAGCACAGTAATTCATTCATTCGTAATTATTTAACCTTTGGGGACTATAGCTGGATCACTCTTTCCCTGGTCTAAGGGCGGTTTTTAGCCATATTTGACTCACTTGCACACACATTTGCATGTATCAGCCATCCTTGAACCTACAAAGTTACTTCCTGTCATAGAGAGGCTTCATAGCAAAGCATATCCGCAAGTGTCATGTGTTAACTAATGACTATACGAGAAATGAGTGATACTGTGAGAAAGTTGTCCAAAAAGACAAGAACAAAGTTGATAGATGGGCTGGGAGGGGAGAAGATTAGGGAAAACAGCTACCCATGGTTACTCTGGGCAAAAATTTACTTTATAAAAGTGTTTCTCAGCCTCTAAAGCTGCTGAGACTACAGTAGCACATCCCCACACCCAGTTGTATTTACCTTTTAAATGTCGAATGTACACCAGTTGGAAATCATAATCCACAGGTACATTCTGTTATTGATCTTTAATGATGCTTCCAGGACTTCAAGGCACTTAACGAAGCAGAACACTGAGGCTTATCAAAACTCCGCTCTCTATATAGTGTAAAATCCTATCTAGATGGGAGTCAGCAAACCATCTCTATAAAGGCCCATGTAGTAAATAAATACTGCAGGCCTTGGGATCTCTATCACACCTGCTCAGATTAGCAGGTAGAACACAAACGCAGCCACAGATCATTTGATGAGCAGGTGTTCTTATGGTAGCAGTATGTGGACCGGCTGACCCTTGGTCTAGGCCAATCTCTTAGCATTTTCTTTTTGGCCTTCTCTCACAACAGCAGTTTGAATTTCATTTTTATCTGGTTAACACATACTGCTTACTCTTGGGAAATTATTTTGAATACACATTAAAATATTAATGATACGTAATACTGTCAAGTCAATCTTGTTTTTATGTGTCATCATCAGTGTCATTCAAAAGTACTGCCTACATGAACAGTAATTAAAATATTTTCAATAACTGGTAGTTTTTTAGCTGTTTAAAACAACAACAAAACCAAAAAGGACATAATTTTAAAATTGTTCTTAAAAAAATCATAAGCCAGTTGTGGTGGAACATTTTTATAATCTTAATATTTGGGAGACTAAGACATGAGCAGAACAAGTTCCAGACCAGCTTGAGATAACACAGCAAGACTGTCTGGAAAAAAACAAAACAAGACAAAAAAAGGGCTAGGAATGTAGCTTATCAGTAGAGAGACTGGCTGGCCTATGCAAGAAAACATAAACAATAGACCAATAAGGCAAAACAACAGAAAAACCATGAAAAAAAGTATTGTATAAAAGCTTGCGGCAGTAGGTAAACAATTCAGAATGGTAGAAACTTCTGGAAAAAAAGAGAAACTAGTGCGGAGGGCTATCTTACAGTTTTCACTGTATCTAAGATAATTTTTGAAAGATCAAGATGCTAGTGAAAACAATAAAACAGTCAAGTCTGGTGACAGGCCTTTAGCTGTGACCGTCTGGGAAGCTAGTAAGAAGACTGCAAGTTCAAGGCCTGCCTGAACAGCAGAAGGTGGTTAAGACAGACCGTGTCTAAACTAAGAAACAATAACAAAAATTGATAACCCAAACAACCCAAAACCACCAATGTAAAAATCTGAAACAAATACTATAAAGTACTGAGGCCTGACAAGGCAAGTGGTGGGTAATAAGTGCTTTTTATGTAACTCATCACACTTCTATTTGCTTAAAAGAAGAGCTGACAAATTATAGTTTATGGGCTTAATCTGCCTCAGGGCCTGTTGTTTTAGAAGTTCTGGCTCTAAGATTAGGCTAACGTGTGTGTGTGATATGTGTGGCATATGTGTGTGTACACATCAATACAGGTGTGTGCTTCCATGTGAGCATGTGTCAGAGGAAGATGTGTGTTACTTTATCACTCTTCCCCCTTTATTCTCCTGAGACAGGATCTCTCATAGACTTTAAGCTCACCATTTGGCTAGGCTGGTGGGCTAGTGAGTGAGCTTCCCAGATCTCTGTGCCACAGTGTGTTTATAGACATGTACTCAACACAGACTTTTTATGTAGGTGCTAAAGACTCAAACTGAGGTCCTCATGCTTACACAGGAAATACTCTTACCAACTGAATCATCTCTTCAGACTCTAGTATAACATTTCCAAATGATTGCTTAAGCACATGCATATGTGCATAAGCACTCCCGTGTACCCGTACAGGCACACACACATACACTTGTACCGTTACACTAATCCCATGACATACAAAGTCGAAAATATTTACTGTCTAGCTTTTCATAGAAAAAGGGGCCTGGCTGTGGTGGTGCACACCTTTAATTCCAGCACTTTAATCCCAGAGGCAGGTGGACCTCTGTAATTTCAAGACCTTCCTGGTCTACAGAGTGAGTCCAGGACAGCCAAGGCTACACAGAGAAATCCTGTCTTGAAAAAAACCAAAAGAAAAAAAGAGAGAGAAAGAAAGAAGGAAAGGAAAGAGAGAGTGAGATAAAGAAAGAAGGAAGGAAAGAGAAAGGAAAGAGAAAGAAAGAAAGAAAGAAAGAAAGAAAGAAAGAAAGAAAGAAAGAAAGAGGAAGGAAGGAAAGGAAGAAAGGAAAGAAAGGAAGAAAGGAAAAAAGAAAGAGAGAGAAAGAAAGGAAGGAAGGAAAGAAAGAAAGAAAGAAAGAAAAAGGAAGGAAAGAAAGAAAAGAAAGGAAAAAAGGGAAAGAAGAAAGGAAAGAAAGAAAAAGAAAAAGGCAGTTAATTACTGTCTTAAAATAATTCAGGAGATTAAAAGAGAAGGACAAGCCACCAACCAAGCAAGAAAATATGGCCTCTTGCAGAAAGTCATCAAAGCAGAAATCTCATCACCTTTTATTCTAATTTTTGATACTGGAACTTACTTAAAAGAATGCTGGAAGATGGTATTTTAAATCACATTTTAATTTCAGTCCACATCTGTGAACAAAACAAGACAAAACCCCAAGAAGCTCACTTAGTGCCTGGCTGCCGAGTTAGGTTGAGAATGTCACCAGGGACCTACTGCCAAGATTGGGTGTGCTAGCTCTCTCCCGTTTTCCACAGGAGATAAGGTAGAAAGAGAGCTTAATAAACACACAAAATGTGGTGCCACAGTCAGAGCTTCTGCGTATAGTGGTTGTGAAAAATGATAATAGGTCATCAGAGAAGGTGGACCTTTTCACTTAGGAGGCAGATTACTGAGAAAATATATCCAAATGTCTTACATTAAGTTAGCTTACAGTAATTGCAGCTCTAAATCATTAGCATTCTGAAATTATTACATAGGTATTTTATGTCCTTTATAACATGTTAAACACAAAAGCAGTGCCTTGAATATGAAAACTTTTACTTTTGTAATTAATTTATTCAGTTTCTCTCCCAGTAATGACCCAAATTAACTGAAGATATTATAATAAGAACTTAGAGATTGTGCTCGCTAAAATCACTGGCTCTTTATTTGGGTGTGCATGACACAAAGAATGATTAAAAACTTGGTGTTATTTTGCACCTATTTCTTTTGCTACCCTAAAATTTGGGTCAAATTATTACTCAACTAGGCACATAAATACTTAGATCATTAAAGACTATGTCTGAATTTGCTACCCTATCCCACCCAAGTAAGCATAACTAAGACTAGACCACTCAAGTAGCATCTAGACAGATGTCTCCCATCTCGGCTCCAAACCCAAAGGAAAAAATTCCATCTTGCTTTTTGTGACTTGTCATTCTTTCTTGCAGTCATGTTGTATTCCAGGACGAAATGATCTGATAGGTAAGTATCTCTTGAGAAGAACTGAACTACCTCCACAGGCCATAGCAACTTTCCTTGTGACCAAAAGGCATCACTTACCATCCAGAGAGAACCATCAACCCCACCATGCTTTGCCCAAGACTGCTTGCTTTGTTAACGTATGAAGAAAACCCTCAGTTATGCAAACTTTTAACCTTTACCTTCGTTCCCTTTTCTAGAAATTTAAAAGCTGTCAGCTCTCTGAAGACACTGTCCTCTTTCTCCTGGTATGGCCACAGTGCTTTTATAAAGTTCCTTTCTACCTTTACCACTGTCATCTCTTGGACTGGATTTGGGAGCAGTGGTTAGACTAGGTCCCTTGGAACTCTCAGAGTTGGCCTTTTTCTCCAAAACTAACATTATCAACTTCAGTGAATCAATAAATAAGAGTTTCCATAAATGCTCAGTGAATATCTGAGCAAAATCATCATTTAATAACTAAGTATGTACTATCTTGTCTTAAACTTTAATGTTTCTGGCAACTAAAAATGTGCACCAGGCCATAAATGTGTACCAGGTATAAGTTATTTACCTGATTGCAATTCATGTTTGTCAAATAATCTCCCCTGTGCCGCACTCCTGTTGGGTATCACATGATAGGCAAGTGCTCTATCACTGAACTATCTCCCTAAGTTTTGTCTTCTTTAGACAGGGTTTTTCTAGTTCAAGTCAGTCTTCTTCTTCTTCTTCTTTTTTTTTTAGTTAACCTAGAACACAATGCTGGGCAATATGTTACTCCATCCTAAACCTCCAAGCCCTCATAGTTTCCTAACATTTAGATTTCCCACATTATACTTGCTTTTTGTGAAATCTTAGGTCTGGTTCATGCTCCATGTCCTCCAAGATCTCTCCTCCAGCTCCGTTCTTCTAGATCTCCTTTCGCCCTCTAACCCTTTCTTCTCCCACTCATTTCCTGCCCTCTAGCTCTTCCCCTCTTTCCTGTCCTCTGGCTCCTCCCAGCTCAACATTGTGTCTAGTTGCTTTATTTTGGCCTGTTTACACAAGAGTTGAGACAGGATGCTTAAAATGAGTATCATAATGTAATATCTGGATTGAAACCGGGGAGGGGGGGAGAAATCAGCATTTGAATGATAAGGGTAAGGTGTATACATTTTAAAAGAACATTATACCAACATTTCCCCCTTTAAATCCAATAAAAGGCTCCTTTTCTTTCAATACAATAATAATTATGAAATTATGAAAACTGCTAGGTAAAATCTACATGTGCAATGTCCATTGTCTTAAACTCACATTAGCCTTGAATTCATGGTTCTCCTGCTTCTACATCCTTAATTCTGAGATTACAGAACTCAACCACAATGCCCAGAACAAATGAAGTTGTAAAAAATATATATTGGGCTGGATAGATGGCTCAGTAATTAAGAATGCATACACTTTCCCTGAGGACCCTAGTTTAGTGCTCAGCATTCACACTGGGCAGCTTGCAACTTCCTGTAACCCCACCTCCAAGGGATGCATAGTCTTTTTTGGCTTCTGCAGGCACTGTACTCACATATGCTTAACATGAATATTTAAAATAAAATCTTGCTGGATGTTGTGGCACAGTCTGTAATCGCAGCACTCAGGGGCAGAGGCAGCCAGAATCTATGAGTTCTAGGCCAACTAAGGCTATATAATGAGGCTTGTCTCAAAAAAACAAACAAAAGTTAAAATCATTAAAAATAAAAATATATTATTGTATACATGTGTGCATAATGAGTCTGTGTGAGCATACACGCACAGGTGTCAGAAAACAATTTGTAGAGTTATACGGGCCCCAGATATTAAACTAAGCCTGCATGAAAAGTGCCTTGACTCTCTGAGTGGTCTTGCTGGCCCCCAAGCAAAAATTTAAAAATATCTATCTATCTATCTATCTATCTATCTATCTATCTATCTATCTATCTATCTATC
>NW_026596120.1:10939434-10945620 GCF_907164565.1 Psammomys obesus
ATCTATCTATCTATCTATCTATCTATCTATCTATCTATCTATCTATCCATCCAACCCATCCATCCACCCATCTATCCATCTATCATCTATCTATCCATCCATCTATCATCTATCTATCTATCTATCTATCTATCTATCTACCTATCTACCTATCTACCTATCTTCTGAGACAGGGTCTTGTTATTTATCTCTGGCTGTCCTTGAACTCACAGAGATCCACCTGACCCTGCCTCTTGAGTGCTGGGGTGAGCCATTATGCCCAACATTAACTTTATTTTTTAACTTGACCACATAAGTGCTAGCTCTAAAAATCAACTTTTAGAAATTATGTAATGTTGCCAAGTGTGGTGGTTCATTCCATTAATCCCAGCACTCTGGAAATAGAGGGAGAGGCAGGTGGATCTCTGTGAGTTCAAGGCTAGCCTGGTCTACAAAGCGAGTCCATAAGTGAATTAATTCTTTTTGTATAGGGATAGATACTAAGGCTAAGTGACTTTCTTTTAGCTGCAGAATTTAGAAGGAAGATGGAGTGCAAGGACAGGACAGATAAAAACAATCTGCTTGATTCAAATCCTTTGCTTCTTTTCAACTGAACTGAGATCATTCCCAGCACAGAACTTAAAATGGCTAACAAAAGTAGTTTTTGTTTATACATTTTACAAACAATAAAGCATATTTGGAAAATTCTCAGAACTCATGATTTTTGGATCTTACCTTGATCACCTCTGGCGTCTGCTGAATCAAAACAGCTGAAGTACTATCTTTGGCTTTATCACCAACAGGGCTCCTACAGACTGAAGGGGTGGCCTGGGAGGAAGTCGTTAAGGTTTCCTGGAGAATTTGCATCATTTCTTTTTCTTGTGATAGGCTCCCTCTGCCTGACTTGCATTCAACTAGTTCTTGAGCAAAGTCTTCAATGCTTTCCAGAATGCGAAGTAAGAGGGCTCGGTCTTCTTCCTCTATTTTGTGTCCATTGTTTTCAATAATCCTTGTTAGACAAGAAGGGGCAACCTTTTCTGAAGGTGAAGAGACTATAGGTTTAGGCTCAGGATCTTCATGGGTCTGGCCAGTCAAATGACCATGACTATTTAGAGAACCGATGCTTTTATCCTTGGTAAGTGGCTCTCCTAAAGAGGTCTCCATCTTCTGTGAAAATGATTCCAAATCCATTAACAGTTTGTCTATCTCTTCATGACTATTAGGATTCATAAAGTGCCTCTGGTCTCTTAGTTCTATGGTAGGAACTTCTAATTTAGATTCTTCCTTAGGTGGATGAACCATCATCGGTTTTTCAAATATCTTACCAATTTCATTTTGCACTGAGGCAGGGCATTTTTTAAGATGAGTATCATGATCTGAAAATTCTTTATATTCATTTACCTTTAATGGTTCCTGACCTTGTCCATTCTCTGCTTTTTGTCCTTTATCTAATGATGACTTCTTTCCGTCTGACTCTTCTTCAATATAAAGAGTTTCTAGTAAGTTACCAGAAGAAACACGCTCTAAATGATTCATGGTTAATGATGGTGACTGAAGCTGCACAGGTTTTAGACTTCCATGATCTTTTACCTCCAAGCTACACAAGGAATTTGTGTTGTTTGGAGTGGCTTTTACAGTGTCTGTTTGTTTAAAACGATGCTTTTCATCTTGCAGTTCGACACTCTGAAACCGTCCAGAGTCAAGGGCTGAGAGGTGGACAACATCCTCATATTTAGGGGGTTGTTCAGTCCCATATAATGGGGAGAAAGGCGTCAGCTGTAAGTTAGGTATATTATTGACAAGTTCTGCTAAGTCTATGGTCTCATTATTCCCAGACTGCATAAATTCAAATGGTAACTTTCTCAGATAGTATGCTAACCTGGTCATAACATTCATATAGACAGTTTCAGAGTTAGAAATTGCATCATCGCCATTTCCTTCACTGATGTTACCTCCTGACTTTTTCTTTATGCACTGTTTTATGATGTCTGTACACTTTTTCAAATCTTCGGAGCATTTCAGTAAGATGTCCAAGCACATTTTTATGTCTGTCCCAGGAGAAAAATGATCTATTTTATGTTTTTCCAAAATTTGAGTAACTAGGTCTTCTTCAGAAAAGTTCTGAGAAAGCATAGAAGTCAGGTTTGTATCAAATGAATTTCTATGAGATAAAGATTTTTCCTCAACTGAGGAACTCCGGAGTAAGCCAAAAGATGGAGAGGTCCCATCATTATTATAATGGCCACAGAGTAGGTCAAAATCAACTGACCTTCTATTAAATGAGTCAGATTTAACTTTCCTTCCTTTTTTGTAAGCTGCATGGTTTGAGTTTCTGAGTTTTTCAAGAGAAAATTCCTTTATTTTCCCACTGGCAAAGCTGATCGCTTCCCCTGCAATGTCCTTTAAGTTACAGGTATTTTGAAATGTAGACGCTCTCTTGGCCCTGGGTATGCCTGTGAGGGCCTGATGGGAATAGTCTTCAGCTGAGGAAAGCCCATTCTCATGGGGCAAAAACACAGAGTTCAGATGCACATCTTTGAACTGAGACACAGGGATATGCAGGAGGTCTGCGCAAACACTATGATGCACCACAATGCAGTCTATTCCATGTGTGAAGGTGTGGCAGGTTCCAGTGCAATAATGTACGGCTTGTTCGAAACGCCGGTCAATCACCACGCTGCTGTAATGGTTCACAGTGCTGACCACAAGCCTGTAGGTTGCTGCCATACTATCAACTTCCCTCAATGGTAGGACTTGGAACCTTATAGAAGTTGTTTCGAGAAAAATTTCCTAGATGACACTTCACTGACAAAAATTTAATGACAATGTTCAGTGGCTCCTTGCAAAATACGACTTCTTCATGAAGGGAAATCTTTAAATTTGAGGTTTGGTAACCATCAGTACACAGTAGCTGCTGCACATGTATGTTTAATAACTTAAATATTGTACGTTTTAATTTTATTTAGGAACATGATACTACAGGATTATTTTATGAAGGAATATCTTCTTTTAATTCTTCAGTGGTTCTATAATATGAAAGCTTGTTTCCATAAACTGTCATATGAATCTTAGTTGGTAGTAGAGGAATACTGTGATAACTGAGTCCTCCAAAGCCTTAAGTGATCCATTTTTCTGTGAGCGACAGAGAAACCTACGATAAAAGAAGAAAATAATTAAACACATGTAATTAGTCAGGTCTATCTATTCTCCATCATATCACTTGCTGCTGATATTTAACACAGGCCTTTGTTTTCTCACATTCTGTACTCAGTACTTCAAGCAGTACCACAACTCTGCCTTCTTGTATATGGCTAACTGATATTTCCTATGTTCCTCTTCTTGCCTTCTTACATGAGAGAAACAAGCTTATATCTAGACAGTTTTCTAATTCTAATGGCTCAACAATGAACACTATTGCTCTCCTTGTAGATCAAGAATAGTCTTTTGGCTGGGCAGTCGTGGCACATGCCTTTAATCTCAGCAATCAGGAGGGACAGGCAGGTGAATCTCTTAAGTTTGAGGCCAGCCTGGTCTACAGAGTGAGTTCCAGGACAGCCAGGGCTACATAGGAAAACTCTGCCTTGAAAAACAAAAATTGAAACAAAAGAATAGTCTTCTGATCCACTTCCAAGCCCGTAGACATTTCTAACCCACCTATTCCCATATTTTCTACTACTCCCCTGCATCTACCTTCTGCTTCCATCAACCTAGTCTCTTCCCAAAGGCTGCCCAAACTCGGGGGCCTGTTTCTAAATTTGGAAGTTCCTCTATAGCTGAAAATTATTCTATCACCTTATCTGTTCTTACAGAAGAACAACCTTCAATGCTGCTTTTGATCCCCTATTTTTGGACCCTGCTTCATGTACATCTTTTTCTTTCCTTTTACCATATACATAAGATTTCTTTAATCATCCTTCCTTTTAAAAAAATGACTTGTAAAATCTATAGTAGTTGCTTTCCAAAAATGTTCTGTCAGTGTATCCATTTAATGACAAGAAACAAAATACCTACTATGTCCCCTGCTCTTTCTAAGTGATAGGGTTAGAACAGTGAACAAAATAATGTTCACTTGCCCTTGCCCTTTCTGAGGTGAAAGTCCGGTTGGAAAAAAGAATAACATGCAAATAAACATATAATACATTAGATATGCATTATTGAAGCATGGTAAGGATTCAGAAAAAATATAAAGGTGTTTAAAAAGAGAGGTCAGAGGCAACTTTATTGCCATCTGAACAAAAACCTGTAAAAAGTGAGGGAGCAGGACAAACAGGGATCATCAGGTAAATCATATCAGGCAGATAAATCTTAAGTGCAAAGGTCTGGAGGTGGGGGCATATTTGATTTACTATAAGGATAAAGAGATTAATGTGATTGGGGCAGAGAGAAAGCAAGAATAGTATGAGAGATGCGGTCATAAAGGAAAGATGAAGTCTAATCATGCATGATCTGTAGATTCTGTAATGGAATTGAATTCAGCTCTGAATATACTGGAGCACAACTGATGAACAGGGAGTACGGAAACGGCCCAGAGAGACCTGCATTTTAAAGTGATCATTTTGGATGTGCTTTCAGGCACATGGAAGACAAGAAAAGAGACAGGGAAATATACAGGATTGCAAGTGGCCAAGCAGGAATGCTGGGAAATTAGGACTAAGATAGCAACAGTGCAGCCGATGTTTAGACTTATCTATTTCAAAGGTATAGCCAACATGATTTGCTGAACCATAGAATATGTAATATAGATGAATGAAGAACAGTGCACTAAAGCAATGATAGGAAAAAATATAGCACTGAAGGAGAATATAAATTTCACTAATCATCCTTGTTACTGGTGATTGTTTTGAGACAGTGTCACTATGTAGCCATGGCTAGCATGGAACACACTATGTAGACAGGGCTCGCACTGAGCTCACAGAAATCCACCTGCTTCTGCCACCTGAGTGCTGGTATTAAAGTCATGTTCCATTATGCCCAGCACTACTGGCATTTTAACAATAAAAATCTTTACCCATATAAAAACAAAAGTGTATTCGTATTTTATTTCCTTAATCCTAACAACTATTATATTTACTTCATTTGTTTATTTATGGAAGGTAATCTCTTACTATCCTTAACTTATTCAGGTAGTGGGAATTTCATGACTAGAGAAACAATTAATGTAAAAGAATAGTTGTTTGGAGACAGGATCTCACCAGGCTGGCTTCAAGCTTGATTCGCAGGCCATTGCCTCCTGTGTGCTGGGATTACAGACATTCACTACCATGTCCTGGAAGAAATCTTCCTTGTGTTGAAATTTCATAATGGTTAGGGTATTAACTGATGGTTCTTTGGATTAATTACTATTAATGTGAGATATAACCCATGTCCCGAATTTCTGATTCCTTATCCTCTAAATGTTCATCGTGTTTTAGATAAACTGTTGAACTGCCAATTTCAAGAAAAATTTTCCTAGAATTTGAGTATAAATGTAATAAATGTGATTTGGAAGGAACACTGATATCCTTACAGTACTTGGATTTTCCACCTGGAAGAAATAAATGTTAATTCTAATTCTAGCACCTTTCTCTCTCTGTTTGTCTTCAGGTGGGTATAAATGGGCATCACTTTGTAGCCTCAGCTGGCTTCCACTTCTCCTTCTGCCTCTAAAGAGCTGAGATTACAGGAGGGCATCACCACACCCTGCTGCCTAACACTATTTTTGTTCCTCTGTGTCTTAATTTAGTTGTTACATGAATGGAGTCTGAACTAACTACTGCCTCACCCTCAACTTGTTTGTCTTCAAATTCTCAAAATATAAAACTAGATATATTCAGATTGGATGAAGCTGATGCAGAAAAAAGTTCAACAGTACCAGAAGTATCCAGCAAGCAATTAAGGAAAACTATAAAGTAGCACAACCATAATATGTGTCATGGAACAAGTTAAACACAGCAATGAAAGGAATTACCTTTTTAAAAGACATACAACCAGAACAACCCAAGCACAAAGCACAGAAATAGCATCAGCTTAGGACAAGATAGATGACTCAATGGTTAAGAGCACTTGTTGTTCCAGAGTACCTGAGTCCAGTTCCCAGCAACCACATCAGACAGCTCAGAGCTGCCTCTAACACTAGTTCCAGGGGATATGACACCTTCTATTGACTTCTGGGGGCACCTGTACACACACACACACACACACACACACACACACACACACACACACACA
>NW_026596120.1:10945630-11022396 GCF_907164565.1 Psammomys obesus
ACACACACACACACACACACACACACACACACACACACACACACACACACACTACAGTTGAAAGAGAAATAATGTCAAACATTAAGAATGATATATCTTCTTGCTATATATAGCCTTGGCTGGCCTATGCAGCCCAAGCTAGCCTCAAACTTATGACAGCTGTCCTGCCTCAGTCTCCCACGTGCTGGGATTATAGGTGCTCAGCACCAGGCCCAGCCATAAATCTAGGATTTTAAAAGAATGTCAGATAAGGATACAAGGGGAGGTAAACTAATAATGCTGAGAAGCTCTAGGATAGATCTACTGAACGTACCAGGACCATTTCCTAATACAGCTAAGGAATCTGTATCAACCAAAGTACATCAGTACTGGAAAATTTAAATGCCTAATTATATTAAAACATACCAGACTAGTTCTTAAACTAACAACAAAAAAACTGAAGCATTTTTCTGTGAAATTTCAGAAAACAGACAAAATATTTTCCTTAGGCCTGAATAGCAACCAAACAACTGGTTAATAAAGTAACATGGGAGAATTCGTGTTATACCAGAATTTTTAATAAATCAAAGAGTATATATGCTATGCAATAAAACTTCCCAAGTTGATGGAAATAATTCTGCACTATTCGATATGGCTGTAGTTTGCCACATGGGGACACTTCAAATGTGGCCAGGGCAACAAAAGAACTTAGCTGCATTTAAATAAAAAAAATGTAAATTGTTAAATATTTTAGCCACAGCTGAACAGACAGTACGCGGAGTTCCTGTGAAACCTTTGCCCAGTTCCCCCAGTAATAACAGTGCACTTCACTATTTCGCTACAGTGCAATGACCAAAGCCAGAAAAGCAATACCAAGACTATACGCTATCAACCTTGAATTTCAAGCTCTTTGGGGGTAGGAGGTAGTTCTTCCTTTCCTCTGTAACTTCCAACACATTCAAGATAGGTAACTGTGTTATCCTGCCTGTCCTGAAGCATCTCATACTACTTTTCTGAAGCCACACACCTCAACCAGAAGCCCTGACAAATGAAGATCTGTTCTCCAGTGCTACATTTGCCACTTAAAAATATTCTTCTTTCTTAGTCATGGAAGAGAATCTTCTTGTTTATTGACAAAACTACCACCATTCAATTGGCTTCAGATTCTTGAGCTGCACAGCAACATTCTTCACTGTTAAAAACCTGTGTGATGCTGGGTTATTGGGCATACTTTTCTAAAGTATCATTATTCAACTGTTTCTAGGAGAAACATGGTTCTTTATTAACTAACAATGACAAAATGTCTCATAAGTAAATGAAAAGATGTCTAGGTTCACCAGTGAGCAAGGAAGTAGATTAACACAATGTACTTCCATATTTATATCTACAAATCAACATGTAGAATGATATTCCTTTCAGGAGAACAAGGCGAGTATGTACCCCTCTTACTCTGACAGTAAATTTGTCACTTTTTTCTGGAAGAAAGATTGGCCCTATTAATCTAAAAATCTTTAAAAAGTGCATGTGTGTGCTAAAGTCCCTGGTATGGGCTGCCCTCTGGGATCATGTTGACTTCTAAGGGCTGCAGAGCTGGCCCTACTTCTCACTGGCTGCAGCACTCAGGAGAGCAGGCCCTGCACTCTTGAGAGGGTGGGTAAGCTGGCTCCTGGGGGCATGAGAGCAGGAGAGCTGGCCCCATCCATTCTCTGCTGTGCCACTGGGTGAGCTAGCCAGGGCAGTGCTGGAGAGTTTGCCCCGATGGTGTAGGAGAACTGGCGGGCTGACCAACTCAGCTACAACCCATCCAAGGCTTTGAGCTGGCCACCCCAACATCTGCCTCATCTATGAACCGCTGGAGCAGATGGAGGGGTGGGCCCTCCAGATCCAAAGCTGCAGGATCTCCATGACACAGGGCAACAACAGGATATCCAAGAGGAGTCCTGGTGAGGACCCAGTACTGATAGAGTAGCAGAAGACAGAGAACTTGAACCAGATCCACGACTTACTGCAATGAACATTTGCAAGTAAAGCTGTTTGGACAAAAGGTATACAGCATGACAAACCATAGCTTCCACGGTGAGATTTGTTGTTATTGCTGTTGTATCTTTCTTTTTTTTTTTTTATTTTTTTTGGGGGGTAGTTTAAAAGGGCAGAGAGCAGATATGAAGGGATGGGGAGATGAATGGGATTGGGGTACATGACATGAAATTCAGAAAGAATCAATAAAAAGTTTTAAAGAAGTAAATATATCTATATACATCTTTTAACTCAGCAATTGACTATTTGGAACACAGTGTAAGAAATAAATGGACAACTATGGAGACCACTTCTCTCAGTATCTCACATTATTATGCATGACAAAGTATCCCTCATTATTACTGAGTAGTATCACACCATTTTTTGTTTATCCATACATTTATTAAAGGATATTTATGTTGTTTTCCATTTTTTTCAGTGCTGGGATTAAAATTAGGGTGTCTCACATATGCTAGATAACTCCTGAAAAAGAGAAATAGAGACAGAGACAGACACAGAGAGAGAGAGAGGTGTGGGTGTGCTGTCTGGCAGTCAGACCAGTTTATGAAGTCAGTTCTCTCTTTTCACATTTATGGACATTCTGGAGAATGAACTCAGGTTGTCAGGAGTTTGTGATGTACATATCTTTATCCACTAGGCTATCTTGCTAGCTCTCAAAGGCTTCTTTTAAAATACAACAAAATTAAAACTATCCTCCCATCCTGTGCTAACTTTAAGCAAAAATAAATGCAAAGATAAGAAAACTTCAATGTGAAAAGAAGAAAATTGTAAAAATTTTTACAAAAAGGTAAGATTTGAAAAGTAAGGTTTAGTTATAATATATTTTAATAAGGCAAAAATGAGAAAGATTTTGATGTTAGGATTATATTAATTTCTGAAAGGGATTCTTGGAATACACTGAGAAGCTTAGCACACCTCAAGTTTCCACTAATCCTAAAGGTGAGAATACGATACATCGCTGATTTTTATCAATCCGATTATTCAAATCTTCTTTTATGCTTGATACATCTGTATCTTGATGTCTTTGCCTCTCCTATGTTCTTACAGATCTTTCCTGTAGCTTTAAAAATAACAATTTATTTCTGTTTCATGTGTGTAAGTGTTCTGCTTGCATGTACATGCACATAGTACTTAGCAGTGGCTAGAAAAGGGCATCAGATCCTCCGGAAATGGAGCTGCCATGTGGATGCTGGGAACTGAACTCACGTTTTCTTCAAGAGCATCAAGTGCTGTTAACCGTTGAGCCATCTCTATAGCCTTTTCTCTGAGCTTTCTGTTAGTGCAGTATTACAATTTTAGCTTTTGTGTGTAGGTATGTGACACGTTATGAATTAACTTTTATGTAATTACTTTTTAATATGTTTGAGCTCAAAGATCTGCTAGCATCATTTGTTCAAAAGATTGATCCCTGGGGCTAGGTGTGTAGCTCAGTACAATGTTCAGCTAGTACACAAGACCAAGCACTCATATCCCAGAACCATTTTTTTAAAAAGAGTATTTTGTCCTCACTAAGTTATGTTGGTGCCTTTGATGAAAACAAAACCAAATAACCATATATACTATTTAAAATCTCTCGTGTGTCTAAATTTGTCAAATATTTTTTCTGTAGATAGTGTGAACATATAATCTGATTGTTTATTTTCTTAACTTGGTGAAATGGTGAGAGCTGAAATCCATGGTGAACATTAAAATGATGAATTAGAAGCCGGGATGCACTTAGAAATATGAAGATAAGTTAAAATTGTAAAGAAAAAGTTGATAGCGATTGACTCTAAAGAAACAGTAAAAACTGTCATCTTTAATAATTTATCTATTTGTATTTCATATACATTGGTGTTTTGCCTGCATGTATGTCTGTGTGAGGGTGTCAGATCCCCTGGAACAGGGATTACAGATAGTTAGGAGCTGCTTTGTGGATGTTGAAAATCGAACCTGGCTGGGTCCTCTGGAAGAGCAGCCAGTGTTCTTAACTGCTGAGCCATCTCTCCAGTTCAATTGTCATTTTTAAAAAAGCATTTAGAATTGATTCTTTAATATGAAATATTCAAAAATAATTTCTAACAAATTCGAGAAATTAAAGGGATTTTAGAGCAAAGTAGAGATGTGACTGGGCCTGCTTATGTGTTATGACTAGTTGAGGTCAATGATGCAGGGAGAATGAATTCAGCTTCAGGCATGGGTTGTTACAGTAACACATTCCGGAAATACTCATGGTGTAGCTGGATATACCTGTCAGGAAAGAGACAGGAGTTAAAATAAAGATTTGAGAGAAAATACTAGATAAAAGTTTCAAAGCCTCAAAAGTGGATGACATTGCAAATACATAGGATGAGAAAAAGGTCAAGGAAAAACTCTACGGAATGCTGGGACATTTAATACAAGGAGAGGGACTTAAGAAGGGTAAAAGAATGGATTTCCAAAGTGCAGGTGAAGAATCATCCAAATATGTCACAAAATTAAAGAATAAAGAGTAGTTACTCTTCCACTAGGTTGAATTACAAAAATTTTGTATACCAACACACATGAGAGCTTTACTTTACTTTTATGAATGTTTTTGCTTGATTTCATAGAGAACTCTGGGACGTTAATAAAACCTTAAGAACCATGATGTAATGATGGAAAACAGAGAAAGGTATTACACATATTGTTCCACTTCAGGAAACATCTGGAGTGGAGAATATGAGGTAAAGAAATTCCATTGTTTATCTCAGTCAGTGAAAAGGTTCAAGAAGAAATGAACAACATAAATTGTAAATGCTGGAAAAGGTTGACTTTCCATGTCACTCAAATAGTTAATTTGAAGGGTCTGAAGAGAACTATATAATTTTTTTTTTCTTTAAAACCCTTCAATTAAGAGAGTCCAGAGGAATGATGATTCAGAAGTAATGAGTCATTTAAAAATAATAAAACTATTGCTTTGCCTGGAAAATAGAGGGAATTTTGGTTGATGACTCAGTATGGAAACTGCTTCCAAGAGAACAGTTTGGAAGAATACAAACAGGTATCATAGAACTATTTAGGGGAAACAGGAGAAGAGACCTGGAATATTTTATTCATTGTATTCAGTTCTAATAGTTGAGAAAATAAACTAAAAAAAAAGAAATCTTTTCACAAGAAATTTTCTTATATTCTAAGAAAATGTACATCTATGTACCAAAAATACTTTGAGTTTAGAAATAATGTTTCAATGAAAGAAATATAACATTATAATAAAAATAAGAACATTATAAGAATAATATAAGAATATTAAACTATAATAAGAATAAGAATATTTCAATAGATGACCCAGCTAGTAAATGCTTAGAATATTTTTCTTGTTTTATTTTATAATTATTTTGTTGTTTGAGATAGGGTCTCTCCTTATAGCTCTGGATGTCCTGAGTTCATTCAGTATGTAGAACAGGCTGGCCTCTAACTCACAAAGGTGAGCCTGTATCAGCTTCCCTGGTGCTGGGATTAAAGGTATGTGCCACCAAAAACTTATACTTACCTTGAGTAGACAGACAGGCTAACCTGGAAGGGGGAGATCTCGCATGGCCCCACCCCTTCACAAAGAACTACAGGCAACTGATGACTAGTGAGAGAGGAAGATGAGCACCCTGACTGGTTATCCAATACCAAGTGGTCAGTCGTGAAAACACGTATGTATACATGTAAGAAACAATGAGGAGTCAACTAACCTAGGCCTGTGGGGACTTACAGAGACTTCAGTACCAACCAAATAGCAGGCATGGACTGAACCTCCCCTGACACATATGTAACTGATGGGCAGCTTGGTCTTCATGTAGGTCCCCTAGCAAGTGGATTTTGGGGGTGGGGGGGCTTGTCACTGACATGCTTGTTTTTAGATCACTTCCCTTAGCTGGGCTGCCTTGTCTGGCCTCAGTAGAAGAGGGTGCTCTTAGTCCTGATGTCACTGAATGTGCTGGGGTGGGTTGGTGGAGGGTGCTTCCTGTTTCTGAAGAGAAGGGGAGGGTATAAAGCGGAAAAGGGTGAGAAGTGGGACCAAGAACAGAAAAGGGAGAGGGTTCATTCAGTATGTAAAGTGAATAAATAAAAAAAATTTGAAAAGGAGAAAAAAAACCCACTAAACTGACTTAGGTTGTTATTCATCCTCTCTCTGTGTCTGTCTCTGTCTGTCTGTCTCTCTCTTTCTCTTTTTCTCTCTCTCTCTCAAGAGGCCATAATTTTGAGAGGGAAGAAGGGAGGGATATGGGAGTATTGAAAGGAGTAGAAGGAGGAGCAAATAATGTAA
Source organism: Psammomys obesus (assembly GCF_907164565.1). Taxonomy (NCBI): domain Eukaryota; kingdom Metazoa; phylum Chordata; class Mammalia; order Rodentia; family Muridae; genus Psammomys; species Psammomys obesus. The sequence goes on from NW_026596120.1 coordinate 10,951,902, forward strand.
TTAAATAACTCCTCTTATCTGTATTAAATGCTTTCATTTTCAAGAGTTTTATTAGTTTCTGTATTCCCATTTCTCAAGTCTTTTTTTTTTTTTAAGGTTTATTTATTTTATTATGTATATGGTATTCTACCTGCATGTAGAACTGCATGCCAGAAGAGGGCACCAGATCTGATTATAGATGGTTGTGAGCTACTACATGGTTGCTGGGAATTAAACTCAGGACCTCTGGAAGAGCAGCCAGTGCTCTTGATTGCTGAGTGGTCTCTCCAGCCCCTCCTCTTATCTGTATTAAACTAGAAGAACAGAAGTGTGGCTGAATGAAAAAGCACCAAGTGGGCAGTCCTGGGGCTTCTTGTGCAGCTTCTGCTCGTACCAATCCAATCTGATAACCTGGTCTAGCCACTTCCCCTCATTGAGACTTCCTTCTCTTTTGGGAAAACAGTATAAAGATGGCTTTGGGGTCCAGAGAATAAGAGAAAAGCAGAATTTGCTTTTCTTAGTTTGAATTAGGAAAAAATTGTGTTTACCCAATACGGTTTGATGTGGAAAGCATAATGAACTGGCCATTCATTTTTTCATTAATTAATTTATTTAATGACTTTACAGCCTGATCACAGCCTCCTCCCTCCTCTCCACACAGTTCCACCCTCATACGCCCTTCCCTGTTGATTCATTTTTAAATGCATGCATGCCATTTGCAGAGCTACTGGTTCCAGAAAGAAAAACTGAGGGGCTAGAAAAATGGCTTAGTGGTTAAGAGCACTGGCTGCTCTTCCAGTGACCTGGGTTCAATTCTCAGCACCTACACAGTGGCTCACAACTGTTGGTATGTATCTGTAATTCCAGGCCATCTGTTACCCTCTTCTGGCCTTCATGGGTACTAGGCATGCACATAGCACACACAGACACATACGGGCACCCCATATATAATTTAAGAAAAATAAACTTTGGAGTTAAACTGTACAGTTTTAAACCAACAAACACTAAAGTTAGGAATACAGCTAGATCAGTGGTAGACGATTTGCCTAGCATGTGTGAGACCCTGGATTAAACTCCTTTCATACTACAAAAATCATCATTATATATTCTGAAATATAAAAAACATTTGTGTTAGATATTAAAAATACACAGTGAATATTTTTAGACATTTTAGAGTAATAATTATACATTAAAGTTATTTTGGTGGTTTGTCTGATGCTTGTATTTTGATGCTAATTACTGTCCCTCAAGATCTAGTTACTGCTCTATCCTTGTGTAAACCTGCCTAAGACATTATTCCTGATTGGTTGATTAAAACGCCTAATACCTGGGCAGAGCAGAATGGGGTAGGTGTGGCTAAGGCTCAGGCTTTGGGTTCAGGAGAATCATAGGAAACAGAAAGATAGGAAGAGAGGAGGAAGGAGGACACCATGATGGGATATTGTTGAGAAGGAACCATATGGGATGGGAGGAAGAACTCCAAGGATGGTGTGGATGAAGAAAGTAAAAATATAAGCAAGTATTTATAGAACTATGGATAGAAGGTAGCCCAGATAGGAATGATTAAGGCAGATGGCATTGGATGGAGGCTGGAAGGTATATGGTGAAGTTATTGAGACAACATAGGTGGTATCTGCCCAGCCTGAGGTTATAAGGCAATTATAAAATCTAACAGATGTCTGTGTCTTATTAATTGTGATAGTGGGTTAAATAATACCTCTGTAACTATAGGGCAAATAATAGTAAATGATATTTAGACCAACACCATTTTATTTACAACAACAAAGTTAACAAAGGATTTGAGTGCTATTATAGATCAAAACACTCATCAGGATGCACAAGTACAGATTCTGTGGCACTGCCTCACACCACCACAGTGGGGTCTGGAAGAAGGGGATGCCTAACCTTTAGGTCAAGGAAGCCATCCCCATACAGGGACTGCCATGCTCAGTCCTGGAGAAAAAGAAAAGCAATTGGCTGCAGGGCAGCAGGGGAGGTGTTGGGTGGAGAGAGCAAAGCAGAAGGAATCTTCTGCACACCATTTCATACTATTCTAGTGTTAGGCTGGCTTCTAGGGGTCAAAAGGGTAAAGCTTGACCAAGCAGGCATCACAAAACTTGCTGCACGTTGAGGGGAGTCAAATACAGATTTGCACAGAAAGTCTACCACTTTATGTATACTACTGTGAAATACAACATTTGGGAAGTAAAGCAAAGCAAGCAGTGTAAGGCGTCCGTAGGCTCCAGAAGCAAACCAAAAAGGATATAAATGAAGGCAGCTAAGGGTGTTGTGTAGCTATTTTTTCCCAGAGGAAGGATTAAGGTTGGGGACCTGAACGAAACTTAAAAGGCTCAAGAAGTAAACAAAACTTTGAAATCCTTGGCAGCTCTTTAAACTCAAAAGATTCCCTAGCTTCCTTCCTAAGATGGTAACTGCTCCAGAGAGGAGAATGCACTTCATAGGTAGAGGTTTTATGACCTATCAAGCTGCCTGGGAGGTCCACAATAAATTCTAGGAATGTAACTTTTGAGTCAATGCCTATGCTGAGTTTGGCTTTTTAGTGACGGTGGCTACCTTTGAATCATCCATGTTCCCATCACTACACTCTTTTAACTAACTAATCCCAATAAACTTACCAGCTCACTAAACTTGGGTGAAATTGTGTCTTTGGTTTGCAGTTGATTTTCTACCTGAGGTGAATAGACATTGTGCACATTTTCCTAGGAAAGATCATATACAGAGCATAAGTGACAAACTGATAAGAAAGCTCTTTTAAGTTTGGTGCCTTTAAATATCCCTGTACAGCCACAGATTCTAGTCAAAAAGTAGAAAGATTTATTTTTAAATAAACAAAAAAATTTAAATGTGGCTGGGGATCAAACTTAGAACCTTGTGGATATCACAAAAGTGATTTACAACTAAATTACACTCTGAGCTACTAAGAACTTATTAATAAGTACATTTAAAATGCTAATTTATATTAGTATATATAATGTTCAGAGTACTGTCAAAAAACCCAGCTTTTCTCCATTTGTAGGAATTTATGTTTATTTAGTCCTTCCTGGATCTTGATGATGCTTCCTTTTGGGGCATATTTCTCTATGATGATGATGATGATGATGATGATGATGATGATGATGATCATGTGTATGAGAGAGAGAGAGAGGGAGAGAGAAAATTAGGATGTGTGACAAGGAGAGCATATGGAAATTGAAGGACAACTTTCCATAGTCGTGTCTCTCCTTTCACCACTGGATCTATAGATCAAAGTCATATTATCAGGTTTGCTCAGCAAGTGTTTGTTTGGTTTTTTTTTTTTTTTTTACAAAGGGAGCCATTTTGCCAGCACTGTTTTTTGTTTGTGAGATAGTCTTGTATGTTGCAGACTGCCTTAACCTGTGGTCTTCCTGCTTAGCCTCCAGAGTGCTTGGATTCTAGGTGTCGGCCACCACGCTCAGCCTAGCCTTAGCTCCTGAAGGCCTTGGTAACATATTTAGGGAATAATTTTTATAGCTTCATTTTCTTTCCTGGCAAGTTCATTTAGGTACAAATGAAAAATTAAAGTATTTAAAACCAAGTGGGCAAGTCTAGAGGAAAAGAAATAGACACACCAAGTCAAGAAATTTTATTTGAATGGAATGATAAAGGAATTCTGAAGTATAGTATGGGAGGAGCCTCAAACTATCTTTAATATGGCTTAGATATGAAACACCAAAGTTCTGCTTTGTTTCTAGTTTTGTTTTATGTTTTTCTTTTTTTGTTATTGTTGTTTTGTTTTTGTTTTTTGAGACAGGGTTTCTCTGTGTAGTCTTGGACTCACTTTGTAGACCAGGCTGGCCTTGAAGCCCCAGAGATCTGCCTGCCTCTGCCTCCCTGAGTGCTGGGATTACTGCTTGTGCCATCATACCTGGATTTTTCTGGTTTTGTTTAAACAATAGGTATTGAGATCCTGTCTTAATGACATAGGGGCTTACTATGTAGCCATCTCAAAAGAGTAATTCTTTTGTCTCCAAATATTGGGAATGCTGAGATTTCAGGCATGAGTCACATTTACCTTGTAATATCCTGTGTATGTATGCATATATATATGCATATATATACGTATATATATGTATATATATGCATAGCATAAGAGCTTTGTGTATATTTTAAAAACAAAAGTTAGATTATAATATATTACTTACTGCCTCAATTTAATAGAAACACAACTTTACATGAAAATTAAAATCAATTGTCATGTGCTGGTTGTGTTTTTGTTAGCTTGATACAAGCCTAGATATATGTGGGAAGAGGAAACTTAATTGAGAAAGCATCTCCATAAAACTGTCCTGGAGACAAGTCTGTAGGGTACTGTCTTAATGATTGATGTGGGAAGACCCAGCTCACTGTGGGCAGTGACAAATCTTGACACATGGTCCTGGGCTGTGTAAGAAAGGAGGCTAAGCAGCCAGTAAGTAAAGTAATATTCCTCCATGGCATCTACTTCAAACCCTGCCTCCAGGTTCCTGCCTTTAGTTCCTGCCCTGGATTCCCTCAGTGATGATGTGTGACCTGAGAGTTGTAAGCTGAAATAAACCCTTTTCTTCTCAAACTGCTTTTGTTTATGGAGTTTAATTACAACAATAGAAAACTCAAGACATTATATATACAACTAATATACATTGTATATATTTAATCTATACACAGTATATATACAAATAATGTATAAATATACCATATGTGTATGTTACATAAATGTATAGTATTATATAAATATAAACACAATACTATCTTTAGTATACACATAGTATATACATATAAATACACATAGTATATATCTGTATGCTACACTAAATTTATTAACTTCTCTGCTAAGGGATACTATAGTCTGTGGGATAAGATGAAGAAAGAAGAACTGGCAAAGGCCCAGCAGGTAAAGGTGTTATGTGCAGACCTGACAACTTGAGTTTGAGCTCTAGACCCCACAAGATGGCAGGAACTCCTCAGAGAGTTGTCCTCTGACTTACACATGCCTACATGCTCCCTCTCACACACAATAAATAAATATTTAAAAAGGATAAAGCAGTGAAGAAATCATCAAACTGACTTGTTACCTTTCAAAATATTCTGAAGGCGGAAAGAATTAAAAATGGAAGCTCGGAAGATCTTAATGTTTTAGGTATAGATAAATAATGTCCAAATATTGAATTATTTGTAGATGAGAAAGAATTTACAAAAGAGACAAACACCAAAAAAAAAAAAAAAACTTCATACTTGTAGACCAGAATATAAAAAATACCAGTGAAAGAACTTATACAACTAAAAACTTAAAAAAAAAAAAACCAAAAAACTTTTTTTTGTTTTTCCTGAAAACACAAAAACAGTTTTAATGATCACACACAATCACTACTTGCCAAGAAAGTATCGGAGAGCTGCATCTAGTACAAGCTCAATGTGTCCTTCTTAAGCAAGTAGGTAGCTAAAGGCCTTATGTGTCCTCTCTGGGGCTCCACTTCTTCAAAAGTTCGTGTGGGCTCTGCAGGTTATGAACTGTCAGAGTTCATACTGCAATGGGAACAGCTCTGCTTTGATCTTTGTAGATATGAAAGCTTCAAAAACTGTTTTACTTGGAAAAAATTCCTCGGTTAAAAAGTGTTAAGAATATGTTGATCCTTCAGCTCATTTGTTAATAAAAAAATGGAAACATGAACCATGTATTTATAACAGAAATATCTGAAAGTTAGCACTTAACATAATCAATTACTAATAGTATGGCAATCAGACAAGTACTTTCTTCTCATATGGTCTAACATAAAGATTATAGTATCACCCATAGAATTCTTTTATAAAAACACTCTATCTTTTAGATCTAATGTTGTGACAGTGAATATAGGAGCTAGAGAAAGAATTTACTACTGTAAGGACACAGATACTCATAATACAGATTGTTATACAAAACAAAACCTGGGTCTCTTCAGTAAGTCCAAAATGAAACTGTTGTGTGTGTCAGAGGTGGGCTGAAGAGGAAGAAAGAATATCAGGATTTGTAAGATAAGTGCGTGTTTTGAGTATTTTTACAAGAGTGATATTACCAGTGTGTCTAGAGTATGATTCTTACCTGAGATGCGAAGATACTGAAGAGTTCTGAGCAAAGAAAGAACATGATTTCAGTCATTTTTAAACAAGACAGTTCTGGCTATCATCATGAGAACAAACTACAAACAGCAGTAAAAGAAAAAAAAAAGAGTTCAGAAAGGGGTTTCTTGAACAATCTAGGCAAAAAAAAAATGATTTTGAAAGTAGAGATAATAAAACAGATATGCAGGTTTTATGGAAAAGGAGATCAAGAGTGAGTCTTCAGGTTTTTAAAAATTGTGCTTTGGGTGCTGGAGAGGTGGCTCAGCAGTTAAAGAACTGGCTGTTCCTCCTGAGGACCTAGGTTCAAATTTCTAGCACCACATTACCTCTCACTCGTCTGCAACTCCAGTTCTTGAGGATCCAAAGTCCTATGGCCTCTATGTATCAGGCATGCACGAGGTATACAGATACACATACAGGCAAAACACCCATACAGATAAAATTTTAAAAATTCAAAAGTTGTGGTTTGTTTTGTTTTACTTGAATAACTAGAAGATGTGAAGAGATGTAAAACTAAGCTAGGAAGACTACAGGAAGAACAGATTTGTTGGTGGGAAGAGGAGTGGGCAGTGGTTCCATATTGGCGATCAGTTTTAGGATGCCTATTAAATATTTATGTAAGGGTGTTCAAGTCCTGACGGAATTGAGATTATAGACTAAGGAAGGACTATGGACTGGAGATTTGGCCGGTGGGTCTCTGTGAGTTCAAGGCCAAAAGGAATCAGATTTCTTAGGGAAAGAAATCAGCAGAAGAGACTGAGAAGTAGCTATAGAGAAACTATAATAAATGTATTTCAACTGATTATGACATTTCTATATTCTATTACTGAATCCATGTTAAGTTAACTTGAATGTTAACTTGAATGTTTTAGAAAGAATAAAACATCAGCACACAATTCAGATAAAACCTTACATCCTTTTCAATTATTGATAAGTATCCTAAAAGCCAAATGAAGAAGGTATTTCAAGGAGAAACTGATTAACTCATCAGAACATTAGATAAGTACTGAGAAACGGCAGGGGTGGACATCAGTGTTGTCAACTGGTAAGTCAGTTGACACTATCCCTACTCCTGGAATTATGGGGACAGAAATATGGTCACATACGTTTAAAAAGAGAGAGAAAGAAAAGAAAATTACCATGAAAATACAGAAAATTGCTTCCAAAAGTTCTCTGGAAGTGTATGTAAAATCAAGCAACTCAGAAGGAAAAGTGAAAAATGGCTATTTTCATGCAAAAGAAAATGGTTCAGGAGAGAAGAAAGCTGATGACACAAGAGAAATACCAAATACTAGTTCTTTCATGGTAACAAGAGAAAAAATAGAGTATATGGATGTCACTACAAGTAGGAAATGGGTAACTATGATCATAAAAATTCCTTTCTGACTCCATTTTCTCAGTGAAATAAGAAACAAGGACTTCTATTCAAAGTAAAATGTGGGAAGGAGACAGTGACCATAGGAGGTGACTGACGATATGAACAGTCACCCTGAAGGAAATGAAACCAACAGAAAGTGAATAAGGGCACACTAAAGGTCAACTTGAGGTCATAAGCATAGATTTATTAAGCATGATAAAAAAGATATTTTTTTAATTTTGAAATTGTCAATATTTATCAAACATCAGTCTTTCTGTATGAAATGTAGGACGACATGCTGCAATAGTAAGAGAAGTCTTACTCCATGAATGCTATGGAGGAAATTTTCACCCATGTTACCATTTACATTAAAAGGATGATTGGGTTATTGTTTTATTTTAATTTTTTTTCTTCACAATTTATTCATTATATATCCCAACTCAAGTCCCCTTTTTCAACTCCCCCTGGTCCCACCCTCTCTCCCTCTTCTCCCAAACCTCTTTCCTTAGTCCACTGAAAGGAAGAGTTCTCCACTATTGTAATATGCCCATAGCTTATTAAATCTCATCAGGATTGCCTGGATCTTCTTCCTCCGTGGCCTGGCAAGGCCGAATCATCAGGGGTGAGTAATCAAAGAGCAGTCAACTGAGTTCATGATAGAGGTAGTCCCTGCTCCCCTCATTCAGAGATCCACAGGGAGACTGAGTTGCCAGATGGCCACATCCAAGCAGTGGGGAGGGGGGCGGGGTCTGAGTCCTCTCCATGCATGGTCCTTCATTGGTGCATCAGTCTCTGCAGGACCCCCTGGGCTCAGATCTTTTACCTTTGTTGGTCTCCTTGTAGGGCTCCTGTTCTCTCCTTATCCTTCTATTCCCACCTCTCTCTTCTTCCATAAGACTCCCTGTGCTCTGCCCAAAGTTTGGCCCTGAGTCTCAGCATCTGCTTCAATCCCCTGTTGGATGAATCCTTTCAGAGGACTCTCTATAGTAGGCTCCCATCCTGTTTCCTCTATTCTACTGCTTCTGGTGTCTATCCTGTTTGCCATTCAGAAAGAGATTTAAGCATCCTGCCTAGGGTCCTCCTTAGTGTTTAGCTTCTTTGGGTCTGTAGACGGCTATCCTATAATATACAGCTAATATCTGCTTATAAGTGAATGTATACCATGCCTGTAGAAAAGATGTTTTGTTTTTTTATTTTTTTATAGGCATGGATTAGGTAAGGAACTGGATTTAATTGGCTCTATAATTTAAGTCACATAATGCAGCTGAATTAGAGGGGTACATGAAATGAGAATGTATACAAAGGAGAGATGGTAATAAGTGAAGATGATATCTATATGTCTACTTTTCATATCTCCTGAAACCCTAACGCTTCTGAGCCCTATGGATCGCCTAGATGGCTAGAACCAAAAATCCTTACATCCTTCACCACTTCTCAGAAGCTTTTAACTCCCTCTATCTTCACATTCAAACTGAAACTGGACACCCCTCTAAGAGTGCGGCTTTAATTGTAGCACTTTTAGAAAGACTCTTTTTCTCATACTTTTCAAACATGAAAGAGTGCCCTTCTTATTCCACACTGCTAATTACAGAATATTCTCCCTTTGTCATGCACAAAAATCCCCCGTTCTGAGTCACATGTCACCCTGCGCCATTGCCCTACTACCTTCCCTACTGCAGTCACTTATGGCTCTGCAAGGTCACCCTTGTCATTCCTCGGTAACTTGAGCTCCTGGCTTACTGTCACTCCAATACTATTTCTGTCATAATTCTTATTGATTTCAACATCAGAAAAAAAAGATTCATTTGATATCCTGATATCATTCATTTCTTGACTCTTTCTGCACAACAACACTGATCTTGTCTGAGCCACTTTCCCCTCATGGTCACACTCTAACCAGGCCATCTAAGAAAAAAGTTTAATATCTGCATCTGGAGTTGCATCTTTGTTCAAGGTCTCACCACATAGACCAGGCTGGAATCAAACTTACAGGCCAGCTCAGTCTACCTGTCTCTGCCTTCTGAGCAAAAGGTCTAAAGGCATGTACTACCGTACCTGGCTGTTTTGTTGTTGTTTTTGTTTTTTAAATTCCCTAGAAGGGCTAGAAAGATGGCTTAGAAGTTAAGAGAATGTACTGCTCTTGCAGAGGACTCAACTTTGATTCCCAGCACCCTCACCAGGTGGCTCACAATTTTAGCTCTAGGAGATCTGATACCTCTGGCCTCTGTTGATAGCTGTATTCATAATACACACTCCTCCACCGCTTTCTATTTAGAAAAAGCCTAAATTTTTAAACAAAATTCCCAAATGAATCTGTAGTAAGGTAGCTTTTTTATAGGCATCTTCTGGAAAAGTGGAGAGAATACTCATACATCAGATATATGATTGCCCTCTGCAAGAATTTGTGCTACCAACATCAATAGAAGGAAATTTAGGAGTGGATGTGGCTGTAATTTCCAGCACTCAGCAGGCAGAGAAGCAGGAATATCTTGAGTTTGAGGCTAGTTTTGACTATATAATAAGACCCTAACTCTTCCCCAAGCCCTGCTAAAAAATATAAATAAAAATAACAATAACCAAACAGAAAGCAATGGGCATGCTATGTTGACACCACTTTTAATCAGGCTCTCAAAGGGAAGATTAGTATTATGATATGATCATTTATATAGTTACGTTAAGGTACGGGAGAAACATGTTCCGAGAACTGCATTATTATGTGGTTTCACGGTCATGTGACTATCATTGCATCTACGTAGATAAATCGAGAAGGTAGAATTTATTACACATCCAGGTTAGATGATATAGTCTGCTTCCAAGGCTGTAAGCCTATAGACCTTGTTACTGTATGGAATACTGCTGGGAGTTATAATATGTGATAGTTAATCTTTGTTGTCAACTTGGTGAGACTTACAATGACATGGAAACATAACTCTGGATATGCCTATAAGGGTGTTTCCAGAAAGGTGAAGACCTACCCTGAATGTAGGTGGCACTAGCCTATAGGCTGGGGGAGAAAGCCAGCTGAGCCTTCATTTCTGTCTCCTTGCTGAGGGTGGCTACGAGGCAAGCGGCCTCGCGCCCCTGCTGGCATGCTTTCCCTGCTGTGGTGGACTCTATCCAACGGTAACCTAAACTCAACTCTTCTTGTCAAGTATTCGGTCACAACAGTAAGAAAGGTAGTATTTGCTGCAATGCTGGGTATGCATACATGTAAACAGAAAAGGCACAGGCGCTTAACACAAACGCAACTTGAGGATTAGAAGTTTCTCTCCGTGAGTCAGTGAGAGAGCGGTCACTGAACGTAAAGCCTGAGGGCATGACTGTAGACTTTATACAGACTATACTTAGGCTACCGTAAACTTATAGTTACAAGCCTCTTAAAATTAACCTTAGCTTATATAGTTTATTTACCTTTTAAATTTCATGACTTTCATGATGAGACTCGGCTTAAATACAGATACAATGCACAATTGTATAAAATATTTTTTTAGCTCATCTAGACAGATTCACTGCTTAAAAAAAAAAAGATTTATTTACTCATTTTATGTATATGAGTGCTCTGTTTTCATGCACACCAGAAAAGGGAATCAGCTTCCATTACAGATGGTTGTGAGCCTCCACATGGTTGCTGGGAATTGAACTCAAGACCTCTAGAAGAGCAGCCAGTGCTCTTAAACACTGGGCCATCTCTGTAGCCCCTGCATTTTCTTTTCTTTCTTTCTAACCAGTTTTTCAAAGAACATTAATGAGTCTCAAATTCTTCCACAAAATAGTGGGAAACCCTTCGAGATTCATCCTACAAATTCAATCCTATCCTGATACAGCAAAATAAAAAAGGAAATTTTAGATCATTTTCCTCAATGAACACAGACAAAAAATCATCAGTACTCAAAAATCAACTTCAACAATACATTAAAAAGATCATCAGTTAAGATCAAGCTGGCTTCATTCCACAGATAAAAGAAGTTCAACATATGCAAACTAATACATAAAAAATATAAAATATACCACATAAACAGAGTCATGTAAAAAAGTACATGGCCATCCCAACTGATATGAGGCATATATTTAGTAGAAAGATGATTAAAACAATATCTTTTGAAAGAAAATGAGTGGAAATGGTAAGTGAAATAAGACTCAGAAAAGTTAAGCATCTCACATGTTTATTATAAGGGGAATCTAGAGGAAAAAAAACAAGAACAGTATAAAAGTAAAAGGAGAACTATTACAAAACAGGAAGGAGGCCAGAGTGAGGGAGAGAAAAAATAGAGGAGTGCCAATATGACCAAACTGTATTACATGCATGTACGAAAATATCACAATGAAGCCCATTTTGTACACTATGTGCTAATAAAAAACAAAAGAAGCTGGGCGCTGATGCACACACCTGTATTCCCAGCACTTGGGGAGGCAGAGGCAGGCAGATCTCTGTGAGTTCTAGGCCAGCCTGATTTACATAGCAAGTCCAGGACAGCCAAGGCTACACAGAGAAACTCTGTCTTGGGGGAATGTGTGTGTGTGTGTCAAAAACAAAGGAAACTTTATATTCTTATTCTTTACATTGTTCTATATTTCTTGTTAAGAATCAAGAAACAAATGGACACATTATTTGAGATTTACACAGGGTCAGAGTTATTAGCATCACTGTCTTTCACTTCTGAATCTTGTCCCATTAGAAGGTGTTCAGAGGTCCTAACATACATGAAGCCATCATCTTCTGGATCCTTCCTAGAATCTGTCTATCTTAGTTACTTTTCTATTTTTGTGATAAGACACCATGGCCAAGGTAACTTATAAAAAATAAACACAGAGAGAGATTTTTGTTGGGCTTTTGGTTCCAACAGGCTAGAGTCTATGATGGGCATAGTGACAGCTGGTCAGACAGCAGCTGAGGGTTCACATCTCAATCCAGAGGCAGGAGGTGGAGAGCACAGTGGGAATGGTGTGAGTCTTTTGAAACATTAAAGCCAGCCCCAAGGTGCCACACTTGCCCCAACAAGACCATACCTCCTAATACTTCCCTAACAGTTCCGCCAAATGGGGACCACGCATTCAAACATGAGCCCATCGTGCAGGTGTGTGTGGGGGGGGGGTGGATTTTCATCCATACCATCACTGCCTGAGACTCTTTTCTTCAGAAATATGTGCATGGCAGTTTGCCTGGTTTCCTTTTTCATAGTGGATTTGCTTGAAAGTAGATTATGCTTCGTGAATTCTATTAACAAAAATCTATTAGTGTTGGGGGAAGGCTCCAAGTTTTTCAAACTTTTATTTATTTGTATTATTAGTAGTAGTATTTGGTTTTTCAAGACAGGATTTCTATGTGTAGTCCTGGCTATCCTGGAACTCACTCTGTAGACCAGGCTGGCCTCAAACTCATGGATCTGTCTGTCTCTGCCTCTGAGATGAAAGGCAGGCGCCACCACCTGGCTGTTTTCAAACTTGGGAGGGAAAAAGGAAGGGGGAGAGATTGATTGATTGATTCTATTTTTATTTTAAATTTTCTGTCTTCGGGTATTTAGGTAGGTTATGTGCCCACAGAGGGTAGATGTGTTGAGTCCCCTAGAGCTGGAGTTACAGGTGGTTGTGAGCTGGTTCTGGGAGTTAGTCTTGGCTTTACCGCTGCAAGCCATTTCTCCAGTCCACTTTCAAACTTTTTAAAGATTATGTTGAGGTCCAAACAAACTCCTTACTGTGAATTTTCTTGGCAGTTCTTTTTTCTTCTCTTATAGTTTCCCTTCCCCAGTTTCTTCGAAAGCAATGGGTATATGAAGCAATGAGATTTTTTTTTTTTAAGCTCCACTATAATCTTTTAGGACCACACTGGATATGTGGGGGTCCACTACCGGCCAAAATATCTTTATGTGGCACATGAATGTTTACATACATTAGGACTGGGTTGAACATTGAAATGTATCATCTTAATTCTTATGCCAACAATAAAGCCAGTGTTACATAATAGATGAGAACACTGAGTTCAAGATAAAAACAAACAAACAAAAAACCCCCAATACTTGGTCATGTTACTAAGAAAGCATAAGAATTGTGATTTGAACCTAAGTTTCTCTAATGTCTAACAACCCTTTCCTCCTCTGCCATATTTGTATTAAGTCTAAAGGAACATGGATAACCAGTCTCTCCCACAGTTCTAGATTTCTCTATGTCTAAAACAGAAATTGGCCTCAAAATTTTAGCAGGAAGGAGGAAAGAAGGGAGGCACGGACAAGAAGAAATCTGTAGAACAGCGCAATAGATATAACTTAGAAAGATCAAACTTAGTAAACTTCACTTTCATTTTTCACAAAGCCTGAAATTGAATGAAGTCATTAAGAAATAAGGTTATGACACAAAACAGCTATATAAAATAAAATCATAATAAATAAATGAGAATAAAATGTATAACTTTTAAGAGGATGAATAATGTCAAATGCTCTTTGAATGTCACATTATATTTTCAAACTTTGTACTTATAATTAAAACAAAGAGCTAATAGAACAATAAAAATGACTAGGACATAATTAAAGGCACACACACACACAACAAACAAACAAACAAACAAAAAAACAAACAAACAAACAAAAAAACAGAATCATATCCAGAAATAGAACACCATGTAAAACAAGCCATAAGGCCAAGCATAAAGCTTAATTTAAAATAATAAAAACAAGTGACCTGTGAGATTAAGTCAACAGGAGGGAAATGGAAAATGCACAAGGCTCTAAATGTGAAAGAATGCAAATGCCAAGATGAAAAAAATACAATTTAAAGAAACTTAATGGAAGAGCAAAATATGAAATTCAATTTGGAGATAACAAATTCAAGAATGAAGATTCAATATCAAAAGTCATGGAGAAGAAAAAACTTAGAACTATGTTCCATTTACTCACGAGGTATTTATTAACATTTGCACCCCTGCTTAGCCTCTGACGGTGGGATTCAGGCGGCAATGTGACGGGCAGGGAAGCAGAAGCATAGGCAGCCGGAGAGCGCTACAATCTACTCACTCGCAGATGCCCAGAATGCAGCCAGTGCACAGCATGACACAGAAATTCCACATCATCTTAATGTATGAACTGTCAGATTCCCCAACTGAGGTAGGCGCACGAGACAAAGCCCAGGGAAAGACCTCTAGGTAAGAAGAAAATGCCAGATTGTTTGCGCTCACGTTTCATGTTCTTACACGTGACCATCAACAGAACTCACTGATTAGCTCCTGTCCTAACGCCAGCTTTGTTAGCCTACTTCTTGGTCCCAATGACTCTGTTTGTCAGCCTTGACTATATCTCTGGTTAGGTCTTAGCACAGGTTAGATTCTTGTACATTTTGAAACTGGGCTTGTCTACTAAATGAGCATATGAAGAGTTCATCTGCCTACAAACACACAATTTCAAGTAAAGAATTGTGGTCTTGCAGAATCCAAGAGTAATTAATAAAAGAAGGATGTAGTTGAATTGGTAGACTGCCTACCTAGTATGCATGAGGACCCTGTGGTCCAGCCCCAGCACAGAAAAAACAAACAAACAAACAACAACAAAAACCCTGGTATGGTGGCACACACCTGTTATCCTAGCAGTTGGGAAGTAGAGGCAGGAGGGTCAGAAGTTAAGGCGATCTTCCACTACACAAGCTCAAGGCTAGCCTAGACTATATGAGGCCCTGTCTCAAAAACATGATATTGAGATCATATGAGAAGTCAGAAATGAAAGCATAGTTCAACTTCGAAAGCCAAAGAGAGCCAGGGGTGGTGGCGCACGCCTGTAATCCCAGCATTCAGAGAGGCAGATGCAGGTGGGTTTCCGTGAGTTTGAGGCCAGCCTGGTCTACAGAGCAAGTCCAGGATATCCAGGGCTACACAGAGAAACCCTGTCTGGAAAAAAAAAATGCTGGCAAGGGTATGAAGGATGAGGATATAGTCAAGAATTAGAGGGCAGTAAAGCTGAGAACAGACAAGAGTGGTGTTATATATATATATATATATAAACAAGCATGCACAATAATTAAAACTAATTATAGAGTGTATATGTATATGAGCAAGCATGCTAATTAAAACCAAGTAAATACCAATGGCAAAAAACCAATGATTAATGGGGCTAAGTAGAGTCCTAAAATCAACACATACATATGGAGGAATTAGTAATTGATATACTACCTACTATAAAAATTATTCCAAATAGTCAAATAAATATTGTCCTACATAAGCCACAGAATTCATACTACTCACAAAAATAAATCACAAATGACTTCAAGACTTAAATTTGAAAAATATATAAAAGCATAAAAAAATAAAGACTCTAGTTTTTACTCACTCTCATATCTCAAACATGTAGTCAGTGTGCAGCATGAAATTGAAATTCAATAGTATCCTTTTAATGGTATACCAGAAAATTAATTAATTAAAAAGTCAGTTAAAAAGTTTTGTCCCTAAAACAATACAAGCTATTGTTATTACTCTTCATTGCTACCAGAACGAGATGGAGATCCCACTGCTGGTATAGTAAGAGCACACTTTGGTCATGAAAAAAAAAAAAAAAAAAGATCAAGCTGGAACTCCCCTATTAAATGGGACGCTCAACTGCCTCTACTACTTACATCCAGGTGGTACAGTACCTGTGAGCCTCTAGTCACTGTAGGAGCGCTCATCAGCGGGCAAGGAGCTCCAACCAGATCTGCCAGAAAAATACTAAGGTTGTCAACAGGTACCATGCCAAGTGAAGAGACATCAAAACGCTACACCCGAGCCGCAGAGCTTAGGCATTAGGGCTAGCATAGCAGTAAAACATTAGTGCACTCTTAGTGGCATTCTAGGTCTCAGTCCCCACAACTGTAAAATAGGAAATATGGCTGTGAGCTACAAACAAAAATAGCTGTGGCTGCTATTGCTTCTCAGGCTTTAATGGAATAATGAATATTCCATTCATAGCCCCTAATATTGGTTTTTGAGTTTTGATATCATAGACAGAAAGTTCTCATTGTTTTTTTTTTTTTTTTCTTTTCAATCCAGAGGGATTCCATTCAAATGACAGTTAAAGGTGAATAAATAAATAAGGAGAGTTCATACACCTATAATCCTTGCACTCAGGCAGCTGAGGCAGGAGTATTGCTGTGAGTTTCAGGCCAGTCTGGGCTACAGAGTGAGACTCTGTCATTGGAGAAACAAAACAAAAAGAAACAAAAACAAACAAACAAACAAACAAACAACCAGAATAGAATAAAACAACAAGAAGAGGGGAAATGGCAGGGGCTGTCTTGGAAATGAGGTAGAGATAATCACCAGAATCCTCAGAGTGCTGAGAGGCAGAGGTAGTCTGAAGAAGAGAGGTACTTCTAGGAAAAGTGAACTCTGACAAAGGTTCTGGGGAAATGAGAAAGAAGCTTTATTAGGGAGACTGCAAAGGTCTCAAGGAGGCATACTGGAAGAAGCGTTTTATTTGCAATTCAGCCAAAAACAACCACAAAAGAGTAAAAGATGAAGTCAGAAAAATAAAGGTGTGGTTTGGGCAGCAGGGGATGGAGCTAAGTGGGCCTTAAAGGTAAATCTAAAGCCTCTGAGAAGAGAATTTAACTGTTAACAGGGCATTAAAATTCTTGTTCCTGTGCTGGTAACAGGTTGTAGAAGAGAAAGGACACAGGAGGAAGAAGAGGGTATTGTAATAGTGTAAAGCAGTGCAGTGCTTCTCAACCTTCCTTATGTGTGACCTTTTAATACAGTTCCTCACGTTGTGGCGACTCCAACCAAAAAATTATGTTCACTGCTACTTCATAATTGCACTTTTACTACTGTTAGGAATTGTAATGTAAATATCGGTGTTTTCAGATGGTCTTAGGTGACCCCTGTGAAAGGGTCATTTGACCCCCAAAAGAATTGCAATACCCACGTTGAGAACCGCCGGTCTGTAAGAAGCATTATGGTAGTCTGACCAAGGCAGAAACAACGAAGATAGCAGTAAGTGACTTAATCTGGTGACTTGACACTAACGGTAGACTCGGCAAGACTGAGGACAGAGTGAACATAAGAGGAAAGAGAATCAAAGGTGATTTAAGGAATTCTGCCGTGGAAGTCTAGAAAAATAGAATTACTTTTCACTAAGATAGGAGTGGTTGGAGTTAGAGAGACTGCTCAGTGGTTAAGAGCACTGGCTGCTCTTCCAAAGGACCCAGGTTCAAATTCCAGCACCCACATGGCAGTTCACAAATGTAATTCTAGTTTCAGGGGATCTGACACCCTCAAAGAGACATACATGGAGACAGAATAACAATGTAAATAAATAAATAAAAAAGAGATGGGAGAGGTTAAGGGAAATATAGTTTTGAGATAAGGCTCTGTAGTCTTCAACTTTTAAAGATTAGGAAGATAATGAGAAACTAAGAAAAGAAGAAGAAAAAGAAGAAAACTGAGGGGGAAAAAAACAACTTCCAGTAAGGTGAGAGGAAACCTAGATGAAGTATGCTAGAAGTTGAGTGAAGAAAGCATTAAAAAACAAAACACAAAAAACAAAACCTAACAGTGTAAGATGCTGTTGAAGGAAGATAGAGGACTGATTCACTGGTTAGCAATGTGAAAGTCAGTGTTGAGCTAGTTTGGCAAGAGGACATCAGTGGAGAAAAGTCCTAATTAGTATAGACTCAAGGCCTGATTAGTATGAAAAGAAATCTGAGTCACTGAATTAGATAGCTGTGGGTGGATCAGAGTTAGAAAGCTTAAGATACAGTGTCAAGAGACAATGGAGAATACAGTGCCTTGTACGAACGTCTTGTGTCAAAAGGCACTGCATTTCCAGCATGTAAAACAGTGCCTGGCATATACTTGTAACTAAACAAAGATTTACTGATTGACTGAAGTCATCAGAAATTTTATTAGAAAGAAGTCTTTCTAGAAAATACTGTTAAATATTTGGATTCTTGATTCAATATGGAAATATGGTCTTTTACTTTTTGGCTATGACAGAACTTGTTAGGGCTCTCACATACCTAAACCAGGTATCCCATAATTTGGGAACAACGATAGGACTTAACAAATCCCTTTCAAGAATATATGTTCAATTCTGGATATATTATATCATCTCTCTAACTACTTCATGTATCTGAGAACCTTCATATTATAACTACGAAACAAGCATGAGACTTGCATAAAATCACACAGCTTTTCCCCCCAAAGTGTGGGGACAGCAGGATACCCATTTGAAAAGAATGAAGATGAGCCTGAATGCATATAAAAAGTTAACTAAAAATGGCTAGAAGACCTAAAAGTATGAACTAAAGTTATATACTCTTAGGAAAAATCCATAGGGGTGAATTAATGTGATCACAATGATGCCAAAAGCATAAAGGCAACAACAACAAGAAGAACTAAGTTCTCTTCTGCAAAGGCAACTATAAAGACAGTGAAAGCACAGCTCACAAACTGAAGAATTTTCAAATCATGTATAATATAAAGACTAGTATCTAGAATGTAATCAACTCTTTTTTGTCCTTTTCTTCTTTTTACTGGTGTGTATGAGCACATTTCCATGAGTGTCTGTGTGCATACAAGTTGTTACTAGGAATCTTCCTTGATTGCTCTTCTATTTATTCTCTTTAAATTTTTAAAATTTAATTTCTGTGTATGTGTGTTTGCCTGTGGAGGACAGAAGAGGGCACTGGATCTCCTGGAGCTAGAGTTGTGAGCTACTGTGTAGAGATGCTGGGAACTGAACCTATTTCTCTGCAAGAACAGTAAGCACTTTTAGCCACTGAGCCATCTCTCCAGGTCCCCACCCTACTCATTAAGGTCATCAATAAGGTCAGTCTTCATAACTAGCATGTCTGGGGATCCCATTCTCCACCTTCTAAGGCTAGAATTATGGGTAAATTGCCACGCCCAGCCAATACTTGCACATCAAGTGTTTTAACCACTAAGCCATCTCCCAAGACTCCTGCGATCAATTCTTATAACTCCACACAACACCTGGATGCATGCAACTGAAAAATCAAGTTCTAATATCAAATTAACTGGAAAAAAAAAACTACTCCTGGGGATCTGACAAATAAACATTAGCTAGCATAGCTAAATACTCCATTTTCAACATGCCAACAATCTGGTTTTTGTTCAAACTTGAATGGAAGGATGATGTCAGGGTTATTGGAGCCCAGATTATGACTGGCCTTTAGAAACTCTATGGTTTTTTTTCTAGATAAGCAACAGACATATGGCCAAATCACTAACATCTAATTAGGTCCTTCAGGAGTCTTCAGGGTCCTAGAAAAATATCTTATTAGTAAAAAGCAGTCTTCAAAACAAATGCAAGCAAACCCTCTCTGCCATGTGGAATACAAGTGACCAGGCGCTGGCTACTGCCCTGAAACAGAAGTGTTTGTGTATCAATATACTCAATACCCAATATGTAACCACAGATACTAGCCCCTCCTTCACCATGCCATCTTTCAGATGAACACCCCCAAAACTTAGTCCAACTAGGCTGAAATACATACAGTGGTAGGGCACTTGCCTAGCATGTGCAGAGCCCTGGGTTCAATCTACAGTGCACTAAGACATACACAGATTATTTTGAACATTGAACATGTTCTTATGGTCTACTTATTTCAATATGGTTTCTACTGTTTCCATTCTAGAATGGCTCTTGCTGAGGTCAAAGATTCCCTCCTCTTCTCCTTCCTTCCTTCCTTCTTTCTTTCCTTCCTTCCTCCCTCCCTCCTTCTCTCCCTCCCTCCTTTTTTTTTTTTTTTTTTTGACAGGGTTTCTCTGTATAGCCTTGGCTGTTCTGTAGACCAGGCTGGCCTTGAACTCACAGAGATCCACCTACCACTGTCCCTCAATTCCCATCTTAAATTCAATAGATTATTTTCAGCTTACTTAACTACTTGATGATTTTTTTTTTCCTTTGGAAGCACTATTTTCCCTGGTCTTTATGATTTTAAAGAAACACTATGAAGCAAAAATCAAGTATGGGTTACTATTTTAAAATACTTTACTCATTTATTATTTTATATGTGTACAGGTATTTTACCTACGTGTGTGTGCACCACATGTATGCTGGTGCTGGTGGATGCCAGAAGAGGGCAGTGGCCCCCTTAGAACTAGACACTTGTGAACCAGCATGTGGGTGCTGAGCCATATCTCCAACTCCAAGTATGGTTTACTTTTGAAGTTCTTTAAGTACCTCTTTTAAGTACAGTGTGCTTGCTTATATGCAACCAAAACTAAGTAAACACTCCATAGTACACATTTAGTGAAGTCACATACTTACCGTCAGTCTAGGTGCCCCTCAGAGAACTTATTTACTTCTCATTATTCTAAAAAACTAGGTCTGAGCCCTCTTCTGCTGCTAATCTTGGGTCAGTGGTTCTCCCTCCACTCCTCAGTGGAGTCCTCTGAAGAGCATTTGAAACCCAAGGCTGCCAGCACTGAGGAGTTGAGAGAACGAGCTGTTACTTAGAGGCCATCTAGTGCTTCAGCAGCAAGTACCTGGCCATCCACAGCTACACAGCAAGACCCTGACTAAAAACACGAAATAACACTATCACACCCACGCACGCACAGCCACCCGCCTGCAAGCACAAAACAAAACACAAGCAAAACCAAAACCATTAAACCCCACATGGCTGCAATTCAGACCAAATAAATACAAACAGAAATTTCTTAGCTGGCCCTTAGCGTTAGTTGTTTTTTGGTGTTTTGTTTTTTTTTTAATGTGTGTGTTCGTGTGTGCACACTTGCAAATGTGTGCAGGGGTACATGTATGTGTGCTGTTGGGTGTGCTCATGTTCATACAGAGAAGCCACAGAAGGGCACCAGGGTCTCTCACTGAATCTGGAGCCGGGACAGCAAGTTCCGGTGGTCCTCCTGTCTCTATCACAGGTGACTCGACCGCCATCATAGAGGTTTTCACATAGATGCTGGAGATTCCAATTCAGATCCTCCTACTTGTGCAGCTATATCCCCACCCAACATACTCATTTTCTTTTTGGTTTTACATTGGATATATTATGTATTTTTTCAGTGTTTCCAATGTAAAACCCAAAAGAAAAATGATTCTCTCTTGACGAGGAATTACACATTAACAAGCACAAAGAATGAGGCCAGCAAGTTGGTTCAGCTGGTAAAAGCACTTGCATTGCAAGCCTGAGTTTGATTCTCAGAACTGTGCAGTGCCAGCACTCCGACAGCCAGATGGGAGATGGAGAGAGAGAGAAAAAAAAAAATCACCAAAAAGCTCATGGGCCAGCAAGCCTAGAAGAGGCAGCACAGGAAAAACAACAAAGATCCTCTATCAACAAGGAGAAAACCAACTCCTAAAAGTCACCCTTTGACTTCCATATGTGCACACACACGCATGTCCACACACTCACTCTCACACAATACAGAAGAAGTTAAACAAGCCAGGCACACGTTCTAGGGAGTGGCTGACTGGGATCAGTCGTGAGTTACCTCCGATCACTGTTACAATACAAGAAATATGATTTAGTATGTCATCCATTTTCCCTCTCTCTAAAAACCTTCAACAAATGCAGAATTAATGATAAAACCACATGGGCAAGCTAAAACATCTGTGAGCTAGATTCTGTGTTCAGCTACTGGTTCGCAACCTCTGAAATGAGTCATTTCATCCATATACTTCAACCTAAACCTACAAATTTGTGCTTCCATTTCTATGTTTTTCCCTATGGGTTCTGAACTGCCAAGTATGTATATGACACGTTGACATGAAAGTTTAGCATCCTGATGTGATCTATGATTTTACTCCATTTCAAAACTATCCTTCTCATGTTCTCAAATTCAGGGAACACTCCACTATTCACACACTGGGGCAAGCTAGTGCTCTGAAGTACACCTTAGGAAGTTACTTTTCTACCCTCAACATATGTGCCATTATCTTCTTCTAAATCCTATCCAACCATGCCTCTTAAATACATCTCAAATATACATAAACTTCTTTCTAGTGCCATTATTATCATTCTAGTCCCAGTTACCATTTTTTATGCCTTAGCTACCTTGTTCAAATAAGTTTTTCCATATGACGATCTTTCACAAGCATATTTGGTCCAGTCCCTTTTCTGTCAATTTATCCCAGAAATATACCCATACACATTTGAACTGGCATATCCATAGTGCTGTCTGTAGTAAGTTAGAAACATTTATATGCCCATCACTAGGGGACAGCTAAACAATCAATATTATAGCCATACAATGAAGTACTATATAATCATTCAAAAATAAATGATATATATATATGTGAAATTTTAAAATAAAATCCCAGATATATGAGATATATATGTAAAATATATATCAAATGGGTAAATTCCCAAGGGGCTGTTAAGAGAACACAGTGTGCTGCCATTGGTGTAAACAGGATGCCTATCAAAAAAAAAAAAAAAAAAAAAAAAAAAAAGAGAAAGTCCACAATAATACGCAGTTAATGCTTTACTTTCACACATAAGATTTGCATGTGTTGAAATGTAGCTTAACATTCTGCATAGTGAAGGGGCTATCTGACTTATCTGGGTCTGAGTTAATCTGGCCTTAAGGTTCAGCTGAAACGACATATCCTCAGTGAAAGGAAGTGTTGCCTGAGCAGGAAGAGAATAAAAGTTGGGCAGTTGTGGAGTACAGAATATTTGAAGGTAAGAACTTAAGCTTGTCATTTCAGAGCAGTGTAGTCTCCGTTGAACTGGCCTCTGTCTCCATTCAACAAGCAACTCAAGCTTTACATTTCTGAAACTCTTCTTGACATCCTCCTAACTCTGCCCCCACCAACAAAAGTAACAACCAAAACTTATCAGAGTAAGGAGTAGAACTGACTAGCATTGAGTAGAATTGAATTTCATCATCCGCTCACTCAGGGTTTTTCATACGTGGCGCTGTTCACATTTTACACCAGGATAATACTTTGTTGTAGCAGCCTATCCTGTGCAGGAGAGGATGGTTCGCCGCATTCCTGACTTGTAACACTAGCTGTTAGTTGCACTACACACGTAATTAATGACAATCAAAAATGCTTCTAGACATTGCCAGGTATCCCCTGAGAAGGGCCAAGCTATCCCTAGTTTAAAACCCCTGTTGTAAACTGACTGCTTCTTTAGTACCAGGACACTGCATTGCCCTTGTTTGCTTTTGTATTGACTTTGTCTGCTTTTCTAAGCTTGAGGGCAAGAGAAGTCATTTATTTAATATGTTGAAACCTAGTTTGCAAACTGTAAGGTGTAGGTTAGGTCTAGGAATACAAAGGTAAAAGCAACTGCTATGGTCTCTGCACTTCTGGTTCTGATATTCCAAAGAGGTAGTGGTGTAAATGTATGTAATTCTACAGTTATCTCGTTACAGCAATATTAAATTCCCAGAGGAGAAGTGCAGGTTTCCCTGAGTACCTAAAAGGTTAATCTTGACCTAGTCTGGAAACTGAGGATTGTTTCTTTGGGAGAAATAACATTTGAGATGGGCTCAGAAGGCTAATTATGCAATTGGTAAGCAAAACTTAGGGGGACAACATTCTACACAGAAGGAAGAACTGTGAACCAGAAGACAGAAACAGGTAGTTTCTCCCTGGGAACCCAGAAGCTAGTATGGCTGGAACTTGAAGAATTAGGGGGCAGAATGATATTAGATAAGTAGAAAAGCAGGCAGAAGTTATCTGCTGCTGATTTTTCAACGTAACCACTAGAATCATGCAAGGAACTTAAACAGTGCCAGGGCCCTTCTCTAGCTCTATCAAGTAGCAATACCTTCTACTCTAGCCTCTTTCCTCATGCCTTCTGAAGAGATAACCACTGATAATGGTTTTTGGTTGTTGGTGTATAAAGCTATTACTGAACCCAACAGCTACACTGCCCCTGGTAAGGCTTTTCCCAAAGCTTTTCTATTAAAAACAAACAAACAAACAAACAAACAAACCCCAAACCAAAGAAAACAGAAAACAAAACTTTGTATTCCTGACCCAAAAAAGATCTAAGTCTCCTATACACACACACACACACACACACACACACACACACACACACACACACGTATCTTATCACATAAGATATGGCAAGACAGCCCTTTGAATGCAATAAATGTGAATTAATTTCGTGCAAATCAGGAGCCATCTATAGATTTTTTAAAAAGCCTTTAGTAACCGCCATGGAGACTAGTGAAAGAAATTGAGATAATTTTTTTTAACGGTGCCAAGGAAAGCCCTGTGTTTTCCTACAACACGAGTCTGCTGTCTGCTTAGCTGGACACCCATGCTCTGACCTAGTATGGCAATTTTTAGGGTCTCTGTGCTTGATGCTCTGTTTACAAGAAAACTGAGGCCAGACACTAAGGAAGAACAAAGAAAAATGCCTGGCACCAAAGAGGCGGGAGACGTTTTGTACATAAATGAAGATCCGAGGAGGAACTCTTCTCAGATTTTGAAAGGCACTACAAATCACCCTCTCCGCTTACGTGTTAAAGCACCTATTCTGCGATTCCAAACTGTTCTCTACAAAGAAAATAACGTATAATTTACAAGCAGCAATTTGTCTTTCTCCCCCTGCCCCCCTTCCCTCCGCGTTTGCAGACCATCAGGCGGGATAAAATTTCCCCTAGGCTTTATCAGAGTGGGAGGAATGGAAATAATGTATGCACAACACAGTTCCGATGCAACATCAACTCCAAGCCCGGCCAGCTGGTTTCCATCGTTCTCCTGGTCCCCAAGGAGAACGCCCCTCGGAGGCGGCGGCCCGGCCGGCGCGAGCGTGGGACCGGCGGGGGAGCTCGCAGCCCGGCCGCCCGGCCGCCCTCTACCTTTGTTTCAGGTGCCCCCGTCCCCAGAGCGGCCGGGAATCCCTCCCGCAGCCCCGCACTGGCGACGCGTCCTTCTTTGGCCAAGTCGGGCTGAGGCCAGGCAGGGGGCGGGGAAGGAAAATAAAGCCTCAGCGGCGGACGACGTGACTCTCAGTTCTTCCAGAACCTTGGCATTTGCTGCCCTGCCAAGCTTTCCTGTGAACGAGGTCCCGGCCCGGGCGGCCCGCGAGGTGGGAGGCCCCAGCCACCCGCCCCCCCGTGGCGCCCTCCCCGCGGGGGGCAGCGGGACCCCCGCTCTCCGCGGCCGCCCGCCCCGGGGAGTCCCTCCCGCGAGCCTGCGGTCCGCCGGGAGCCCCTGCCCCGCGCGCGGCCCCTGCGGCCAGGCCAGTCCCCGCCCCCGGCCCCGCCCGCCCCGGCCGCCGCGCACCGCCCCTCGGCCTCTCCAGCCCGCGGCGGGCCGGGGGGCGCCGAGGGGAGCGGCGGCCTAGCGCCCCGCGTCTGTGCGCCTACCTCAGTGCCCGCCGCGCCTCCTCCAGCCGCCGCCTCGGCTCGCCCGCGACGCCGACACACCGCCCCGGCTTCCCGCGGCGCGGGGTCTGGGCCGCTTACGCCGCGCGCGAGGAGCCCAGGCCTGAGCGCGCCCCGCCCAGCCGCCCAGCCGCCCGCCAGCTCCTCGGCCCCGCCCCGGCCCCGCCCCCTTCTGCCCCGCCCCCTGGCCGTGCTCCGCCCCCTGGCCGTGCTCGCTTAACCCCTGCGAAAGGGGGCCCCCGAGGGGCGCCGCGAGAGCCGCTCAGGCCGCGGCCGTGTGACGGAGACGGCGAGTCGCAATGTTCGGCGAGTGTGTGTCTTGCTAAGGAGTATGCATTTTCTGATGACCGTCCTTATTTTTATTACCCTTCTTACTGTCCTCTTCGTTTAGCTGTCTTGCCCCTCTGGACGGTACGTGACCCATCGGTCTGCAGTCTACACTCCCTGCGGTGGTCCGCACCTTGCAGGCTCGTTTTCTTTGCACAGCCCAAGCTACGTGTCAGTTTTGAAAGAAGAGTTTTGCTTTTTTTTTTAAATTTATCTTTCAAACGATTTGTTAAGTAAAATAAAAATTGCTTAATAAACAGAACTATGTAAAACGAATGCACACCTTAGTGGTTATTCTGAAACATTTGCAGTTTTGATGCCTTAAGCTTTGACCCTAGCTAAAATAATAACCGAAGTTTGTTTATACTAATAGGGGGAAATAAATGGGCTGACTGGGCTGGGGACAGAGCTCAGTTGGTATAGTAATAAACAGCGGATAAACACACATAAACTGGGAGAGTTGACACAAGTCTGTAAAGCTCCGCAGAGGTGGAGGCCGCAAGAGAATCAGAAGTTCAAAGTCCTCCTAGGCATATATCATATATATATATATATCCTGGGCTCCATGAACACCATGGCTCAACAATAAAAATTCATGTTCATTTCTTCATTAGAAAATCAATCACACAAGCATATAGATAACAAAACAATCATATATTATTACCTATCTGTATGCAATCCTATAGATAACAAAGTCAACCAGGAGAATGACTAGTGTGAGTGACTTGCGCGCAGATAGGGATTAATTATCAGATGCAGATAAAGACTTAAAAGAGCCAAGGATGGGGCAAACTGAGGACGGGCTCCGGGTACGTGGTTTATCCCTTTCTTTCCGTCACCTGCTCTTAGCAAAGCACCAGTCGCCATACTAAGCACCTTATGTGTAGATGTGAATGCATACATCGCACGTATGCATTTATGTCTAGATGGTGCGAGCAAACAAAACGTATATAGTTTTACAGTCTGCAGCTATGTGTAAGCTCGATTATGAAAACTTTCAGTTTTAAAAGAAAAGTATGTGTACAATTGCTCCAGATAGGCTTTACTACCTAAGCCATTTCACCATGTTAATCTTTTCAAAAGGCTAAATTATGGTCTGGAAGAAGAAAAGCCATTACACGCCTAACTTAATACCTTCCTGTTTTAAAAGGCCTTCCACCTACCACACCCTGAATGTATCTTCTTTGAGTCAGAACAATCCTGTGGGGAAGGCAAGACGCAGAGAGGTGGCAAAGGTCACAGTACAGTAAGGACAGTGCATCCTGAAACAGCTTCAACACCTCACTCCCTGCTCTTATCTCAGGACCGTGCACTTAACAATTCTCACTGGAATGTGAAGGCCACAGTTCCTCCTGGGTGCGAAGGCCCACGCCTGCAATTCTGGGTAGGAAGTAGAGATCAAAAGATCAGAGGTTCAAGAATGGCCAAGGTTCATGACGAGTTTGAGGCCAGCCTGGGCTACAGGAGAATCTGTCTCAATAAATAAGGAAGCAAATAAATAAATAAAAACCCTCAGTCCAGAAAAGGACACAATTTATGCCTGAAAATGTGCTTCAGTACGATAAAAACCATCCCCCTCTGTCATAAGTATCTTGGTGAACTGCCAACTCATGACAATTTATTGGACCCGAGACTCTATGGAAGGTATTATGGATAGAAAAAAACATACAGTCTCTGCTTATGGCCAAGAAATAAAGAAATATTTGAGAATAAATGAGTAATTTGTCATTTTAATAGAGGAATAGTCTTGAACACAATTCCATTAGGGAATGGAGAGAAAGTAGTGCAAACTTTCTCATGGAAGGGGGCATCTGAAACAATTTTATGATGAAGATATCCAGCACGAATAATATCAAATATCAGGTATTTTTGCTGTAAATATTGAAAAATAAAAAATGCACAAGTAGAATTTTTTTTTAGAAGGAACAAGAAACATTATGTACTTCTTACTCAGATTTAACAACTATTATTTTATGGCTGATTTGTTCCATCTGTACTTTCCCTTTGCTTCCCTGGGTTATTTTGAAGAAAATCATAATCAGAGTATTATTTCACCTGTACATAGTTCACTATGCATCGTTTAATAATAAGGCCCACTTTAAAAGATAATCACAAAATTATTAAGGAATTCATTTCAATTAATAATTTCTAAACATAAACTTTCTTATTGTAGGACATAGTATTCCTTTTTTTAAAAAAATGTTTTATGAGTTATTTCTACAATGCAGGACCCAAGCAAAGTCCTCACGGTTCGTTCAGCTATCCTTGCTCTCTCTCTCTTAAAAAAGGTGGAAAATGTTTATTTCTATGCTTACTCATCAGTACTGGGTATTGAATCTAGGGCTTTAGTGCATGCTAGGTAAGTACTCTACCACAGAACCAAACTCCCAGCCCAGCATTTGGCTAGTCTCTTAAACTGTTTTCATTCTTTGAATGTTAAGACTTATTTTAATTACCTTAAAAGTATTCGTAGATGTATGTGTCTGTGCATGGGATTGCGCCCGTGGACGCCAGTGCTCAAAGAGTCAGGAAGAGAAAATCATATTCCCCCAACACTGGAGTTACAGGCCGCTGGGAGCATCCAGTGAGGGCCCCAGCAACCAATCCATTCTTAACAATCTTTCACCACCCTGCCAGCCAGCTCCTTCCTCCCCACGTTAGAGAGATGCATACTTTGTTCTGTGCTGTTTCCCATGTTCCAGATTTTGCTGATTACACTGCTGTGGTGTTTACCATCCGCCCATATCCCCTTTATTTCCTATGAACCGATAGAGCAAGAGGCTTGATCAGACAGGAAGATATAACCTATAATGAAAAACCAATCAAAGCATATCAAAAACTGTCGTAGATACCAGAATTAGCAGACAAAAGACATGAAGGCAGCCGCTCTATATTCAGAATGTTCAAAAAGATAGAGACAGAGAAGACATAGCAAAAGACCAAAATGTACTCTTAAAGATGAAGGCTATCGTGTTTGAGATAAAACTATGTTGAGTTGGCATACCTGTAATCATATAGCTTCTGCGATTGAGACTGAAGTATTGTGACCTCTAGGCTAGAAAGGGCTACATAGAAAATGTGTCTCAAAAAAAATAGTTGTGTACGCTGGAGCATGCTTATTATCCCAGCAATCAGGAAGCTGAGGCAGAAAAATTACTATGAGGCCGTTCTGGGCTACACAGTAAGCTAGAGGCCAGCAAAGCCACTATGTAGGAGCTTACTTACTACTTTAACAAAAATTGAATTGGACTAATGAAAAATGAAACATTGCTAAATAAAAAGATTAGTGAACTTCAAGCCGTATCAATAGAACTTGTCTAAAATGAAACATTCAAAGAAAAAATATTCTAAAAATGAAAAGAACATCAGTGCAATGTAAAACAACTATAAGTCACTTATTATGTGTAGATAGATGTCCTTGAGGGAGAGTTATGAGGGTGAAAAATGTTAGAATAGATAATATTCATAGTTTCCAAATGGCATAAAAAGCATGTACAGTTGACCCTTGGTATCTTCTGGGGTTTTGTTCTACGATTCCTCTCTACTTCATGCCAAAATTTATTCATGTTCAAATCTTATTTAAAAAGTGTAAAAGCACTTTTTTTTTGGAAATGTCTCAACAAGGCAGAAATTCACTTTTGACGAAGAAGGTGTACCACTCAGAAAAGCAGAAGAGCAAGCAGCTATAGTACTTTCCTCTAACTTGTGGACATGTTTTGTATACTTTAAATGGGGCCTAGTTATTTATAACCATTTAAATGTAATTACTATGTAAATAGTTGTTATACTGCATTATTTAGGGAATAGATAATGGGTAAAGTCTAAATATACTCAATGTCTTAGCTATTATTCTATTTTTGTGAAGAAACACCATGGCCAAAGTGTACTAGTTACTTTACTATTGCTATGATGATACTCCATGACCAAAAGCAAGTTGAGGAGGAAAGGTTTTATTTGGTTTATACTTCCATGTCCATAGTCCATCACTGAAGGAAGTCAGGACAGGGACTCAGACAAGACAGGAACCTGGAGGCAGGAGCTGATACAGAGACCATGGAAGGGTGCTGCTTACTGGCTTGCTCCTCATGGCTCAACCTGCATTCTTATAGAACCTGGGACACCAGCCCAGGTATGGCCACATCCACAATGGGTGGTGCCCGGGGCCTTTCCCCCAACAATCACTTATTATGTAAATACTGTACAGGTTTGCCTGGCATGGGCATTTGAAACCTCAAAAGTAACACACCTCCTCCAGTTAGGCCATCCTTCCTAATTCTTCCCAAACAGTTCATCAGCTGGAGACCAAGCATGCAAATATATGAGCCTACGGAGGACATTCTCATTCAAACCACTACGCTCAGCAAAGAAGCAAAGAGTTTTCTCAAATATTTTCAATGTGGGGTAGGTTGTTTGAATATAAAGCTGTAGATCCCGGATTCACATGTAGAAGAAGTTCAACAGTATCTGGCTTTCAGATCAGCAGATGGTAGACTTAAGCCAAACTCCACCAATAATTGTATTAAATATAAATGGACTAAACACTTTTAATTAAAATAACAGAGGTTGGAGAAAAAGCAAAATGCAACAATTTGTCACAAATGTGTTTTAAATACACAAACACAAGAGGTCAAAAAAGTAAGAAAGATGGAGGATCATTTACTATTCTGTCAAAATACAGTAGGTTTCAAAGTCAATAATATTATTTAGAAATAATAAAATTTATTTCGTAATAATGAAGTTATCAATTCATCCAGAGGATATAAAACTCCTAAATACTTATTCACATAATACAGGTTTGAAATATGTGCATGATCCTGTGATATAAATTATATCTGCAAATTGTTATGTGCTGTTGGTGCTTGTTGAGAGCTGACTCTGAGAAGATGAGATGGGGTACCTTGCCTTAGACTCAATCATGTTTATTTCAAATGCACCCCAAAACTCCTTGTTCTAGATGAGGCTGGCCCCCTGGCTCTGTAACTGGAGAAAGGAGAACAATAAATTGCTAAGGGTGTTAAAATATTATACTCTTAAGACACTACTTTTGACAGAAAACCATTTCCACCAAGATTAATATTATTTCTTCCATGGTATAGAAATACCTTCAGTGGTAATGAGAGATGGAAGCTCTTACACTGGGGAGAACACTCTGCTCTGCCTGGAAATCTCTCAATTGGAAACTCCAGCATGACTGCTTTGGCAGAGTTTCCCTAGTAGTTTCTGCTGGATACTCTAGGCTGAGTTGTATCTATTAGCTGCTTGCTATTTATTTTTTCGTGTTTGCTTGTTACATGGATAATATACTCATGAGTTCAAAACTGAACGTGCAACTTTTATAGATTATTTTCTGTGCAGTACAATTCCTTTCTCATCTTGGGCAAAGGCTTCATTTATTCAGTGACTTAAGTCAGAGGACTTTTATTTAAAAAAAACAGATTGTGTTTGGGAGAGCTGGGTTTTGTTGGTTTGGTTTTGTTTATTTTTTAAAAAACAGGTTCTCATATGGTCTGGGCTGCCTACCCACTATGTAGTGACAGCAATCTGTCACTCCTGTTCTTCCTGCTTCCAACTCTGTAAGCACATTATGGGGATTACTAGTGTGGACCCTCACAGCCAGCTACATGTGATGCTTGGATGCATGCATCCAATCCACAGATAGTGTCAAATTCAGGCCAACTGTATCTGCATCCTCAAGTTCTTCTCATTTCTTTGTGGTGAAAGCACTCAAAATCCTTTCCACCAGCATCCTTAAGATACGAAGCATGTTACCCCTAACTAAAGTCACCCTACCGTGCAGCACAAGAACAGAATTCGTTTCTTCTCTCTGCCTGTAACACACTATCCACTGAAAGAGCCTCTCCCCGAACTTCTATTCTCCTCGGGCTCTAATAATTATGATTACACTCTTCAACTTCTGTGAGATCAACTTGGTTAGATCCCACAGGAGAGTGAGCTTATGTGGGGTTTCTCTTTCTGTGCCTGGCTTATTTCATTTAATATATTGTTTTCAGGTTCTACCCGTGTTGTCCAAAATAGCAAGATTCCAATCCTTTTGTGATTGAGTAGCATTCTGTTGAGTGTGTGTGTGCATGTGTGTGTATTGTATTTTATCTCTCCGTCAGTCGATGGGTACCTAGGTTTGTTCCTGATGCCTAGTCCTTTGGGTTTTGTGACTAGTACTACATCAAACACTCGAGTACAGATATTTTTTCAATGTATTGATTTCATTTTATTTGGATATAGACTCAGCAGAGGGATTACTGGATCATATGGTACTTCTATTATATACTTACTGCTCTCCATTCAGTATTTAAGCCAGAAATTCTTAATTCCTTCTGCTTCCTCATCTCAACCATGCACCAAAGTCTCAACATTCTGCTGTTTTTATACAGATTGTTTCTTGAATTTCTTCCTTTCTCTCTGCTCCTAATACCACCGTTCAGGCCATTTTTCACTTCTCTTCCTGGGCCAATAACCAACCACCCAGCTGGTTTCTCCAACTCCCACATTGCTCCTCTTAAATTTTCTTTCCTGTTGAATGGCTTTCTTATTGTTAGGGTGATCTCTTGTATAAGAGTCCTGACTCCCAAGACGGAAGCCAGACTGGTTTCTCTATCTCCATTGAGCCTGGAGGATAGTGTCTGCCCAAGGGACAATCAGAAAAGTACAGTGTGAAGAAGCCAGGGATCACAAGAGAATGCAGTGGTTAAATGCACGTGCCAGGGCTTCCCAGACCTGCTATTTCCTGGCAGAAAACGTTATCCTTTCTGCCCATTCCCCTCCATCCTCTCTCTCCAGCCTGTTCCTCAGAGTGGCTTCATTGAGACCTAATTCACATACCATATAATTTGCCCATTTAAAATGTAATGGTTTGGGTACGTTCAGAGTTATACAACCGTCATCAAAGCTAATTCTAGAACATTTCATCACCCTGAAAAAAAAAAAATCCATGTTCACTGATGTGTTCTTCATCTCTCTGCGTGTTCCCTCCCAGCAGTAAGCAGTCGCTAATCTACTTTGTTAAACAGCCCTGACCTTTTGTGTGAGTGCCGTGATAGAATGGGTCTTTTGTGTCTGGTTTCTTTCATATGTGTAGCATAATGTTTTCAAGGGTCATACCGGCTCCATGTATCAGCACTTTTTTCTTTTTATTGCTCAACAATGTTCTATAGGTGGCTATACTATACTTCATTTGCCGCCTGCTGGTGGATATTCAGGTTTCTTCAAGAGCCTGACGAGTTTACAAATTAGGCTTCTATGCACGTCCACGTGCACTCTTGGTGTAAACACCCGCTTTCATTTCTCCTGGGTATGTATTTAACAGTGGTCACGCTGCAAATGCGTATTTAAAATGTTTGTGGGTCGGGGAGATGGCTCAGTGGGCAAAAGTGCTTTTCGCGTAAGCCTGAAAATCCGAGTCTGATTCCTAAAGCCTATATGGAAAAAGCCGGATGCCGTAGCGTTCACTTGTAATCCCAGAACTCTGAAGTCGAGGTGGGACGCAGAGACAGGAGACTCTTCCAGAAGCTTGCGGGCCGGCCATCCTGGAGCACATAGTACTCCAGCAAGTAAGTGGAGGTGGAAACTGAGGCCCAACACAGTGCAAGGTGGGTAGGCGTGCACACACAAACCGTTTATACTAGCACCTGGGAGGTAAAAGGCAGGCAGATTTCTGTGAGTTCAAGGCCAGCCTGTAGCCTATAGGGTGAGGTCCAGGATAGCCAGGGCTATGCAGAGAGAAACTGTCTCAAAAAGTTAATTTTTTAAAACTTTACATTTATTTACTTGTGCATGTCTGTCTGTCTGTGTGCACAGGCATGTGTGCCGTGTCATACAAGGGATGAGGACAACATATAGGAATTAATCCTCTCTTTACACTGTGTGGATCCTAGGGATCCTATACAGGTCATCGGGTTGGCAGCAAATGCCTTTACCCCGAACCATTGACCCGGCCCTATATATATATATTTTTTAAAGGTGCCTGTTTTTTTTTTTTTGAAGAATTAGGGGATGTATTTTGTGACTGAGAACTTCTGTTGAGACAAGGCAAGCATTCCTTATTTGAGTTTTCCAATGTGTGAGGCAGGCTTTTTTTTTTTTTTACAAGAAAACAAGAAACAAACAAAAAATAGTCACTTCTGCTTATTTAATGTCAAATTTATCGAAGATATCTAGCTTTAAAATCTATTTTATTAGGCTTCTAAATTTAACTTTTAAATCCTGTTTTTTAATAAGTAGAATATTCTGATAGAACTCAACATTAGCCTATAAACATGATAAAGTCTCTAAACATGTAACTAACTTAATATAATTTTTAGAATTCAAACTATAACTAAGATGTAATTTATCATATTCTTCATGTATTCAACAGCAAGTTTACAAATCTAATAAGCCAGTATTCCTAAGTACTTACACTCCATTTACAAACCTAATAACTCAAAAAGTTATAGATTCAGCACCTCAGAATTCTGAAAAATTCAAACACAGTTTATAAACAGCATTGATCCAGCTTTTATACATCTCAAATTTAAACCCCAAATCTACCATCAATTAAACTTATTTAAATATTCCAAATCAAAATCACAAGTCTAAGTTCAACATTTGAAATGCCCCATCTGTCAAACAAAATACCAGTAAATTGCCAAGATGATTTAAAAAAGATATCTTATTCTTGATCTTAACACAAAAATGTTAAATTTTGGGTTTGTGCTACTTCTTCACTCGAATTCAGTGCCCATATCAGATTGGCTTACAGAGACAGTCAGCTAGAGAATCACAAATGGTACCTCATACATAGTTTAACATTTTAAGTTAGAGGACTGAAAATCATAAATATACATTGATTTTCCATCCATGCTCTTTCTCTGAGCATGAAACTGTTAATTAAAAGTCCACGATATCTGTGCTGCACAAATCGTTTTCGTGATGTGTGCTACACAATTTCTAGTTTGTATTGTGTCAAAATGGATCAGAAACTTTAAGCCGCTGCAAAGCAATATAAATGTAGATTAACTTTATATTTTTATTACTTCTTGCAATCTTTCATAGTTCTGTGTGTGCACGCGCACGCGCACACACATACACACACGCTAGCACTCGAGTGTGGCTGTTGCTAGGGGGCGTGACCCAGAGTCTTGCACAAGCTAAACAAGTGTGTTCAACCACCAAGGTTCACTGCCGTTCTAAATTTTGTTTACTTAGCTTTTAAAATTGCGATATTTGCTCATCTTAATGGAGCACAGTATGTTAATTCCATACATGTACACAATGTGATGTGGCCAAATCAGGGTAACAGGCACTTCCTGCTCCTCAACCATTCATCACTTCTGTGTTGAACTTTCACAATCTCCTGGTTATTTTGAAACATATCATAAATAGTGGCAAACAATAGTTGCTCTTCAGTGCTATAGAAAAACAGAACCAATTCCTCCTATCATGCCCTTTTACTCTAAAACCTTTTTTTTAGCACTTTGATATAATCATATGTTTCCAAATTATTCCTCCTGATTTCACAGAGAGTATAACTACTCTTCATACTCATATTTCATAGGCTCTGGCCATAGTTGATTAAACCAGGCAACTGCCATAACAAACACATATAACACCTGAAGGCTGGGTCTCCAACAGAGATTCTTGATATGTATAATACTCAACTGGAGGGCACAGAAAACAGCAACCAGAGCTGTGCTATGAGCTTTAAGAATGGCCCTTTGGGTTCTGGGCACCCGGTAGAATGTTTCACAGAAAAAAAAAGAAGAAGAAGAAGAACAGTGATTAATTTAGTGCTCGAACTAAATAGAGATTAGTTTTAAATTCCTATTATAATTCATGTTTTCAAAAATTGAGTTCCACTGGGGCTGGAGTGGTTGAGCTGGTCTCCTGAAGAACCCAGGTTCCATTCCCAGCACACACTGACAAGGCAGCTCACAACTGAGTGTAACTCCAGTCCCGGGAGCTCCAACACCATCTTCTGGATTCTGTGAGCACTGTGTGTGCGAGGTACACCAGCATGCCTGAAGACGAAACACCCATACACAGTAAATAGCAACTAAACGTTTTTAAAATCTGAGTTACATTTATGTATGATGAAGTCTGTCCTTGAATCTGTATTGGCATCTCTATGCTTTGCTGTGCTCTTGTTTAGATTAAAAGGGTCCTCTCAGAGGCTATGTCTTTAAAGTCATCATCTCCACCTGGTAGCATTGTTGCAAAGTGACTGGATGAGACTACGAAGTACTAACCTTCTTCCGTTGGCTATCAGGAAGGGGTGGGGCTTAGTTGGGGGACAGTAGGTCACCAAAGATGTGTTTTTGCTTGTTATAATCCCATCCTGCCTCCCTCTCTCTGCTCCCCAGAGCCAAGAGATGAGCTGCCTTTGCCACATTCTCCCCCTGCTGCTCAGATAATTTGTTTCATCTCAGGCTCAAAGCAATGGAGCTACCCAACCTTGAACTGCATGTGACCAAAAAAAAAAAAAAAAAAAAAAAAAAAAAAAAAAATTATTCCTCCCTTAAGCTGCTTTTCTCAATGGTCACAAGACCATCTCTCACTAACTGTTCTTTTCTCCTTAGAATCCTGAAGCCTTTCGTATTGGAAAAGTATATCCCTCAGGCATCCTGAATCTGGAAGGGCCCTTCGGATTGTATGAAAAATTCAGGTTGTCTTTTATTTCTACCAAAATAGAGCCACACATGTAAACACTATCCAATAAGCTGAGCAGTGAAAGCCGTGTCATGGAAAAAGCATGTTCAGAATTACAAGGCATGTATTATTGGCACTGTGAAACTAAGTAGTGAAGGTGAGAATATTTTATTAGCATGGGGACAACTGTTGAGCTGCTGTGTTGTTTGTCCCTCCAAGCCTGGAGACAAGCAGTGCAGGCAAAGCTCTCAGTGGTGAGAACAAGATGTATTTTCTGCGTTTAGAGACACTGCCGTTCTCACAGTGCTTCCTCTGCTGAGGAACTCTTGCTGATTTTTCTCCTAGAGGTCAAGGACGGCGATGTTCTAGCTCTCTTGAGATGGGCAGTGGGCTGGACTCTTGCCAGGGTCATTTCTTTTCAAAGAAATTAGAAACCAGCGGACTATTGCTCTGCTTATTCAGAAAGAATAAGAAATAAGCCAGCGTGTGACAACGCAAGGAAGTTGATGTCAGGACAGATAAACTGTGATCTTTATTGATATAAGGACATTTTAAAACATGAGGGGCCAAGTAGAAATGGTTGGTTGTTAAAAAAAAAAAAGGAAAGAAAAGACACAGGGACAGAATGAGACTGTGTGCGTGGATATGTTTATGTGCAGTTAGGATTCCTCAACCTTGTTTTCTCTCCCAGTTGTTTTCCAGATTGAACATCTTAGAATAGAGCTAGAGATGTAGCTCAGTTACACAAACACCACATAAACCTGCCATAGTGGGCTGTCTGTATCCCAGTACACAGGAGATGGAGGCAGGAGGATCAGAATTTCAAGTCAATTCTTGGCTGTAGGGCCAGTTCAAAGCCATCCTGGGCTACATGAGATGTTGCCTAAAATAAAATAACATAGAACAAAACAAAATAGAAAATTTAGAGCATAGGCAGAGTATAAAAGTATCTTTTTTTATATAATAAACACACATAAACCCACCCCCCCCCACCCCCCCCCCCCCCCCCCCCACCCCCCCACCCCCGGGACAAACATTACAGATACTCCAGGGAAGGGAACATCTCTGGGGAAGCTGATGAGCTATCCTCAGTGTCTGCAAATGAAGGATCTCTGTAAATCAACTTCTTGGCAAAGGAAAGCAGAGTCAACAAAGCCAGGTAAGAAGCGGTCTTTTCCTTTCCTCCTCTTCCCTGCTAACCCTTCACCATTTGATAGTAATCAAAACAGCAGGGAGCGAGTGGAACAGGAAGCCCTCAGGGAACAGGGAGCAGAGGCCCAAACTTCTCTTATCAAGGCTTCCAGGCCTGAGTTGATGAAGGGTAGCTTTCCCATTAATTAAAGTTCTGAATTTTTTTTTTCTTTAAAGCATTTTAGGAAACTATGCCTTCTAATTGCTAGACCAAAACTGTGACTCAAAATGACTTAGAGGCGTTTCTGTGGTTGAAGGATGGACAGAGAGTTGGGTACGGAGCTCAGTTGATAGTGTTCTTGGCTGGCGTGCATGAAGCCCTGGGTTCCATCCTCAGTGCCCATAAAATTAGGTGAGGTAGTGCAAGACTATATTCTCAGCACGTGAGAAGTAGAGGGATAAGAAATTCAAGGTTATTGTTGGCTACCAGTTGGATGCCAGGGATTACATAAGACCTTGTCTAAAGGAAAGAAAGAAAGAAAGAAAGAAAGAAAGAAAGAAAGAAAGAAAGAAAGAAAGAAAGAGAATTAGGTGGCTGTAGTTTTGTGAGTTTATTTTTTTATTTTTTTTTAAGATTTGTTTTTTAATTTTATGTGTGTGTGTGTGTCTGTGTGCATATAGGTAATGTGTACTTGAATATAGGTGTCTGATGAGGACAGAGAAGGCATCAGAAGCCATGGAGTTGGGGTTGGAGTTATAGGCAGTTGTGAGCTGCCTGGTGTGAGTGCTGGGAACTGAGCGTGTCCTCGCTAAAAGCAGTAGGTGCTCTCAACTCTCAGCCCCTCTTTTCAGCCCCTATTCTATTCCACTGCCCTACATGAGCCTTTGTGCCGGCACCATGCAGTTTTTGTTCCTGTGCTTCTGTAGTATAGTTACTCTATCTCTGTGGTATAATTTATAGTCTAATCAGGTATTTTTATTCTTCCAGCATTGCTCTCTCTGCTTAAGAGCACTTTTGTCTGTTTGGGGTCTTTTGTGCTTCCATGGGGATTTTATGCTGTTTTTCTACTTCCATAAAAAAATGTTATTGGAAATTTGGTAGTGATTACATTGAATGTATAGATTAATTTCCATAACCTAGCCGTTTTCACACTATTAATTCCGTCAGCCCATAATCATGGGAGGTGTTTCCATCTTCTAGTGTCTTCAGTTTTTTTTTCTTTAGTGTCAAGTTGGCTTTTTACTGCTGGAAGCCATGCTCATCTCCTACCACATGTACAGCATTCAAGCAGATTCACAGTGCCATCAATATGACAATAA
This sequence comes from Psammomys obesus, assembly GCF_907164565.1. Classification (NCBI taxonomy): domain Eukaryota; kingdom Metazoa; phylum Chordata; class Mammalia; order Rodentia; family Muridae; genus Psammomys; species Psammomys obesus. Next base: position 10,991,063 of record NW_026596120.1, read on the forward strand.
AATGTAATATTTGAGGCTGCTAAGAAAGAAAAAAAATGCCACTTATGACACAAGAAGTGAGCTCAAAAGTCTATGGTGAACAAAACACTGACATTTGAAATAAAGGCAGGACTGGGGTTATCCACTTTCCCTTTTGCTTCAGTCTTTACTGCGTTTTGGTGTGATAGCACCGATCTCTGGGCTGCTGATATTTTATTTCATCATGTTTTGCAGTCATTTAAAAATATTTTGTTGGTGTCTCAGGGTTGTTTTTTTCTATCTTTTTATGCTCTGCTAACATTTGTATTTGAAGCAAAAGCCATACTTGCCTCACTTTAACTCTCCCGGGCGATAGACATTAAACAAACAAACAAATAAATGAATACAGAAGGGGGAGAGGAATGAACAGAAGAAAGAAAAGTGGAAGGAAGGAAGTGAGAAAGGGAGGGAGGTAAGAAGGAAGGAAGGAAGAAAGGAATAAAGGAAGGAAGGAAGGAAGGAAGGAAAGAAGGAAGGAAGGAAGGAAGGAAGGAAGGAAGGAAGGAAGGAAGGAAGGAAGGAAGGAGAATCCTTTGGCTTGTTTTGTTTACAATTGCAGACAGGAGGAATATTCTAGCATATGCTTCCCAAACAGTGCTTCCCTTCAAAGCACTTGGCTGGGAAACAGCAGCGATGGTCTGGTTAATAGCTCCAGATAACACTGAAAAGGGAGATGTAATTTCTCTGAGAAGACTGCGGCTCATTGCCCGGGATGACAAAAGTCCATAATAAGTAGCTAAGTTGGTGCTTCTCGTGCTGTTATTATTAAAGTACGAAGCAAACCTTTGGTTGAGCTGATTTCCTTGTTCCTGCCACATGAAGAAACTCCCTCCAGTCCCAATAAAGTGTAAATGGAGATGGCAATGGGTAGTATTTTTCAGCACTCTGCCGTTTTCCTCATCTTGCTTGATTTTCATAATACTTCTCATTCCCAACACTACCCCAAGGGCTGGGCAGGGGAGGTGTTGCCCTACTTTATGATCAAAGTGACAGTCTCAATTTCCTGACAAAGCTGAGCTAAGTTCTGTAAAAACTCCTACCGAATGGGAGGGAGAAGTCTGCTCTATGCACTTCAAGGACAGTCCCTTCCCTGGACTCAGTGCTGTGTGTTTCTGAAGACATGTGGAGAGCCTTGTAAGTGGCTGCGTTTGAGGGATTGCAGCTATAATCTGAGCTGGTTAGCAGCTGATCTCCCCGCGGCTATATCCAGTCTCCTAATGCTGTTTCATATTAAACAGGTTTGAGAGTGAGTCACTTGGCTGGCACACACTAGCAAAGTGATTGCTTCAGCTCGGCTTGGAAACTCTATGTCCTCCCTGTGCCCGGGGGTAGCAAACTCAATGCAAACCTCAACTATAATCTCGCAGGGCTCTGGGGCTGACTTAGCGTTTCACTTATATAATTTCAGGCTTCATTTAGCATTCATCGCTTTTCTCTTTCCACGCTTACACGGTTCGGCACAGTGTTCTTTTACACCAACACCCTCTGTCTACACACATTTTTCTTTGTTTAGGTGATGTTGGAGTTGAAAGGCAGATGCACCCTTTACAGGAAACGTTCTGTCAAGAAATGATCGGGAAGCTTCCCACCTGATGTACAGGTGGGAATTAGAGGTGGTAAAAATTGGGCTATTTCCAGGACAGAAGCTGGATTTTCTGCTCCGCCCTGTCCAGGACCGAGCCACACAGGTTGTTCTCTGTAATTAGCGAAATAGCCCCCTCCTAAATTCCTCTGACCTAGCTGCTGAGAGCACCTGGCTTTCTCCGGGGTAGGAATAAATCAGGGTGTGACTTCTCCCTCATTTGTCACTTATGTCCTATATACCTGACAGCACTTACAAACATTTTATGACGTCGTTTCATGTTAAATGTCTATTTACTTTACTCTAAGCATGCAGGGGGATCATGTCTTAATTTTATAATTCCTCAAATGTCGGGCTACCTGTGGCAGCCCAAAGTTTATTATGTGGCTTCCAAGAGTGACACATGGTCCCAATTACAAAGCAAACTAGGACATATAGTTTGGTAAGAATATTGGATTTAAGTGGACATAAGTTTGGTAGTTTGGCACTAAGATGTATTTATATATTAGGATAAAAGAAGAGAAATTAAGAAAGTGATAGGAGATAGCTGGGGAGTTAGTTTGAAGTGGAGATGAGTTTCTGAAGACATGATGATGTTGATTTTCTTTACACTTATTTATTTTTTTATTTTGTGTGCATGTTGGGTAAACATGCATTAGGAAGGTTGAGAACCACTGCTCTAGGAAGACAAGATATGAGGACCAGGGTGAAGGGAGAAATGGTAGTTGGATTATTAAATTTAAATTTTCCTGAATAAGGTAATCAAAATTCCAGTGGTGCAAATCAAACTAGAAGGTAATGTATATATTTAGCTTTTTAGATACAAGCAGAGTTCATCTATAGGCATTGATATGCTTTTGTTCAGACTTAGTCATTAAATATTACCCAGAGTCTGACAGAAAATCTTTTAAAATGTATTTTTATCTATCTTTCTATCTATCCATCCATCTATTTATTATTTTATTTTGTACAATTAATTCATTTTATATCTCAGTTGTAGCCCCCTCCCTCAACTCCTCCCAGTCCTACCCTTCCTCCCTCTTCCCCCGCCCCCCACCCCTTTCCTCATGTTCACTGAAAGGGGAAGTTCTCCTCCCCTGCTATCTGCATCTAGCTTATCAAGATTCATCAGGCTTGCCTGGATCCTCTTCCTCTGTGGCCTGGCAAGGCTGCATCACCAGGGGGAAGTGGTCAAAGAGCAGGCAACCATGTTCTTGAGAGAGGTAGCCCCTGTTCCCCTTACTTGGAAACTCACATGGGATGCCAATGGGTTACATCTGAGCAGGGGGCCCAGTTTCTCTCCATGCATGGTCCTTGGTTGGTGCATCATACTCTGCAGGCCCCTGGGCTGAGATTTTTTAGCTTGGTTGGTCTCCTTGTGGAGCTCCTTCCCCGTCTGGGTCCTTCTATCCCCCCCTTCTTCCATAAGACTCCCTGTGTTCTGCTCAAAAGTTGGCTGTGAGTCTCAGTATCTGCTTCAATCCCCTGCTGGGTGGAGCCTTTCAGAGGACCCTCTATAGTAGGCTCCCATCCGTTCCCTCTCTTCCACCATTCTGGTGTCTATCCTGTTTGCCCTTCTGAATGAGATTTAAGCATCCTCCCTAGGGTCCTCCTTGTTGTTCAGCTTCTTTAGGTCTTTAGCTTTTAGCATGGTTATCCATGTTATATGTTATCTGCTTTCAAGTGAGTGTATACCACGTGTGTCTTTCTGCTTCTGGGTTAGGTTACCTCACTCAGGATGATCTTTTCCAGTTCCATCCATTTGTCTGCAAATTTCACAATTCCCTTGTTTTTAATAGCTGAGGAGTATTCAGTTGTGTAAATGTGCCACAATTTCTGTACCCATTCCTCCTTTGAGGGACATCTAGGTTATTTCCAGATTCTGGTTATTACAAATAAAGCTGCTATAAACATAGTTGAGCAAATGTCCTTATTGAATGGTGGGGCATCTCTTGGGTATATGCCCAGGAATGGTATAGCTGGATCTTGGGGTAACGTTATTCCCAATTCTCAGAAAAGGCCTGGCAGAAAAAATTTAAGATTACATAGATAATGTCAATAGTATTGACATAATAATAAAATAGTGCTATTTTATTAGTGTTTCTTTTTTTTTTTGCAGAACACCATTTATTATTTTTAGTGTCCTACTTGTAGAAGAATTGTCATATTCTCAGGTGTTGCTATCTTTAAATGGATTGATGGAAGTTAGTGTTAACATACTGACTTAATGAGTAAGGCCTAAGTAGGTGAGGCAGTGAGGTAATGAGAGGTGGATTCAAATAAAATACAATACTTACAGATTAGCAATCTGAGTGAGGTCGGAGTAGTTTGTTTGCTTTCTTTTGTGCACGTGTGTGTTTGCTTCTCTCTCTCTTCTCTCTTTCTCTCTCTGTATGTATGTGTGTGTGTGCAAGCCAGAAGTCAATCTTGGGTGTTGTTCCTTGGGAGCTGCCCACCTTGTTTCTTTGAGGCTAGGTCTCTCACTGAGTAGGTATCTGGGACTCACTGATTTGGCTAGGTGGAGTGAGGTCAAGTGACCCTCCTGCCTTCACTTTCTCAGCCCTGAGATTGTGTGTACGTGCTGCCCTGCTGTAGCCACACCCAAACTTTGCATGGGCGTTGGGATTAAGGTTAGTTACTCATGCTTGCATGATAAGTACTTTATCTCTTTAGTCTCTGTTTTTTCCTTTCTTCTCTCTCCCCCCCATTCTCCTTTTCCTTCCTTTTTGTTAGTGGGAATTAAACTTGTGCATTCTAGGCAAGCGTTCTGCCAACTGAGTGGCATTCCCATCTCTTGAAAAACATTGAAAGATTTTTTTTTTTTAAACAGTAAGGCCTCATTAAGTTACTCAGGCTGGCCTAGAACTTACTATACAGTTTATCTTGAACTGTAATCCTCCTGTCTCAACCTCCCAAGCAGCTGGATCCCAGTACTTCATCACCAAGCAAAGCTTTGCTTTCCTTAAAAAAAGATAACTGAAAAGGGGGGGGGGGAAGGCCAATAACAATTGTTGGTAGACTCTTAGAGTTTGAGTTGGAAGAATCAACATGTCCTGGGTAATGGTCACATCCAGCATGGACTGACTAAAGGCGGTGAGACAGAGGCTGGTGGAAGTCCAGGTTAAAAACGACAGCTGTAAAAGTAGAAATCCTAATGAATGAATGAAGAAGAAGACTTCGGACATTGGGAATGGGAATATGCCCTTGATATTCCCTCACGCCGGAGGATTCATGAAGAATAAACACTCCCTCCCCTTGGGCTTCAGGGAAACCAGTGCTCCTTACTGAGGTGCTGTTTAATTAAGGCTGAGCAGAAAGGAACCCTTGGAAAATTTTTATGGCACAAAAGGAAGGCAGTTTACAAATGTTTGAAAGCTTTAGGGGACCAGCAGAAGGGCTAGAAGACTAGGAGGATGTGTCAGAGGGAGACTGGAGGGCTGATAAGAGAAAAAGGCTACCAGAGGGGCTGGCACTTAGGGAGGAGGCAAAGAATGCCACGGGTAGAGAGCTATTAAGTAGTTTAGGGAGTCTGGGCTGCTGGTATAAGGGACAGGGTACTGGGTAGTGTCTGGAGAGAGGAGCTGCCCACATTACAATCTGGTCAGCAACAAAGAAGCCTCTGGTCAGTGACATAGCTATAAAGTTGTTTGTGTTTTTTACCAGAAGCCAACCTCAAATAAGGAAGCTAGAATCATTATGCCTAAATTGAAGAGAAGTACATACGCCTCAGGACTTCTGTGAACTGTATTTATGCAAAAGGGCCTGATAAGTTAATCACAGATTGCCTCATGTTTGGGACACACTCATTCTTTGTGTCATTCTGGAAGCATGGGACCTCAGGTGAGATTCCTCAGACTTAGAAGAGATAAATGAGAGCCTAACATTTTTAAACAAAGGAGCTTGATTTATGTTAGGCATCTTGTTGCTATGGCAACCCCCTGAGAGAGACGACTTAAAGGAGAACTTGTATTGTGTATGCGGAGGTCAGAAGATGACTTGAAGGGCTGAGTTCTTTGCATCTACCAGGTAGTTTCCAAGGATTGAACTGCAGTGTCAAGTCTGGCAACAATCATCCTTATTTGCTGAGCCATCCTTGGCGGCCCTCAAATTTCAAAGGCTTTATGTTTGTATTGGTTTCACAAGATTCACTCCATGGTCAGCTTGCTCTCTTGCTGTGGGCTTGTAGTGAGGCAGAACCCCACGGAAGCAAGAGCTTGTGGTGAGAAAACTTGCAGATGTTTTGGACACCAGGAGGCAGAGAGGGGTGGGGGAGAGGCCAGTATAAGATATATCCCCCAAGGACATGCTCTAATGATTTACTTCCTCCAATGGGCACCCACCTCCGAAAGTTTACATCTATCTTAGTTGCTTTTCCATTGCTGTGAAGAAACACCATGACCAAGGGGACGGGTATGTACAATGTAAGAGCTTATATCCTGATCCACAGTTGGAGAGGTAGAGACAGAGCTAAACGAGAATGTTGTGGACTTTTGAAACCTCACTCAATGCTGTGCTGGGCAGGAAGCCCATCCCTGGAGCTTAGAACTCTATCCACAATGGAAAAAAAAAAAAACAAAAAAAAACCCATTCTGAAAAAAAAAAAAAAGTGTGACAAATTAAGTCAAATTAGCTGTGACAAAGATCTTATGAAAAGCATCAATGCTGAGTCAGTCAGTCAGTGGTCCATCCAGCAGAAGTCAACGAGGGTCACCTGGCCTCATAGTAAATGTTAAAGTATGGTGCTGTCTCCAGGTTTATGCACTGTCCTTTGGGATGACAATCTTCCTGGTTACCTCTGCTCTAACCTCCAACTTCTCGTGAGTTCTCTTCTATCTTTTGTGGACCTAATCATGGAACTTGGTGTCTTCCTAAATTGCTACTCATAACAGTTAGTAGCATATTATAGATAGTTGACTGCTGACATTCCCTCCCTGCCCCTTCTTTCCTTCCTTCCTTCCTTCCTTCCTTCCTTCCTTCCTTCCTTCCTTCCTTCCTTCCTTCCTTTCTTTCTTTCCTTCCTTCCTCTCTCTCTCTCTCTCTCTCTCTCTCTCTCTCTCTTTCCTTTGGCATGGACTCACTAGCTCAGACTATCTTTGAATTTTCTGTGTAGTGGAGGATGGCCCTGAACTCTGGTCTTGCTGCCTGTGTCTCCCAGATACTGGAAATTACATCCATGTACTAGCATGTTTAGCTTAAACATGCTAATTTAAATTTAAATTCTTTAAATTTTATTTTAACAGATGTATATCTCTGTGTGTGTGTCTATGTGTGCAGGTGCCCCCAGAAGCCAGGAAGGACATTGGATTACCTGGAGCTGGAGTGCTTAGGAGCTGTCTGATATGGATGCTGGGAACTGAACTGGGTCCTCTGGAAGAACAGCAGATGCTCTTAACCACGGAGCCATTTATCTAGACCTTCCTGTTTTTTTTTTTTTTTTCAAAGCAGAGTTTAGCTACTCTGTCTCAGAACTTAACCTCTGCTCCACCTAACTTTTCAAGATATTTTCTTAAAACAAGATAGTTTTCCCCCCAAAGCGAGCTGAGTAGTTTTTCTTTCTCTACTTTCATGTGCCTGTCAAAAGACAGCTGGCTCCCAAGCTATGCAAAGGGGCTTGTCCTGTAGGCTCATGTTAAGAAGTTTCTGCTATAATAGGTAGAGAGGGCGAAGGAAACAAGCAGACAGCCTAGGGTGGTCTTGAGTGGAGCGGTGACTTTCCAGATCCGCTGGTGGTTGTTGTTGGTTTTAAACAGGGTTCTCAACATCATGACCCTGTGAGCTTGGCAAATTCCCAGACCACCCCTACGCTGATTCTTGGAAAGTGCATCAGTGTCATTTGCTCTCTTTCAGGTAAGAACTGGTACTCTCCCCCCTCTTTCTTGGAACTCATGGCTCAAAGTTAATCCTCCTTTCTCATAGGGGGATTCTTACAGCCGCAAACACAGGCAGCTCTTTGTTTGGGACTTGCAAACTCGGTTTTTCTTTTCACCTCATTAGAAGGAAGTATTTTTCCATCCACTTCATTTTCTTCTTGGAATTTGTTAACTGTAGCTGAGTAGTTCGGCTTGCACACAAGGTTTGTTCATTAATTAATAGCCTCCAGGACGGCTTGCCCTTATCAGGACTTAATATCTAACTAACATGAAATGGTGCCAGATTTGCTGGTCGGTTCTCTGGTGATGGGAAAGGCTTTCCAGTGTGGTAGAAAAGCCTCGTGAGGGGAGCATTTGTAATGACTGACATCAGCCTGAAACCTGAGCTTCCTTACAGGGATCATTTCTTACAGTCAAGAAACTTGACTCAGGACGCTGAAACAAGGAAAACAACACTCTAAAAGTTACTTCTTTCAATACAGTCATTTCATTTTCTTGTCAAGACACAGAAATTATTGGTTATGTCCTTATTTCTTCTTGACTATGGGTTATGATAGGCAGAATTTTGGCTCTTGACTAACTCCTGTGTTATTCCTGTAATTATATTATGCTAATGGGCAAAGGAGACTTTGGAAATGTAATTAAGGTTACTAATCAATTGATCTTAAAATGGATTCTCTGAATGGGTCCAATGTAATTAATTGAGCCCTTAAAGCAGAGTGTTTTCCTAGCTGAGGAGGACATCAGAGAATGAGAAGGGCACATGCATTGTTGTGAGGTCTGAGGCTTGAGAGGCCGTGTGCAAGGATCAGAAAGAGGCTACAATAGCAAGGAACTGTTCTGCCAGCAATCTCAAGAAAGTAGGAAGTGAATTCTATCTCAGAGACTCTGGAAAACACAATGTACTCAATACTTTGGCTTGGGCCTTTTGAGTCTGTAAGTAGAGAATTCAGGTGAGTTATACTGTATTTAGACTCCTGACTTCAGAAACTATAAGATGGTAGATACGTGTTGGTCTAATCTTCATAGTTTATGAGAGTATGTTTCATTACAGGACATAACTCCATGAATGTTGCCCTTTATTTGAAGACAGTAGAGACCCCTTCCTTCTCTTTTGGGACTGGGTTTCATGTGATCCAGGCTGGCTTGAACTAGCTACATAGTCAAGGTTGACCTTGAACTCTTGTTCTTCCTGCCTTCACCTCCCAAGTGCATGTAACTTTGTGTCTGATTTTTTATAACTGTGACTCTGAAAAATCAAACCAAGGATTTCCTGTATGCTAGGCAAGCATTCCACCAACGGAGTGACATTCCAAGCACTTGGTGATTACTCTCTTCCTTCCCTAGGAGGGGCTGCCAGGGCCGGGAGATGCTTGGTAAAAGGCTTACTGTACCGGCTTGAGGACCTGAGTGTAGAGTTTCTAAACTCCACCCCCGTGGTGTGCTGTGAGTCCTCAGCCTTGGCCCCCAGCACAGGGCCAAGGTGGAGCAGACAGAAGGATCCCTGGGGCTCTCTGACCAGCTGATCTATCTGAACTGATGAGCTCCAGGTTCTGTGAGAGATTCTGTCTCAAACAAATAGGTGGAGAAGTGATTGAGGAAGACACTCATTGTCAGTCTCTGGTTCTATGAGTGCACGCACGCGCGCGCGCACACACACACACACAAAGAAGAAAGGGTCTTTATGATAATGTTCTGTGGACATATTTGGTAACTCTATTCAAACAAATGAGTGACGTAGGCGCCTGTTTTACAACCTACGTCTACACAGTCTAATGTGATACCCACTAGCCATATACGGCCTAAAATGAAAGTCAATACATTTGGAAATTTTGTTCTTTAGCAGTATTAGCCACGTTTTAGGTGCTTAATATTCATCCTGGCTACAGGACACTGAATCAGGAGGCACAGGTATAGAACATATGGCAGGACGTTCTACCGGACAGATAGGGCCCAGGATGGTTGTCAGCGTAGTTGTTCTCTCCTTACCTGGGCATTGAGGGTTTCTCCGCTAGAGCCACGACAAAGCAGAAAGCATGCAAATTCTGTTAGGGCTAGAGAGAAATGCATGGCTTTTTTTTGGGATGGAAATTAAAAAAAATATGTGTGTACACATATGTGCATAAGAAAGAGAATGTGTGTGTGTGTGTGTGTGTGTGTGTGTATGAAATGGGCACATGAAGGTCAGAAGACCATCCAGAAATCCCATTCTACCATGTAGATCCTAAGGATTAAACTCAGGTTGTCAGCCTTGGTGCCCAACATTTTTTTCTTGTTTCACTGTCTCACTAGCCCTATGGAACAGTTTCTGTCTCTGTTTTCTCCTTGTGTCACTTGTATGAATCATCTCTTTGAGACTGAAAGCTCTGGTGTTAGAGTAGAGCATTCTGGAAAAAAAAAAAAAAACAGTAACAGGGTCTTGCTTTTTTTGACTAAATGGAAGAAGAGTTACAACATGGCGAATGGGGTCTGGCCTATAGGATTTTCTGAGGAATATAGCAAGGCAAAGCTAGCTGCTACTGCAGGCCAGGAAAGTTATCCCCCAGAGCCAAAACACCCAAGAGACAAAGGCTGTTGGATTTGCCATATACTATTCATATCTAAGCCTGGAAAGGGACACTAGCCTAGAAGAGGAAGAAGAAGCTTATTCCCTCAGGAGGCTGTAGCCTCTGGCCACAGAATGAGACTTCTGTGTCAGGCTCCAACAATGAAAATTGAAACTTAAGACTTCAGGGTGAACCAGACAGTGTCTGGAAACTGTGGGTGAAAACTTGCAGGTGATTCAGCAGAGAAGAATGTTACAGGCCCAGGGAAAGAGCCTAGCTTTGGGATCAGAAGACTTGAGTTTGAATCCTGCATCCATTGCTGTCACTGAAACCACCAATCTCCAATTGTTGAGGTTAATTGTTAAAGATTGTTAAGATTTTATTTTTAATTATGTGTGTGTGAGAAAGGAGGGGGAAGGGAGGGAAGGAAGAAAGAAGAGGAGGATGGAGGGAGACACAGAGAAAGGAAGAGAAAGAGAGAGAGGGAGAGAGAGAGAGAGAGAGAGAGAGAGAGAAGAGGATTGCATCTTCCTGGATCTGGAGTTGTAGGTGGTTGTGAGCTACCTGAAGTAGGTTCTTGGAACCAAACTCAAGTCCTCTGGAAGAGCAGCAAGTGCTCTTAACTGCTGAGCCATCTCTCCAGCCCAATTCCTGAGGTTATTTTAGAGGTTTTTGTGATATTCAGAAGGCACTCATTGAACATTAAATTAAAGCCATTAATCACAACTGTACTACATCAGAAAAGACTATCGAATCCTAACCCTTTCTAGCCATTTGAGTAATTTTGTTTTCATTCCAATCTCACTTACCACTCCTCTGACTGAGCCTCCAACCTAGTTATTTCAACAAGAGCTCATGGCATTCCCCTCCTCCTGAACACCCCGTATCACCTTTCAAAAATCTCACCTTCTCACCTTTACCCCAAGTCATCATTAGAACACCTGATTCTCTAGGATTCCCACTAACACTTTTTGTCCAGTCTGTTGCTGAAGAAAATAAAACAACCGGAAGAGAATTCCCGGAAAGTGCTACTCCACGATCTGCTCCCCTTCCGGCACTGGTGTGCATGCTGCGGAGGGTGGACTGTTTTGTGTTTTGCGCTTCTGTTTGAGCTCAGCCACTGCTCTGCTCCCCGCCTTCTGTCTGCTCCGGAGCTCCGTTCTTGCAGTGGTTCTTCTCTGCATCGCCACCTTCCCCTCTTTCTCAGAGGGTTGTTTCCATGTCATCAGAGACACTGTCATATCTCTCCTATTGAAGATGTTCTCCCAGCCTCCTGTTTTCATTCCATCGCTGGTTCTTTTTCTCACCTCTCCTTTGTGTAGCGCATCACTGATGTTTTCTCATTCCTAAATGCTAGCCTGCTCGGGGGTTAGACCTCTTTCCTTTGTGTACACTCCTCTTCAGGGGTCATATTTAGTTCCATGATTTTAAGTTTCTGCTATACATTGACAAATTTATATGTCCTGCCTGGCCCTTTTTCTCTGAACTATAGATACGCATATCCAGCAGCCCACTGGACATCTTTACCCAGATACCTACCAGACATTAAACTTTTATCCCTCTAAATGAGGTATTAATTTTCAGTTCCCTCAAGTCTACCCCTCCCATGCCTATCCATAGCCTCAGCTCCGAACTTCTCCCGAGGAGACAAAAACACCTATTCACTTCAGATCGAGGGCACTGACAGACTGAAGAAAGTATTTCACCCAAGTCACATTTGGTAAACCAATGAGCTCATTGAGAATACTTACAGGGAGATAGGTGACAAGAAGGAAGGTACATTGCCCAAAAGTCCCCTACCAAACCTATAGACAGTTACACTGTTGGCGAGTCCTACCTAGGTACATAAGACATGTGAAAGCTGTTGAACTAAAGAGTCTGTGAGCAGCCATACTATTGAAGCGTCTCACGCTAGTAAATTGTTCACTTCTTAAGGAACTTTGGGGAGCAGAGGATCTTGTGAGCATTTCCTAAAAGCTCACGAGCCCCATGAGCCTAATGATCCTGCCCCCTCCCTCTAGGAGGGATGACAAATAGGTCTAATGTTGTGTGGGTAATCATAAATGCTGACTGGAGACAACATAAGTCGTGCTCATCCCAGAGGAACAGATGCACCACAGACTCAATAAACACAGTTCGACTCCTCCGTTTGCTCATGTTAAAAATCAATGTGGGGCTGGAGAGCTGGTTCAGCCGCTACGAGCAGGTACTGCTCTTGCTGGAAATCTGAAGTCAGCTCTCAGCACCTATGATGGGTGGCTCACAACTCCACGGAACTCCACATCCAGGATACCTAACATTCTCCTTTGATCTCTGTGGGCACGTCTACTCGCACACGTCTGCCCCCATTGCACACATCATTAAAATAATAACCATAAAACAATGTAAAAAAAAATCTTGTTTCCGCCTGAAGCTCCCTGTTTCTCTCATGTACTCCTCTGGCCAAATCAGAAAGCAAAGAGAGGGCAAGGTTCTCAAGAATCCTGTGACATAAAAAAAAACAGTCTTCTATGGGGACCAGAATTAATACACCACCCACATGTTCTGCTACTTAATTCTACAAATATGCATCCTCTAGGCAATTTTGTAGGTGCTGGACAACAATAATATGTAAAACAAGATAAAAACGCAATTGAACTTCAATTCTGCTAGAGCAAAATGAGGAAATTTTCAGGTGGTTAAACAAAAATACTGAAGACACCATGATTTTTCAGAAACAAGGCCCAGAGACCCCTGAGAAGAAACTGAGCTGAACAAACCCTCCCTGAGAATTAGCTTTATGGTACAAGAAGATGCTTCCAAGGGAAGCATGGTACTAGAAGCTTCCAAAGGAGGGAGGTAACTAACAGCCCCACCCATCCATGAAGCCTATGAACCACATCAATAACCAGCATGCACGATAACCCTATGGCTGCAATACTGGCAGACATACCTTGGCGGTAACCATCTGCTCTTTTGTTGCACTTAAGACCCACTCAACAAGAGGGAGACCATGTTCGATACTGAAAACCTGGCTAACTATTCAGTGCTAGTGAAGTCTTGGTTAATGAAAGAGAATCTTCAACCACTAATTTACTAAGCTAGCATACTCTGTAAGAACGATCTATAAACCTCTGTCCTTAAACCCACAGGTAGCTGTGGTCTTCACCTCTCATCAGGGAAGCTTCTCTTTGCAACAGATGGAGACCATTGCAGACCATTTCCACAACCAATTAAAATGTGGAGTTGCAGAGGCCAGTCTCAATGGATATACCTACAAAATGCCCTACCCAAACCTAAGGCTCCGGGAACACTGCCAAAGAAAGGGCAGTGAGAAAGGCTGTAAGAGCCAGAGGATCAGAGAGTTCTCTGTGAGATTGTGTCACCTAGTACCATCAGAAACTACACTCGGAAAGTCTCACCAGCGTCATTGTCCACACATGAGCTGAACAAGGATGACATCAATGAACTTGTCAAACTGGACTGAGAAAAGCCCTCAGGCCTAGACCTTACTCAAAGATCCATAGTCACCTGAGAAACCTGCGAACAGGAGAGGTGGCCTTCCCCAAGGAAAAACACACCAGTTGGCTGTTCAGTGCCTAAAAATCAACCCTGAAGACATACATACAGGTAGCATTATACGGACAGAAGAGATTATTCTATAGGCACGCAATAACAGTTAGTGGAAAAAGAGGCCATAGATTTGAGGGAGAGTGGGGAGGGATATTTGGGAGAGTTTGAATGGAGAAAGAAAAGAAGAGGGAAAATATTGTAAATGAGGTGTGCGTGTGATCACATAGCCCTAGCATTCAGAGAGATGGGTTTGAGAATGTTTTCTCTGACATGTAGGAAATCAAGAGCGGGTTTTGAGCAGAGGCTCATCATGTTCTGACTTTAGGTTTCAGAAGAGTCAGTCTGACTGCTGGCTGAAGAACCTACTTTAGGGAGTCCAGAGCAGAAGCAGAGAGACAAGTTCCATTTCTCCAGGTGTGAGAGAGCCGTTCCTGTGCTAGATGGTTGCTGTGCAGGAGACGTAAAGTATCCAGTTTAGAATGCTTTTCTGTTTTTTGGTGTGATGTATATATATCTATATATCACACATATATAGATATATCTATATATCATCCATATAGCTATGTATCTATGTGTGTCTGTGTGCACAGACGTCCTTACCTCCCTCTGTGTGTATTCATGTGCACATACATGCATGCCACACATCCTCAGCCAGAGGTCAATGTTGGGTGTCTACCTCCATCATTCACTTTATTTAAAAACGTTTAAGTTAAATATATTTATCGTTTGTTATTATTGTTAATGTTATCATTGGTGTGCACACGAGTGCACACACAAGCTTGTGTGCAGGTACGTGGAGGTCAGAGGCCAACTTCAAGAGCAGTTGGTCCTCTCCTTCCGCACTGTGGGTCCCGAGGACGGCACTCAGGTTGCCGGGCTTGCCAGCAAGCATCTTTACCCACAGAGCCACCTTGCCTGTCCTCTGCCTTACATTTGTTTGTTTTTGATGCAGGTTCGCTCACTGAATCTGAAGTTCACTGCTGTCTAGACTGGCTGTCCAAGAAGCCCCTAGGGTCTACCTGTTTTTGCCTCCCCAGCCCCAGGATTACAGATGCTCACTGCTACACTGCTCTTATCTGGTGCTATGGACCCAGCTTGTGCGTTCTTGTGCTACACCCATCTTACACATCAAGCCGTATCCCTATCCCTGGAATTCTCGCGAAGGATCCCACAGGGTTTGCTGGAAACATGGTTGGTGCACAGTTTGTATTCGTTGAGTGATGGATGATGGACACAAAGAGAGGAATATTCTGGTTTACACTCTGTCCTAAGTATTCTGACACTGTGAGGAGTGTCCTTTCGGCTCATGAAAATGATGTCACTACTGGAAAGTATAATTTTATTTATTTATTTATTTATTTATTTATTTATTTATTTTTTTAGTAAGTCGGATTCTAGATTATTTGTGGTTCTCTTGTTCAGTTTTCCTTAGTGTGACATCTTTGTATTGATGAAGTGAAGCTTCAAATGAAAAACTGAAGCCCAAACCAGAACTGCCCAGTCCCACATGGTTCTTTCACACCATCAGCCCCGTTTTGAACCGTGGATGGAGTTCGTTAGTGAGACCTTTCTTTATCTTAGCGAACGAGAAAATTTTTATTGTAAAAGTTCTAATACTGGTATTAGTATAATTGGCTAGGAACCTAGTTTAGGGACAGATTCATAGAGGTGTTCATACTTTACAAGCCTCTCTTTCCAATTCTACTGGCCAGGGCCAGGATGGAGCTAGTGAGATGCTGGGCATGCAACATTTAAGGAAGCACCAATTTTTAGGGTTCATGCAGTTGCTGGGGCAGCCCCAAGAGGGGCTCTAGGGCCCAGCTAGCTCATCCTGGCCCTGATGTGATCTACAAAGAAGCCTTTTAGTTTATTAACCAGCTAGTTGTCAAGTCAAGAGCAGGACCTGTTCCCCCATTTTTAAGGCCATGCTTATACAACCAAAAGCTTCTTTCAGAGAAGGCAAATGGCATGGAGAGAAACCATGCTCTGGAAAGCTCTGCCAGCTTAGAAATTAAAGCCAGTGGGAAAATGGGGATGAACATATAGAATTTTGCTTTAGAATTAACTCAGTGAGCCATTGGAAAGTCATTTATTGAGGGATACGTGGATCCATCAAGCCTATGTTTAACCTTTCCATCATATGTCTAAGTTCTTTGGGTGCAGCATTTGTGTTCATTCTTTTTCTATCTTTTCTGTACCTTCTCTATACATATTACAAAAATTAACAGAACAAATAATTGTAATGGTAGAAATGCTTTGGATAATCAGGTAATGGCTTATTTTTAAGGTCAGGTTAACAATTTCCATTTTCCAAATGAATTCAAGTTGACTGAGTGATTTTAAATTAGCTCTTTAGTTTTTACCCTAAGCCACCGATAATGCCACTATTAATTTCAATTATTTAGAGGCAACATAAGTACATGTGCAACAAGAGGAACGATAAAGACAGAGAGGAATAAATTATTTGCTGCAGGACAGAATGACATTTTGACTGACACAGAGGCTTTTTTCCCCTTTCACACACTTTGTGCTTTGACATTTCACTTGGCACAAGCATTTCACAAATTCCTGACCTAATCTGATGTACTGTTGTTTAGCGATTGCTGACATGACACGTTTTAACCTCAAGCTTGCTAGACTCCAAATGTTACCTTTTCTTGTTCATCAGGGTTGGATGACCTCCAAAAACCACTCCAAGCAAAGGCCCATGAACTTCGGAGGTTAAATGTGTTTGCTGTTTGTCCAGGGTGGAGAAGGGCAGTATGAAATTGGAATTGGGGGCAGGGTGGTTGCAGTTCATTTTAGGATACTGTGGAATGAAAAGACAGAGTCTTGGGGAACCCTGCCATCTTGAAAGAGACAATAGCCCCAAGTGTAACACAGTGTGGAGCAAATCTCACAAGGACCAAACAGAGCTCAGGCTGTTGTATGAATAGTAAATGGGGCTGGAGAGACGGTACAGGGCTAAGAGCACTTGCTGTTCTTGAAGAAGACCTAGCTTTGTTCCCAGCACCACATGGCTTTGGCTCACAATTCCCTGCAACTCCAGTTCCAGTGGACCTATCACCTTCTCTGCCCATAGTGTACATACACACATATATGCAGGCAAAAATACTCATACATGTAAAATAAATAATTCTTTAAAAATAGTAATCTAGGGACACAAGAGATTTAAATAACAGAAACAATTCATCTTCCTAAAAAGGAAGACTGTATTATATAAAATGCCACTTCTCAAATTACTTTGTAAAAACCTTGTCTCCAGTTCTCTCTGCCTGGAAGGGGTCACGTTCCTATTAATACGTATGCTTTGCTGGTTCATTCATTTTATTGACATCTGCTTCCCAGGTTTTTATTCAAGAATAAGCCACAGCTAACATTGCTCTGCTCCAATATTAAAAAATATGTGCGTATGTTTCTGTGAGTCTATATCTACGTGAGTGTGCATGCACGCGCACACACGTGTGTTCAGGCCGAGAACTTCAGGAATGCTGCCCCCCTGCTTTGTCACAGAGTCTCTCATTGACCAGGAGCTAATCAAGTAATTCTGGTTGGCCATCAAGCCCTGGGGATCCTCAGGTCTCCATCTCCTAGAATTGGGATTACAAGAATGAGCTGCCATGCCTGACGTATTTCCTGGGTTCTGGGAATCAAACTTAGGTCCGTGTGGTTGCAAGGCAAGTGTTTTTAACAACCGAGCTATCTCCCAACCTTTTCCTTTTTTCTTTTCTTTTCTCTTCCTCCAACTCCTCCTTCTTCACCTTTGAAACAGGGTCACAAAAACAGGGTCACATGCAGTCCACGCTGTCTTCAAACTCATTCTGTAGCCAAGGCTTCTCTTGAACTTTGGATCCTCCCTTTTCTCACATTTTTCCTCCAGAGTTATAGGTGAGTGCCACTACCCCTGACCTCTGGCCTGCTTTTTATGGACTACCAGTTAGAAATGCTTTCCGGAGCAAGCATCAAACAACTCCACCCATGGTGTTTAAATAATAGTGACAACTGATCACCTCACAATCCAGAGGTAGGCAGTTCCAGGTGTGACACTTTGACTCATTCAGCATAATCACCAAGGGACTTAAGCTTCTTCTATTTCCACTCTGCCATGGCATCAGAGGCGCCAATCACCTGGGAAAATTGCTTTTTGCCCTTAGGCTATCACCTTGACTCAAGTAAAAAAAAAAAAATCTTGACTCCAATCACAACATCCACGCCTAACAGCGTTCAAAGGTGGGAAGGTGCATCAGGAACAAAAGCGTTTTTTTTTTTTTTTTTTTTTCTCACAGGGCTGTCTTTATCCAGCAACCCCCTTTTTTCCCCCTTGATGCCCTTCTTCTCCCCTTCTTCCTCATGCATCTTACTCACCAATGCTGGATTATGGTGCCCACCTCTAGATTAATTACTGGTCCAGAGAACTTCTGCCATAGTAGCTTTGTCCAAACTTGACCGCATCCAGGGGTTCTGGGAATGTGGCTACCAGGATTAAACTGTGGTTTTGGTTAGCTATGAAGAAAGGGGCTTGACAGTTGGAAAGACAACCAGCAGCATCTGGACAAAGATATATAAAAGGTATGGGCACTGGAGAGAGGCCCTTCACAAGGCCACGGCCGTGGTGGCTCTCCTTTGACCTGCAAGGCACAAGTTCTCTCTGACTTAGCTGATTCTGTTGCTGTGATAAAAATACCCTGACAAAAGCAGCTTAAGGGAGAAAGCATTTCTTCTGGTTCATAATTCAAGAGGGTGGAGTTTATTATGGTGGGGAAATCAATTGAAGCAGCTGGTCACATGATATCCATAACCAGGAAGGAGAGAGCATAAATCTCTGTCCGTGCTCCATTCATATTGCCCTTCTCATGAACTCCAGAATCACAGCCTTAAACAATGGTGTTAGCTATAGTCGGCGGGTCTTCCCATCTCAGTGAAGCTAATCAAGACATACATAAGAGACCTGTCTCCCTTTGGATTCTGCGTTTCGCTAAGTTGACAATTAACCTTAACTACCACATTCTTCCTCGAGGTTGTTTTTGAGTCCTTAGATGTCAATGCTGTTTGGCTCCCGGCAAGTCAGGGCAGGCAGCGGCTTTTTCAGTGAAAGCCATTGTTGCCTTGACTCCACGGCAACAGTGGTGACCAGTCTTGCAAAGATGCTCACAGATGGAGACTTGGTAGCAGGTCTACAGGTGGGCTGTCAACATCTGTTTTGACTTTCCTTTTGCCACTTCCATTTGAGATGCTGGAAGTTAACCATCCCCTAGCAGCTGTCTAGCAATGAAGGATGGTCGTGTTTATGACCATTTTAGGCAATGCCAGGTAAGCAGAAATCTGCTGGAGCTTTGGGAAAAAAGCCAATTTTCCCCAATAAAGGTACCGGAGTCAGTTTGGATCACCTTGCTGCTTAAGCTTAACATGATCCTTGCTAAAGTTAATGCGAGTGTCAGGAGCGGGTGGTAACAAAGTTTATCTCCGAGAAGAAATGAAAACAGCTAGAATAGGAATATTATTAGGGCAGGTATTTGTATAGTAATTCATTTTTGTTTCTTTCAGTGCTTTTATGCTTTGACAAGACTTCCTCACTATGAAATCTATTACACATTTATCTTTATCTTTATACTGAAAACCCTATTCAGGAAAATATAACCATTAGCAAATATCAGAGATGAGCAAAAAACTGGGAGTTTCGGTCTGAACACTGGGCCAGAGGAACATGATGTTGGGGTTGGGGTACGAGCCAGGGTTGCTGGAGGATGAATCCTCCTTGTAGCACAGGCTGGTGACATTATTATTATTATTATTATTATTATTATTATTATTATTATATTCTTATTTTGCCAGTAGGGCAATTCAGAAGGTAATTTACTCAAGATTAAGAGAGATGTTCTAGTATTTAAATCCAAAGCCAGAATGTGTACTCAATAACCAGTCAGAGCCTAGATGAGAAAGGTCACCCTTTCAAACGAATTAGAAAGGATCAGAGGAATGGGACGATAAAAATAATGTTTTGAAAGAGGTTGTGGAGCAGTGGTTCTCGACCTGTGGGTTGGAATCCCTTTGGGGGGGATCAAAGACCCTTTCACAGGGCTTGCCTAAGACAATCAGAAAACACAGTTATTTAGATTACAATTCATAAAAGTGGCAAAATTACAGTTATGTAGCAGCAATAAAAATAATTTGACGGTCACCACAGCATGAAGAACTGTATTAAAGGGTCATAGCATTAGGAAGGTTGAGAACCGCCGCTGTGTAAAGAGGGAAGGCTATTAATTGAGGAAAGAGGAGAGGAACGTTCTCTATGTTGTATCATTCAACTGGGTCTAGGGCAGTTCTCAACCTGTGCTTGTCACTCCAGTTATGGACGTTTTGGTTTATGATATGTAAACAGGTTTTGTCATAATTCCAACTGGGAGGATTTTAGGTCACCCACACCTGTTAATTGTCTCGCGCTGAGCATGGTCTTTGCCAGCTGGAATTATCTGAATTCTGAAGACTCAGAGGAGAAAATGGCGGTGGCTTGGAGGAGTCAGAGGAGGATTGCTTGCTGTGCCGGCTGGCTTGCTGGTTTGCTGGTCACCTGGACTTCTGGATTTCCTGGCGATGGATATTTGTATTGTCCCCAAAGAATCGTACGACCCTACCCAGCAGGAAGAAGTAAAGAGGGCTACAACCCCTTTCCCTTACAACCTTCTTTTTCTATTACCTGGGCTTTGGGGGCTGGAAGAGAGGTATAAGCTCCAGGAAACCCTCAAATAAAGTAGCATTTGAAAAACTAACACCAACACACTCCTTTGGGTATCACATATCAGGAATCCCACATATAAGATATTTATATCATAAGTCACAACAGTAACAAAGTTACAGTATAAAATAGCAATGAAAGTTCTTTTATGGTTGGTGGTCACCATAACTTGAAGAATTGTAAAGGGTCACAGCATCAGGGACGTTGAGAACCTCTGCTTTAGGATCATTGGGAATGGGCAGGTTGGCAGGACCGATGACCAATGCACATGTATGTCCTGGGATCTGGGCTGAAATCTTGGTCACACATAGCCAAGGCAGTATGTGACAGGAAGTTCACAGACCTTTATGTCCAACATTTTCCTGGATTCCCTTACCTCCGTGAGTAATCCAAACATCCCCCAGTCAGACTGCATTTTCCTCTTCAATGGAACCAATGGTAGACTCTTCCTCCAGACATTTGGATTCTGGCTAGATTGTATTCCCAGACAACAACTGTGCACTCCCAGAGCAATGGTTAAATAGGTAGCCAAAGCACTCCAAAGTACAATCTTATTTTGAGTGGATCTCCCAAAAACCCATGATTAAATAATCCATGTTAATTTTCTTAGATCAACATAGCAAAAGAGTGTGACATTTTTTTATGGGTTCTCTGTGTTCAAAGAGAAATGGCCACTGTGTATTGCAAAAACAAAAAAAACAAAAACCAAAACCAAACAGTTCTGCTTAGTGTAATTTTTGTCAGTATTGTTCACATGACTGGACAATGAGATCCACAATGGAACAGTTTACGTAGAACTAACATTGCTCAATTTATGCCCCCCAAAAATCACTTACTCAACACAGCTGCAAATAATTCAAATGGATTAAACTTTAAGATTAAGAAATCCAACTTATTAAGGGCTTCCAAGCAGAGTAAAGTTTAGCAAAGCTTATTTCTAAGCAGAGATCAGATAGCACATGGAAACAGGTTTACATTGTTTGCAAAGAGATTCTTAAGACATGTAATATGTTAATAAAACACAGGTTTATCGTATCAATCAATAGACAACTGAAGATTATCACAATGATTTTGTAAGTAAAATTGACAGTTATGAGATTTTATGATATTTTTCTCTTTAATAATAATTAAGTACATTTGAATAAAAATGTCCATTTTCATTTCCTAGTTGCATTTATTTGATTATTTTGCAGAAACTCTGTACAATTACTTAGGTCTGTAAAAGCTGTAATTTTTCTGAAATTTTAAAAATTTAGAAACAGTCTGATATCCATTTTTTAAACAAACAAAGAAACAGACAAAACTAATCACAAGACAATGGTATGAACATATTTAAAGAGCACTGGGTAGGAAAGCACATTCTTGCCTCAGATGGTTCTTGAATATTTACTGATTCATATTTATATATGAGACTTAAACAGGCATTCCCCAGCACAAAGTAGATACTTAGGAAATGTTTGTTAAATGGTTAATAATACTTCACCAAACACACTCTTTAAAAATTACGGTATTTTAAACACTAGGAAAGTTGTTCCAAATGCTGTGTGGTGTGTGTTTGTGGGAAGGGGTGGGGCAAAAAGTCATTCCAAATGCATCTGTTTTATTTGTTGCACTGTGTGGCAATTTTAACTATCTCTTCTTCTATGCTCTTCAACTCCTGCACCTGGGAATTTAAATCTTAAATATTACTGAAGGGTTACATCCTTCTCCTGGGGAAGCCACATTTTCCACCTCTTATTTTTAGAGAGAAGGCCTGTTGGATTGGATGCACATGCATATTTTTTCTGCTTTTTTTTTTCAAGACTCCTTATATAAATTATTTCCGTATACACCCCAGATTTGGAAGACCAAAATTTGTTTATTTTACTATTTAGTTTATTTTACTGCTTCTTAACAGTGTGGCTGGGTCATAACATCTTGGTTTCCAACATTCACCTTAAGTCTCTCTCAAATCCATATAATTTTGTTTCATGCATTCCTTCCGATGCTTAGCTAAGCCAACCAACCTATTAATAATTGCATGCTTCTGATATTAGAGTTGGAAAGTACTTTCTTTATCAGACACATTAGCCTAATAAACATTTTTATTTGTGGGTATAGAAGGCATCATTCTAAAGGTAAGTGTCCTCAGGGATGACCAGAGAACACTGATAGGCTTTTTAGGTGGCTGTGGTAAGGGTGGGATACAATGTATAGGGCCCACTACACAGAGAAGTCAGCCATATAGAGTTACAGCAATTGACTGAGTAGAATTTATTCAAAAGTTCAAAAGTGTGTGTGCCCTCGCCAGAAGACATACTAAAGAATACCTGGCTTCTGCCTCCTGGCTTCTCTCTATTCCTCTGTCCTTCTTTACTAGAGAACATTAAGAGTTAAGTGCCAGAAAATGCAAATAAAATGACATTTGCTTTACCCTCGCCTCACACAATGGATTGTTTCCCCAGCTCATCCATTCTGCTGTCTTGTTCTTTCTCAAATACGCCACTTTGATGTGGGCATTCATCATCCCATCTCTTGCTCACAGCCTACTCTCCCAAGAGAAGATAACGGCTGATTTCCAGAGCTGACTGTTTAGTCCAACGGAATGCCTGTTCCCCTTGTCATGGATTGGGTCATTAACGGTCACGTGACCCAAGAAACAGGCAATGAAATGTGAGGGGAGGGTTACTGCAGTTTCTCCAGGGGGAGGACGAAGTTTAGAAGAGCTGGCGGTAGCCGGCTTTCTTCTCCATAGCTGCTGTCACACACAGTTGGGAGGCCAGGGCACTCAAGCGTGTTTCTTCTTGCTTAGGGAGGAAACCAAGGAGCAGAGATCAGCCGTGCTGGAGAGAAGAGTAGGGGAACACATCCTAACCAACTTAAGAGTCCAGAAAGGAAAACTGACTCTTCACACCAGAGGGTAGCTAGGCGGCGAGAGGCATCTCTCCCAGGGGCCTGGTAGGGTGACAGTCATCTGCCATCAGCACTCTACACTAAGCCACTTTCCTGGGACTTGGCCAGCTGCTGTCAGCCCTGAGCCAGGAACGCTTGTCCCACCCCGTGAGGCAGAGGT
The DNA here is from genome assembly GCF_907164565.1 of Psammomys obesus. Classification (NCBI taxonomy): domain Eukaryota; kingdom Metazoa; phylum Chordata; class Mammalia; order Rodentia; family Muridae; genus Psammomys; species Psammomys obesus. The sequence continues at coordinate 11,014,416 of NW_026596120.1, forward strand.
GAGTCACTGAGGCCGGTGACCAACTCCCTTCTGGAGAAACCCAGTAGCAGGGAGCAGGGGTGAATGGCAAGACCAAGCAGGCAAGTCAGAGGTGGCTCTAGGCTACCAGGATATATCACCTTATAGATTTGCATATGAAAGAGGGAGGGAGGGAGGGAGGGAGAGAGAGAGAGTTAGAGGCAGCAGAACTGTGAAGAAAGTCTCTATTGGCTCAGGAGGCCCAGACGAAAGGTGTGGGAACTTAAGAGAAGAGCACACTCCATCTTCAATGCTGCCATTTGTAAATAACAATCAGGAATGAAAAACTGAAGCATCGGCTACACCCGCTGTTAGGTAGCAAGCTTCTGATTTCTAGATTGGGGCGTTTGATACCAGCCCTTGCCTGGCGGCGGTTACCAGGACTTTGCAGTCAATCTGGGAAGACCAGTTCGACTGGAAACACCTACCTAATTGAAAGATATCACCCCCAAAATGTGAGGAGTTAGGGAGAAATTTATCTAATAAAACAATGAAGTCAGCTATCAGGGAGGCATCGGAGAAATATGGAAAAGTGGGATTTCCTGAGGGAAGGTGTCAGGAACTGGGTTAGAGAGAGAGTGTGCGGGCTTTCAGCTGTACCTACTGTGGTTCAGGATACAGGAAGCAAACGAGATGTTGTCACACAGCGAGGAAAAACAATCCCACAGAGATGGGGTTTGGCGGGAACTAAATGGCTGGCTGGGCCTGGGACACCACAAGATGTGTCAGGAAGGCTAAAGCTCAGAACAAGCTGGAGCTTGTGGGACACAAAAGGCTAAAGACAAGTGAATGTGCGTGTGTGTGTTCTGTCTACATTTGGAACAGGGATTGCTGGGAGGTGTGGGCCTGCCCATGCTATCCCAAACCCTCTAATGCTAGGGTGCGGAGAAGGCACCCTCCAGAGTTAAACGGAAGATTACCGGAATAAGGTCAGCAGCCAAGGTAGATGCATGGAGGAGCAAAGGTGAAGGGACAACAGGAGATCTTCTGCTCTTGGGAGCAGGGGAGGGAGCCATGCCACTCTTTGTCTGGCTGATACCTGTTCCTAGCAGGTGACTCGACCACTAATCCCTTAAAATAGCAGTTTGCTCCAGAGACATTTTGGGTTCCTAGTAAAACATTTTTCTTTGTTCTTTTCTTCTTTTCTTCCTTCCTTCCTTCCTTCCTTCCTTCCTTCCTTCCTTCCTTCCTTCCTTCCTTCCTCCCTCCCTCCCTCCCTCCCTCCCTCCCTCCTTCCTTCCTTTCTTTCTTTTACTTTTTAAAAAGCAACACTTAGTCAGAACATAAAATTTGGGGAAATATTTTGAAAACCATAAATAATAACAACAACAACAACAACAACAACAACAATCCAACTTTGACCCGATTTCCTACCAACAGCCTGTCAAACGTTTTCTTTTACAATATTTACTACAATTTTGGAACAGACTGTTCATTATAAATTTAGAATATGGAGAGGAGCTTAAGAAATAAAACAACTGCTTATAATTCTGCTATTGTTGAGCTTTTGGTGGCTTTTCTTTCTACTTTCTTCGGTGCATCCATACACATAGGCGTATACACAGGACACATTTGTAGTAAAATGTGAATCCTACTGTAAATGTATTCATCGTCAATCCTTTACACTTCACATTATATCATGGACATTTCCCCATCATTAAATGCCATTTGAAGGCATGTTTGTAATTGACTCTCTGCTCTGTTACTCTGTCACAGTACATTTAGCCATGACCTCACTGTTGGAATTTGGCTTCTTTCCAGCTTTTTGCCACTTGAAAATAATGCCTTGTGGAAAAATCCTTGTATGAAAAAAATCTCCACTTAGGCTGAATTTCTTAAAGGTCTGGTTATGAGGTTAAGGAGACACACATTTTTAAGACTTTTATTCATATTGCTGGGTCTACCCCCACCCCCAGTGGGTGAGTGGCTATTTCTTGTCAGCATCTATTATGAGCTTCAGTTTCTCTCTGACGCTTTAAGATCTCCTCTCCCAGGAGGAGGACCTCCCTTATCAGTGGACTGGGAGAGGAGCATAGGAGGAGAAGAGGGAGGGAGGGATTGGGAGGAGACGAGGGAAGGGGCCACAGCCTGGATACAAAGTGAATGAACTGTAATAAATAATAAATTTTTTTTTAAAAGTAATAAAAGAAAGACCTCCTGTTCCTTGCTTAGTGTAATCTCATCACACCATTGCCATCTTGTATACCTCGTATTCTTTCTCCCTGCTGAACCTCCCCTCCTCCAGAGCACCAATATTTGGGCTGTTTGAAATAATGTTTCTATATTCCTTGAAAGTCTTTTACTGCATCATGGAAGGTCTTATGCTGTTGCTCTGAGGAACTTTAAAAATTTTGTTTCTCATCTCTGTGACCATATAGCTGACAAAAAGAGGCTTAAGAATAATCCACCATAGTGGAGAAGGCACAGTAGTGGGGTCAGGAGCTGGCTGCTCACAGCACACAGAAAGCCAAGAAGCAGAGAGCAGACAGGAAGTGGAGCTAGGCTACCAAATCTCTAGGCCTGCACTGAGTGACCCATTTCCTCCAGTGAGGCTTCTATTTCCCAAAGATTCCATAACTGTTGTTGTTTTTCCCTCTGCCCCAAGCTCCTGGAATAATGACTCATGATACTCAAAATATTTTTTACAAATACCTAGGACATATTGCTAGGCTCTTCTCTGACTAGCTCATAACTTACTGACCCACTCATACTAATCTACCTTCTGCCACTTGGGCTGGTTACCTCTGCTCAGGTACCATGCATTGGTCCTCCTCACACCTTGCGGGAACCTGTCTTTATCTCAGAATCCTTTCTGCTTGGCAGATGTCCCACCTTCTATATCCTGCCTCAGCTATAGGCCATTAGCTTTTTATCAACAGGTGATGTTTCCATGTAGACAGAAGAGATTCCTTCTACATACAACCTTCCAAAACCACTTCCTAGCTGGGGACTAAGCAGAGACCTTTCGAATTCAAATCACAACAGGTGATATGGATTCTCCTTCGCTTCAGTGGGGTGGGAGATGTGTGTGTGTGTGGGGTTTGGGGGTGACTCCTATTTGTCCCCTGGACTTTACCCAGACCTTGTCCCTTCTTCAAAGCTTGCTCTGACTCCCCAAGTTGGCACGCCTATCTGCTGTTCCTTGCATAGTCCCTTCACATCAAAGCTTTCCCACATTATATTGTACTACTGTGCTGGAAACTGTCTCCTCTTCAGATGTGGGTTCCCGGAAGGCAGGGCTGCATCTTTTTTTCATTATTCATATTATCTTCAGTGCCTAGAGCAGCATTTGTTAGCTATGGATTCTCAACAGATGTCAAATAAATGTTTATTTAAAGAGCTGTGTGTGTTTGTGTTTACTTGCCCATGTGTAGGTATTAATTCGACTCTTCTGTGGAGGTCAGAGTTCATTCTCTCCCTTTACCATATGGGTTCAAACTCAGGTTGCCAAGACTGGTTGCCTTTACCCAATGAGCCATCCTGCAGGCCCTAAATATTTATTTAAAAAAATATTCGTAAACTTCTCTATTCCATGTTTTCCAAGTCTATTCTACCCCCTCTAATATTTACTGGAAAATATTCTGTTTGTGTAAATATTTTAAATGAAATTCAGAATTTAGGGCACAAAAACAAACCAAGACAAACCCAAACAAACAACATATGAAAACAAAGAAGGGAAGGAGATGGAATGAGGGAACCAGAGAAAAGACAACCAGAGGAAAGTACAACCAGTGTGCTTGCTCCACACTCCTGTGTGGTTGTGCAGTTGACAGGCTTCTTTTGTGTCCTCTGTTTTCTTGCACTGCTCTCAGCCCCCTCCTGGAAGGGGCAGATGCTCATACCCCGTGCAGGGGCAGTACCCTCACAAACGGCTGGCATGTAATTATTAGTGTTCACTGATGGATCCCCACGGCCTAGCACTGTGCCCAGTATGCCATAGCTAGTCGGTAAATATTTATGAACTCAGAAGACAAAGCGTCTCATTATCTCCATCTTAGAGGAGAGGAAATGAGGCTTACAGAGTTGACATCTCAATCTGGGGAGCTGGGTCCCAAATTTGGTGCCTCCCTCTCCCCTTTACCACTACATGTCAGCTCAGGAGGAAAAAAAAAATACAGAAGTGGAAGAAAAATGGAAGAGAGCAAGGGAGAAAAGGGAGGAAGGAAGACGAAGTAGGGCCTAGAGGTGGAGAGAGTAGAGAGAAGCAGTCTGAGGTTGACATCTTGATGAAGAGGAGATAAACAGGCACCACATCCTCTGAGGAAGTGGCGTTTTACTGCATCACTAAGCTTAGCCAATCAGGCTTCCCCTATGGAGTGTTGTATGTGTGCAACTAAGCCCTGGAATCCAGTACTTCCACCCGTGTAGTTTTCTATCTTCTGAGGTGAATGGATGACTATATTGTTATAGGTTTGAACATACTCAGTAGCAGTGGGAGGACTGGCTTCCTAAGTCATGTTCCAGAGAATCCATGAGCAGGATTGGGCGGTCTCCTTTTGGCTTCATATAGCATAAGATGGGGGGAGGGTGTTGGATGGGGTTCCGTAGACAGGGAGACATGCCTTCTGGAGATCGGTGCCTCTGGTAGCATTTTTGAACTGCTGGGAACCAGCGGAGCACAGATGTTAAGTACTGATTGAGAGCTGTGCCTGGTAGTGCAGGCCTGTAATCTCAGCTACTTGCATGGAGGAGGCGGAAAGATGGTAAATTCAAGACTTACCTGGGCTACAGAATGAGTTTAAGGACAGCGTGGTGAGGCTCCCCGGTCTTTAAATACAAAGTAAAAGCGGAGCGAGGGTTGTATGTAGGTCAGTAGCAAAGTGATTGCCTAGTATGTAATCCTGTCAGTCATTTCCTGTGTCGGCTTCGGGGGGAAGTTACTTAACCTCTCTGTGATCTTGTTTCCTCAGTTGGTGAGTGGGACTAGGAAAAGCAACCCCCTCCCTGGAACGTGTCAGGCCAGAGCGTCTAAGGCATGTAAAAGCTCCCAGAATGTAGTTCCAGCAAGGCCACGGTGTTAAGATTACCTCTGAGCTCAGGCATGGAAGTTCATGCCTATAGTTTTATCTCTCAAGCCATGGGAACGTGTTTGGGTGGTGGTGGTACACAGCACCTGGGAGGCAGAGGCAGGTGGAGCTCTGAGTTTGAGGCCAGCCTGGTGTACACAGGGGTACACAGTGAAACCTTGTCTTGAAACAAACAAACAAACAAACAAACAAACAAACAAACAAACAAACAAACACTATCACCACCACCCAACACTAAAGCAATGGGCACAGAGCCTTGTTGTTATCGCCTTCAATTCCCTCAGCACGTTGTATTGGGCATTGTTCTTTGGAGAAACAGAATCAATAGACCGTGTGGGAAGGGATTTCATTGGATTGGCTTACACAACAGAAGCCTGGGTAATTCAACAGTGGCCATCTGCATGCTGGAGGGCAGAGGACTAGGTTCTCTATCAAGGAAGCGAGGCATCTCAGCAGCCCCAGTCTGGCACTGAAAGCCTGGAAGTTCTCTGGAAAGTCACTTGTATGGAGCTCACGTTGAAAGCATAAAAAAAAAGCTGGAGTCTACCAGTGCACAGCAGCAGTGACAGATGCGGGCACGGGCATGGTGCCTACTTACTTTTCTAACAGGGCAGCCGGTCTATTGGTAGCGGCCATGAATATTTAGAATGGTCTCCCTACCCTGTTCATTGCATGTCAGTCCTCTCTGTCAATCCCCTACCGATGCACAGGTACATTTCACCAATCCTAGACCTCCCTTAATTTAGTCAAGTTGACAATCAAGACAAGCCGTGGTACAGGCTTAGACTTTGGAAAGCACTCCAAAGTCTAGGCCATACCCCAGTGTATTCTGCTCCTGCTGAGAGTCTTCGGGAAAGCCGACGGGTTCTTCAGGAGCCAATGACAGCCAACTCTTGTGGATTCTAGCCTCCTCCCCCACCTCAGCTGGCCTGTAGTGGCCCTACAGCATTCTCTCCTCTCACCTTGCATTCATATCAGTTTTAAGATGGAAATGGGCGGGGTTTGGATCTTGAACTACTGAATGTCCCAAAAGCTAGAAACCTGGAAAAGTTAACAACCAGGAATCAGGATTCAGCATTTTCTCTATGGTTCAGCCCAGAACTGCTGTTTGGCTCTCTCTATTTCTTCATGTTTTAAGTCTGGTCAGGCACTCCTCAGTCTGTTGACATTTGTGTCACTTGCTGAAGCCCAGAGATTCCCCCTATTCTAAGTGACTTGGCTCAGCAGAAACTTCATCCAAGACAAACATTTTCCAGTCATTGTTGCCTTTTTCCGTGTCAATGGGACACATGCTCCTCTGCAATTCCTCTCCTAAGCTTGGTCCCCGCTGTGTGCCCGGTACCAGCTGGGCCCTTGCCTAGAGCTAACTGGGCACCACTCTGCCCACTGCTTCACCTAGACTAGCCCAGAACATTAAGCTTCAGCCACAAAAACAGAGTGATTCCTGATAATTTCTATATGTGCATTTCCCCCCATTGCCCACGTTCCACCTGTCTGCCCATGACCTGCTCACCTGACCATGACTTCCTAAGACTCAGTCCAGTCTCCATAAACATTTGAAAACTTAGCCTGACTACTATGTTTAGTCAGCTTTGCCTCTGAAGTTTTCTATACTGTACCAACCAATTATCTATTATCTATATGTTGTGTCCCTATTTTACATACTGTGTTTCTTCCTCACTGGAAGAAACATACAATAGACATTGCATCTTATCCACATTTACTGATTAACACTAGACTCCCAGAGCGTCTGTGAAATTAATTTCTAACAACTGTGTAAGAAACCAGTAAGAATATGAGACATTTATGAAACACCAGTGTTGGAAGGACCCGCTGCTTGAGGTAGCAGTCCTCGCTGTCTGGATAGCAGTTCTGAGCTCAGCATTAAGGCGCAGGACTCCCTCTCTCCAGCAGGACCTCCTGCTCTCTGCCTGACTTCATCTAGGGAGTGTCTCCAGACAGATGCCCCTAGGCACATTTGATATATGGCCTCTGACACAACTCCCTGCTAGCTCTCCTCTCCCTGTGCCTATAGGATAATTAGGTGCTGTGTTCCCGTTCTTATGATAAGGGCTTGCTTGTTAATGCAAATCAAGGATCCTTGAAGTGCCTAGTTTCAACCAATTATGTACACCTATCCCTGGAGCCCCCACCCACTCCCCAGGGGTAGCCTTTGTTTTCTGGAATTAAAGTTGAACTAGCTCCCTGAAGTGGTTCCTGAGGTGTGGGGTGTGTGATCTCCATACAGTGCTCACTGGCCTTTTCAGCCTTGTGCCTCATCTTGTGACCCTCCTGACTTCATGGGCTGGTGGGAGACAGCCCTTCAGGCAGGAGGAGAACCACACACCATTAGGAAGACAGGACCAGAAAACAGAACCAAACATATTTTGTAGAAATCACAAGTGTAGCTAATGAAGCTTGGAACCTAATGGATTAGATAGCAGAGAAGAGAAAATCAATGAACTGACCACCAGCACAGAGAAGACATAGAAGACATGAACAAGAACTTAAGATACATACAAAGAGTGATAGTGATAGATAGATAGATAGATAGATAGATAGATAGATAGATAGATAGATAGGAGGAAAAAGATATTTAAAGGCTAAAATGGAAAATAAGTTGCAGAAAAATAATATTTGAAGATGTAATGGCTGAGAATTTTCTGGTATTGATAAAAGACAGGAGACTTTGATTTAGGAAGCATAGGTTGAGCAGAGTAAACAAAAGGAAAATTTGTTCTTAGACACACAACAATGCAAAATGCTAAAACCAAGCCAAGCATGGTGCTGCACACCTGTAATCCCAGCACTCAGTAGGGGCAGAGGCAAGTGGATCTCTGTGAGTTCAAGGCCAGCCTGTTCTACAAAGTGAGTCCAGAAAAGCCAAAGACACACACACACACACACACACACACACACACACACACACACACACA
>NW_026596120.1:11022406-11117086 GCF_907164565.1 Psammomys obesus
ACACACACACACACACACACACACACACACACACACACACACACACAGTATCATAATAAGCAACCACTGAGAGCAAACTCTACACAATGATTTAATGGTAATTAGAGTGATATTGATATTCTTAACTGCTACAATGAAAACCAGAAAAAAATGATGTGGGAATAAGAGCTTAAAACACTAAAAAGCAAACAGCCCAAGTGTTCATCAACTGACACAGAGATAATTATCTATCTATCTATCTATCTATCTATCTATCTATCTATCTATCTATAATATATAGATAATTATCTATATAGAAATATATGTATAGATAAATAATATCTATCTATAATATATATTATCTATATCTTTATAGAAATACATAATACATTATCTATATAGAAACATCTATATGTTTATTATATAGATATATAATTATATATAAAATATATATTATATAGATAAATATCTCTATATATTTTATATAAGTATATATTATAGATAAGCATATATAATATAGCTAAATAAATCTCTTTCTCTATATAATCATCTAATATATATGTTATAGATAGATAGATAGATAGATAGATAGATAGATAGATATAATTGTATATGGGAATGGTAGAAAGTGATCTCAAGGGGGAAATGGAAAAAATTGGGAGACTCTAATTATGAAGGTGGGAGAGAGATAAATACAGAAATAGGAAAGAAGAGGGTAAAATAATAGTAAGGACATCTAAGGGGCACTAAGAAATCAAACTATCTACCTAAAAATATCCAAAACCCACATGAGTCAGTGTATAAATATACATATATAGTTTGAATGCCATTTTCCCAATCTAGGCTGACAGTGGTCTCTCCAAGAGCTAAAGACCACCTAACAGCAATCCCAACAGTAGGTGTGAGAAGCCCTCTTTTGAATTGTTGGTCAGGGTTGTTCAAGAGACTCCCCAGGTGCTACACACTGTTGCCATTGTCCTTGGTGGCTCCCCAGAGGTGGAGGAAAGTCTCTATTGCTGAAGACACCTTGCACTTCAGACACAGGGCCTAGGGATTCCTTAGCTGGCAATGACTTGACTGTCTCTTCCCTGAGTACTAGCTTTCATGGTACCGGAAGGAACTATGCAAGCTTCCAAAGGAGAGAGGGAACCAACCGTCCTATCCAGCATGATTGCCTATAAACCACAACAATAACCTGAACAACATGATAACCTTAAGAGTGCAGTAGTGGGTCACATAGCTTGGCAGTAAACAACAGTTAGTTCTCTTAGTGCACTTAAGACACTTTCAGATCAGGCGTGGTGGCACAGCCACTCTGGAGGCAGAGGCAAGGAGATTGATGTGAGTGGGTTTGAGGCCAGCCTGGTCTACAAAGTGAGTTCAGCACAGCCAAGGCTACAAAGAGAGACTCTTGTCTTGAGAACAACAACAAAGCAAACACAACATGTCTGGTGCTGGAAACCTAGCTAGCCATCCCAGGCTAGTGAAGTCAAGGGTCATGGAGGAGAACTCACAACTGTCACTTTGCTAAAATAGCATAATCCATAACTATGTTTTAAATTTTTGTTCTTATACTCAAAGATAAATGTAGTTCTTGTACCCAGGCCCATGGAACATTTTGGAAGAGGGGATGGAAAGATTGTAAGAGGCAGAGGATCAGGGAGTTTGTTGTGAAACTGTGTTTCCTAGGAATCTTAGAAGCCACACCTATAAAGTTTCACTAACATGACTGCCTAAACATGAAAAATAGCAGCTGAAAAATAGCAGCAATAGACATGCTTCATAGACAGGGGAAAGCTCATGAGGCCTAACTACACAAGGAGCTAAGGAATAATGAGAGAGGGAGAAATAATCTTCCCCAGGGAAGTGCACAAAATGGTTGGTTATCCAAAATGGCCAGCCATGAAAACATACCTACAAGAAACATTTATATAGACTGAGCAGGTTATATTTAGGAAAAAAAAAAAAATATATATATATATACACAATGTAATATATATATATATACAATGTGTGTGTGTGTGTAACAACAATTAATGAAAAAAGGAGGTTATTAATTTTAATTTGAGAGAGAGCAGGAGGGGTATATTGGAGGGTTTGGAGGAAGGAAAGGGAAGGGAAAATTGATGCAATTATATTATCAACTCAAAAATAAAAAGTAATTGAAAAAGATAAAAACATGCTAGAAAGCATACTAACCCTTAAAGCAGATCTTAAGAAAAACATATCAATCCAGGGACAGTGTAATGATAAAAAAATTCACTGGGAAGAAACTGTTTCTAAACTTATATACATCTAATGACACAGCTTCAAATAACACGTTTACAGAACTGTAAGAACATGATCACCACAAACACTATGGATTTTCATCAGATTTCGTTGATGAAGCAAGTACATAGTGCATTGGTAAATAATGTAGCACGTTTTAACGGCAGAACTAATAAAGTTAATCTAACACACATAGAAACTGACCTTGTGGTACTGTAACTCCTAAGTATTCAAACACAGAGGGTCGCCTATAATGAGATGAGCAACGGCTTCTGTATATTTGAGGATTTAAGGAGCATACTTGTACATGCTCATGAATGATAAAAGAAATTTCAAGACAGGAGGCACCAGATCTGAATAGTAATGTAAACACTATATACTGTAAGTGAGTTAAGGATGGGCTGGCTGGAAGGCAGAAAGGGGCTCGCTTCTACCCGAGATTTTTCAATACTTACAGTAATCAGGATGAACTTTTTCTGGGCAAGACTGCCTTGTATCCCTAGAATGGCCATACCGTATGGTGAATCACAGATGCAATTTCCATGTTGAGCGTAATGAATGGAAAGCGTGCTCTTGTGCTCTTACTAGAATGAGTAGTTTGCAGTCAGTCTGCTACAGAGCAAAGAGACCAAGAGGTACAGGTTTTTTTTTTTTTTTTTTTTCAGGATATTGGGCGTTGTACTGTTTTGAAATCTCACTCTAATTGTTCTTCGGGTAAGTAGTATTTCTGCTAAGAGAGAGGGGGATCAGACTAGCACTAACACGGAGCTGGATTAAATAATGGAGTATAGACCTGAGATCTTGGGGTTTGGAAGCCAAAAATGGTGTGGGTATGGCTTTGTCTCTACACCAAAATTGTTCCCCACCTGAGGTCACAGTTGTGGATGGTTGGGGGCCCAGGTGGCATATAATACCCTGATCTAAGGACTTCTTTCTCAGAGGTGGTTTGGAGTGTGAGCTAGAAATGGTTCTCCTCTGGCATGTTTATTATGTGGTAGACTGGACTGCCAGTAGGATGTGGCCATAATTTAGCCTGTGACTCTGGCACTTTAAAGTTGTAGTATGAGTAAGATAGAGCCGACATTGACTGTTCAAAGATCTCACTTCCCTCTGTGACAAAAGGGGAATCTTGTGTCTTCTTGTACTCAAGCACACTTTCCTTCTCATTGTCAGCCCAGAGCACCCAGTGTCTCTCTGGTGTGAAGACAGTCTTGTGTCCAAATTTCTCATTTTTCTTATAAGCCATCATTCATATGGAGTTTGTGAAATGCTGCCCAGTGGAGGTTCTTAGAATTAAGTGTGATGTTGACTTGTCTTTGCTTAGACAATTTCCCGCTGTTCAATCCCAACTTCCTGACCTCCTGGAAGAGGCAAACAGGTCAAGTTCCCAGCACAGTGCCCGAAGAAGGGCAAGAGAGCAGCGGCTCAGTAAGATCAGTGATCCCTAAAATTTCATTTCACAGGCTTCCATCTAGGAGGGTGAATTGCAACACTTTCCTGGGCCTTTTGCCCAGAGAGACTGTGATTCCATCATCTAAGCGGGGCTTACAGATTTGCGTTTGGGATGAGACACCAGGTGGTGCAATACCGCCCCGAGGTTCTTACTATGAAACTATTATAGAAAAAGATGGAGGAGAAGCAGAGGCTGAGGGAGGAGATATGAACAATGGGAGCCCCAACGGGGGTCCTTTTATATTTTGGGGTGAGAGGTGGGTGATTCTATAAAAACCTCAGCAGTCGCTCTCTGCCATCTAGAGACTGGGCTTTGCGCATTTTGCCTCTTGTTCTTCTCTACACGAGGAGGCTCAGAAACTGGAAACTGAGGGCATGAGAAAGATGGGGTGGTGAAAGGGGAAGGAGAAGGAGGAACAACAAGAGACTCAGGGTCTAGTGATGTGAAAGTTTTCCAGGATGCTTTGGCGAGAGGCATAGGGGAGGCTGTGGGGCAGGAGGGAAATGATGGGAGAAGAAAGAGAATTTCTCATGTGAGTGCCATGGCCCTGAGGCAGCCCAGAGGTGTTTGACAGGTGTGAAAAGGAACTCAGAAGCTCTTTTGAAATTATTATTATTTTTTTTTGGATGCTGGGTGGCATATTTTTAGGGTGTGAACTCTGCTCCAAGATTCTGGTATTTGGCTTCACTAGAATTTCAATAGCGTGATACAGTGTATGCGGGAGACAAGAGGACTCAGGTGTGGAGCCTGAATATGAAGACAAAACGTGATGGCGTTACTAACGATCCTGCTTATATTTGGGTTGTCCGTCACCCCAGACCTGGGCTGTCCAACTGCCACATGTAGTCAATGAAAGTTCATTAAAAACGAAATAAACTTAGAAATCTAGTACCTTAGTTTCACTTGCCACATTCCACTGCTCAGTAATCTACCATGCTTGCTAATCAACTCGACACAGGCCAGAGCCATCTGAGAGAAGGGAACCCCAGTTGATAAAATGCCTTCATAAGCTGTAGGCGAGCCTGTATGCCTTTTCTTAATCAGTGATTGATTTGAGAGGGCTGAGCCCATTGTGGGTGGTGCCATCCCTGGGGTGGTGGTCCTGGATTCTATAAGAAGACTGAGCAAGCCAATAAGCGGCACTCTTCCATGGCCTCTGTATCAGCTCCTGCCTCCAGGTTCCCTGCCCTGTTTGTACCTGACCTGACTTCCTTCACTGACGGACTATGGAAGTTTGAGGCAAATGAACCCTTTCCATTGAGTGTTGCGCGCTCACTCGGATGCTTTGTAGGAGTCAGGAAGATAACTGTGATGAAAGCAGTGCAGACTTGAAGGCCTGGCATGTGAAGTTTCAGAGGGAAGCAAAGACTTTATTGGGCCGTTTGTGTGGAAAAAAAATATCTGTGATTCTGGCCAGCTGGAGGTGGAGACTCAGCTGTGGTTAACAAGAGACCAGAAGTAGTAAAGTAAAACCTTTATTTTGCTGGGACAATGGGTGCTGGTCAGCTGGGGGCTGAAGAATCAGCTGTGATTAAGGGGAAGCCGGCACCACTGAGGTGAAATCTTCTGGGAACTCTTCAGAGCCAGCACACAGAAGCTGTGTTCAGAGGTAGACAGGTTGTACCTCGTACTGGCAGCCAAACTTGGTCATGTGTAAGAGTCACCCAGGTAGTACCCAGGGGTTGAAGGCATGAAGGGGTCATGGAGAGCAGCTGAGGCTTGGCACCGTGAGAGGCAGTGGAGGCCCTTGGAGGCGGTGCAGCCAGAGTAGCGGCAGAAGCCTCAGGATTGGAGGAGTCATGGAGAAAAGTTGAGGCCTTGCACCATAGAGAGACCTCAGGAGAGACTAATGGAGCAAGTGCAGCCCAGTTGCAGTAGGGGAGACCCCAGTGTTTTGGAGAAGCCGGAACCATGGACTGACCACCAAGGATGGCAGCAGGTGCAGAGCGGATCTGTCCTGAGCCTCAGAGACAAGCTGTGTGTGCTGCAGAGGGCAGAGCTGGAGGAAGGACCCCAGTGCTTTGAAGGAACCCAGAGGATGGTAAGGGAACCCCAGATATTGAACACTGAGTTGGTTACACCATTGGAGTGTGGTTTTGTTTTGTTCAGGCTGTGACTGTGTTCTGGGTCTTTCCTCTTGAAGTGAGGAGGTATTTTGTTGGTGTATGTTTTAGCTCTTTTATTTACACATCTTAAGCCTCTTTCTTCCTTCTCCACCCCAAGCCCTTTCCAACACCCCAGTATTAGGTAGGAGAGAAAAAAGATTAGTGGGGACAGGGGGCAAAGTTTTCTTTAGCTATGTCTGGCTGGTTAGGGTCATTGGGTTCCTTGGGCAAGTCCAATCTTTGTTTCAGGATATCTCCAACTTTTTCTCATATTAAAAAAAAAGCTCCCCCTTTTTTTTAAATGGAAGGGGGAAATGTGGATATAAACATGTTTTTGTTTTGATTCCAGGTGTATAATATGGGATTGATTCAGATGGTCCACAGGAGCAAAGTGTTTGCCCCATGTAGGCTTTGAGAAAGAGGGAGAGAGAGAGAGAAAGAGAGAGAGAGAGTGTGTGTGACTCTTTGCCAGCTGCAGACAGTTTAATTCTGAGGACCCTGGAGAGGGCATAAATGCCAGAGCCCAGAGTGTTAGGAGGCTCTGAGAAAGAAGGCAGCTGCGGGTTTCCACCTCTGCTGCTCCTGGTTGCTGTTGATGGAGTATGACAAGAAGTTGGAGATATCCTGAAGCGAAGATTGGACTTTTCCCCATGGGACCTGGCGACCCTAACGAGCATGAAGTAGCTAAAGAAAACTATGCTTTTTCCTACTAACCCTTTCTTTCTCCTACCTGCTGTTGGGGTGTTGGAAGGGATTGGGGTAGAGAAGGAAGAAAGAGATATAAGAAATGTAAATAAAAGAGTTTAAAAAAAGTATGCCAATAGCATTTAACTTTTTAAAAAATTTTTATTTTATGTGTGCCCACAGTTGATAGGCTTTAAATTTTAAAAAGAGATTTTGGATTTTATAAGAGACTGTATTTTAGCAGAAACTGAACTTTTAAAGTATTTGAATTGGTAAAGACTGTGGGAATTTGAAATTTGTAATATGTTTTATATTTGTCTGAGATCTTGGAAATGATCAAAAAAGGGAAAACTTATGAGTTAAAAAGTAGCGTGTGTCAGGTTGACAAGGGGTCAATGGTGCTGGTTAATTATATATCAACTTGATGCTGGCTAGAGTCACCTGAGAGGAGGGAACCCCAACTGAGAAAATGCCTCTATAGGATTGGGTTTTAGGCAAGCTTGTAGAGCATTTTCTTAATTAGGGCTTGATGGGGGAGGGCCCTGCCTACTGTGGCTTGAGTGGTCAGCTGACCAGCTGGTCAGTTGGTCCTGGTTCTGTAAGAAAGGCTGAACAAGCCAGGGAGCAGTGTTCCTCTATGGCCTCCTGCCTCAGTTCTTGCCTTCAGGTTCCTGTCCTGTTCCAGCGCCTGTCCTGGCTTTCTTCAGTGTTGGACTACGGATGTGGAAGTGTAAGCCAAATTACCCTCTTTTCTTCCCAGCTTGCTTTTGGTCATAGTGTTTCATCACAGCAATAAAAACCAAAAGTGAGACACTGCCATAGCTGAGCAACTATTGTGTGTTATAACTTGGATACAGACCATTTCACTGTTATAGGAAGTTCTCTTGGACAAAGCTACCGTATTCTGTTAACCCTTTTCTTTTGGCTTTTTTTTTGAGACAGAGTTTCTCTGTGTATCTCAGGCTAGCCTTGAACTCATGATTCTTTTGCTTCTGCCTCCCAAATGCTGTCATTAACCCCACTTCAAGTTATTTATTGAATAAATATTAGTCACGTTCAATTAAGTAAAAATTTATTGATTGCTTTTCTTTGATTTCTGGCCTGGCACTGACTTGACATTTTTGGCTTCTGAAAAGACACGTGGCAGTTAGTGGCTGTTCCGGATGCTGTTTTTATAGGCCATGCTTGGCTGAGGAGGAGCTTTGCTTCTTAGTTTCACGAATTTTCTTTATTTCACATCTTTCTGAGGGATTTTGGTCCATCCTCTTCCTCCTCCTGAGGTGTGCTCCAAGTCATTTTTCCAAAGACTCAGAGCAGCAATCCTTATTAGTGAAGCCTGCTTTGGAGGAAAGAGCAGGGGCCTGTAACACTGCTGCTCAGAGATGGTCACCAGTCCTAGACTTCACGGCTACAGGGGCATAAAGACACACAAACACCCAAGGCAGTGAACGATGGAGTTTTGTGGTAGCCTTTCATATTAATCTTTTGCAAAAGCAAAAGAGCCTTCTGGGAAGGAAACCACAGTGCCCGAATAACCACAAGAGGGCACCAGTGTACCTTAAACAGCCTTTACTACCAAAAAACCCCCAACCCTGACAGGTTTGCTTGCATTGCCAGGGAAAGATAGAATGAATGCACATAGGAAAGGAATAGGGAGAAGAAAAAAAAAATCGTATTGTTACATGTAACTGGAAGGTTTACCATATTTATGCATCTAGGGTCTCTTAAACACAGAAGTCACAAGCACATTAGACAATAATAGGCAGGTAAGGGATTAGATTGAAAATACCTCAAATATGGTGTGAATAGGTCAGTAGACTTTACAACAGAATAAACCTCACTTCGAAGCAAGGTAGCTATGGAAACATTACCAAAATTATTCTGTTACTCCATGGCTGCTGTGGTTTCTGCAGGCTGGAAATGCTGTCAAGGGAGGGCAGAATATTATTTTCTTATAAATAATACAACACGGGATCCTGTATGGAAAGTTGCGAGAAATTAGATTTCAGAGGTAGAGATGTTTCAACAAAAATACCCAACAGCTTTAATTTGCTTTCTGATAACTTTGCTCTGGGTTTTCAGTTAAGTTTTCCCCTACTTCTGTTCTTTGCTGCAGGAAGGGAGCCAGAGAGAAAGATTTCTCCTCACGTCTCTGGATATGTTCTACACACTCACATGCCTGCACATTTAACAGGGTTTGTAAAGTCACATCCTATTTTTCCAGGTATGACCCACATGAGTGACCCATTGTTACTGTGTAAGTGTCTTATTTGCCTGTGGGAGAATAGGGCTAGAGCTGTTTACAAAAGGCCATTGGTTTCTACCACCGATTCCGAGACCCTAGGTTGACTCCCTGGGCTCATAGCCTTCTCAGCAAATTCCAACAAGCACATAGTGACCGTGAGCCTAGCTGTTCCATGACTGTTGAGAGCATAGGTGCAGGTGAGGGTAGATGGAATAGGCTCACACGGGAGGAATATGTGTATGGTCGGTGTGTGGGTGTGGGTACATCATATAACCCTAGAGATGTGGTGAGTCTCATGCAGGTAGCTAGGAAATGAAGATGAATTTTGATGCTGTTACCAAGTTATTCAGGCAGAAGATCCAAACGCCCCCTATTCTGGCCTGACCTGTGTCCCTTTTCTCCACCGTTTAAAGGAAACTGCATGCCCAAAGGACATAGCAATCTGGATCAAATACACAATACTCTGGAGATTGAGATGTTCATATGTTCAAGGTCCCAAGATTCAAAAGTACGGTCTACCAGCACTCCCACCCAAAAGCCAAATATTGGCGTGTCACTTTTTTCATGCTGGCCACATGGAGAAGGAAAATCATAGAGTCGATAGCAACATACAGAGTGTAGAGAAAGAATGAAAGAACAGGTGAGTTCAAAACAAAGATCAGGGACCATTAAATTTCCAGCACATGAACTAGAGCAGGAATTTATAGAGTCAAACTTGTCCGAGGGAGATAAAGCTTCTATTTCTCCTTGTCTAGAGAAGTGAACCATGAATCTAATTCCTCAGTGGGCATCCAGGCCACCTGAACAGCTTGTTGATGTTATTGGACTTTACCCCAAAAGCTTATGATTCAGGAGGAGAGGGCCAGGAAATTTGCTAATGAATTCCCAAGGTCTCTTCATTCAGGGCCCTTGCTTGGAGAGCACGGCTGTAGATTGCTATGAACAATGTCAGGTACCCATAGTGCAGGCAAGAGAGGGATTAGAAATCTGTCTGTAGCAGAAACTCACCAAGGACTCATTAATTTAAAAAGCGAGTTATAATTCACATACCATCTATAGAACTTAAAAAAAAATATTTGTGCTGGCTGTGGTGGTACATGCCTTTAATCCTAGCACCAGGAAGCCAGAGGTAAGTGGGTCTCTGTGAGTTCAAAGCCACCTTGATCTACATGCTGAGTTTCAGACTAGCCAGGGCTACACAGTGAGATTCTGGCCCCCTCAAAGAAAAGATCTAGCCAAATAGTGTAATGGATTTGATCTGATTTGAGCACGAGTTCAGGAACACCCCACTGCATCTCGCTTTTTTTACATGGGTTCCAGGGGTCACACTTAGGTCACTAGATTTGCACGACAACTATTTTTACCCAGTGAGCCGTATCTCAAGCCCCAGCATTTGCATAACTTCTCTGGAGAAAGATCTACTCAGATCCATAGCTCATTTTAAAACTGAGTTATTAGTCTTTATTAAAAATTTATTACATATATTTGTGTGTATGTATGTGTGTATGTGCTCGTGTGGGTGTGTACAACTTGTGGGAGTTGGTTCTCTCCTTCCACCATGTGGGTTCTGGGGATCAAACTTAGGTCATCGGCTTTGGTTGCAAGCTCCTTTACCCACTGAGCCATACCACTGGCCCTGAGTCTTGTCTTTCTTTTTTTTTTTAATTGATTTTTTGTTTTTAATTTTGATTATTACAATTTATTCACTTTGTGTCCCAGCTGTAGCTACCTCCTCATCCCCTCCCAATCCTACCCTCCCTTCCTCTTCTCCTCTCCTGCCTCTTCCTCAGTCTACTGATAGGGGAGGTCCTCCTCCCCTTCCATCTGACCCTAGCCTATCAGGTCTCATCAGAACTGGATGCATTGTCTTCCTCTGTGGCCTGGTAAGGCTGCTCCCTCCTCAGGGGGAAGTGATCAAAGAGCCAGCCACTGCTTCCCTTACTAGGGAACCCATTTGGAGACTGAGTTGCCATGGGTTACATCTGTGCAGGGGTTCTTCTAGGTTATCTCCACGCCTGGTGCTCGGTTGGAGCATGCGTCTTTGCAAACACCCCTGGTCCCAGATTTCTTGGTTCTGTTGTTCTCCTGTGAAGTTTCTGTCCCTTCCAGGTTTTTCTATCTTCCCCTTCTTTCATAAGATTCCCTGCACTCTGCCCCAAGTTTGGCTATGAGTCTCAGCTTCTGCTTTGATATCCTGCTGGGTAGAGTCTTTCAGAGGCCTTCTGTGGTAGGCTCCTGTCCTATTCCCTGGTTTCCCCCACTTCCGATATCTATCCCATTTGCTTTCTGAGTGAGGATTGAACATCTTCCCTAGGGTCCTGCTCCTTGCTTAGCTTCTTTAGGAGAATAGATTTTAGTATGTTATATGACTAATATAATATATTAGTATATACTATGTGTGTTTTTCTGCTTCTGGGATACCTCACTCAGGATGATCTTTTCTAGTTTCATCCATTTGCCTATACATTTTATGATTTCCTTGTTTTTAATTGCTGAGTAGTATTCCATTGTATAAATGTACCACAATTTCTGCATCCATTCCTCAACTGAGAGACAGAAATTTCTCAACTGAGAAATTCTGGCTATTACAAATAAAGCTGCTATGAATATGGTTGAGCAAATGTCCTTGTTGTATACTTGAGCATATTTTGGATATATGCGTAGGAGTGGTATAGCTGGATCTTGAGGTAGCACTATTCCTAATTGAGAAATTTCCAGATTGATTTTCAAATTGGTTGTACAAGTTTACATTCCCACCAGCAATGGAGGTTCCCCTTTTTACACATCCTCTCCAGCATGTGTTGTCACTTGAGTTTTTGATCTTAGCCACTCTAATGGGTATAAGGTGAAATCTCACAGTCATTTTGATGTGCATTTCCCTGATGGCTAAGGATGTTGAGCATTTCTTTAAGTGCTTCTCTGCCATTTGATATTCTTTTTACTGTGGAGTTATAAGAGTTCTTAGTGTGTTTTAGGTAAAAGCTCTTTATTAGAATTATTATTTGCAAATATTTTTTCTATGATGTTTTAGTTGTCATATTTCCTTCTTTCTTTAAATTTTTTTTGCTAGGGATTAGAAATGGATTTTACTACTGAGACATGGCTTACAACTTCCTGGGTAGACCAGGCTAGGCTTAAACTGTGGGGAAAATCCTGCTTCTGCTTTTCAAGTGCTGGGATTACAGGCATAACCCACCACACCAAGCTGTTTTATAATTTTTTGATGGTGTCCTTTGAAGAACAGTTCTTTAAAAATTTTTTATTGAATCTTTGTGAATTTCACATCATTCACACCAATCCCATTCATCTCCCTCTGCCCTTGCAACCTCCTCCTCAAAACAAAACAAAAAGATAAAAGAACAACAAAAAAACACATCTCACAGTGGACGTTATAGTGTCACACAGTTATACACTTTTGTCCAAACATCTTGCAAACGTTCATTGCAATGAGCCATTGGTCTGGCTTAAGGCCTCTGGCTCCTGCTACACTATCAATACTGGATCATCACTGGGACTCCTCTTGGATATGCTGTTCTTGCCCCAATGTCATGGAGATCTTGCAGCTTTGGATCTGCAGGACTGGCCCGGTCACATACTTCAACAGATGGAGGTAGATGTTGGGGTGGGCCAACTCAAAACACTGGATCTGGGCCTGGATGATGGACATGGTGGCTATTCCACTTGCAGGAGTGTGGGGTAGGGGTAACAAGGGCACCAGGCCAGTGAAACAAGGCAGCCTTTGGCAAAGAACCAGGATCAAATTGGTCCTTCTTGCCCTTGAAGAGGCTCTTTCTCTTCCTTCTCTTCTTCCACCTTCCTCCCCCACCTTTGTCTGTCTGTCATTCTGTCTTTCTCTTCATCTCTGTCTTTGTAGGTATGTTGTTGCTATAAAACTTTTTTTAAAAATAACTTTTTAAATATATATATTTACAATTTATTCACTTTATATCCCGATTGTAAGCCCCTCCCTCATCTCCTCTCAGTCCCACTCTCTCCTTCTTGCCCCCCATCCTTTTACCCTAGTCCACTGAAAGGGGGAGGTCCTTCTCCCCTACTATTTGACCCTAGCCTATCAAGTCTCATAAGAACTGCCTTCTTCCTTTGTGTGCTGGCAAAATCTCCCTGCCAGGGGAAAGTCATCAAAGAGCAGGAAACTGAGTTCATTTCTGAACTCTGAAATTCCATCTTACACCCATCAGAATGGCCAAGATCAAAAACTCAAGGGACATCACATTCTGGAGAGGATGTGGAGAAAGGGGAACCCTCCTCCACTGCTGGTAGGAGTGCCAACTTGTACAACCACTTTGGAAACCACTCAGAAAATTGGGAATAGTGCTACCTCAAGACCCAGCTATCCCACTCCCTGGGCATATATCCAAAAGATGCTCCACTCTACAACAAAGACATTTGCTCAGCTATGTTCATAGCAGCTTTATTCATAATATCCAGAATCTGGAAGCAACCTAGATGTCCCTCAACTGAAGAACGGATATAGAAATTGTGGTACATTCAA
Organism: Psammomys obesus; assembly: GCF_907164565.1. Taxonomy (NCBI): domain Eukaryota; kingdom Metazoa; phylum Chordata; class Mammalia; order Rodentia; family Muridae; genus Psammomys; species Psammomys obesus. The sequence goes on from NW_026596120.1 coordinate 11,035,654, forward strand.
TGGAAAAAAAGACAGCATCTTCAACAAATGGTGCTGGTCCAACTGGATGTCCACATGCAGAAAATGAAAATAGATCTATATTTATCACCCTGAACAAAACTAAAGTCCAAGTGGATCAAAGACCTCAACATAAAACCAGATACTCTAAATCTGTTAGAAGAAAAAGTGGGGAACAGCCTAGAACTCATTGGCACAGGAGACAACTTCCTGAACAGAACACCAACAGCACAGGCTCTAAGAGCAACAATCAATACATGGGACCTCATGAAACTGAAAAGCTTCTGTAAAGCAAAGGACACTGTCATCAAAACGAAACGACTGCCTACAGATTGGGAAAGAATCTTCACTAACCCTTTATCTGACAGAGGACTAATATTGAATATATACAAAGAACTAAAGCTGAAAAGCAGCAAACCAAGTAATCCAATTAAAAAATGGGGAACAGAGCTAAACAGAGAAGTCTCGACAGAGGAATATCGATTGGCAGAGAAACACTTAAAGAAATGCTCAACCTCATTAGCCATCAGGGAAATGCAAATCAAAATGACCCTGAGTTATCACCTAACACCCATCAGAATGGCCAAGATGAAAAACTCAAGTGACAACACATGCTGGAGAGGTTGTGGAGAAAGGGGAACCCTCCTTCACTGCTGGTGGGAATGTAAACTGGTACAACCACTCTGGAAATCTATCTGGCGCTAAGACAATTAGGAATAGTGTTTCCTCAAGACCCAGCTATACCACTGCTAGGTATATACCCAAACTTTGCTCAAGTACACAAAAGGGATATTTGCTCAACCATGTTTATAGCAGCTTTATTTGTAATAGCCAGAACCTGGAAACAACCCAGATGTCCATCAACAGAGGAATGGGTACAGAAATTGTGGTATTTTTACACAATGGAATACTACTCAGCAATCAAAAAGGAGGAAATCATGAAATTTACAGGCAAATGGTGGGATCTAGAAAAGATCATCCTGAGTGAAATATCCCAGAAGGAGAAAGACAAACACGGTATATACTCACTTATATAGACCTATAAGATGTGATAAACATAATGAAATCTGTACATCTAAAAAAGATAATCAAGAGAGCGGACATGGGGTAAGATGATCAATCCTCGTTTAGAAAGACAGATGGGCTGTGCATTGAACGCATGACAGGAGTCTGCTGAGCGCATTTGAAAGACTCTAAGTAGCAGTGTTTTCAAAGCAAAGACTCATGACCAAACCTTGGCAGATTACAGGGAATCATAAGAAAGAAGGGGAGTTAGTCTGATGGGGAAAGGATAGGAGCTCCACAAGGACCAAATATATCTGGGTACAGGGTCTTTTCTGAGACTGACATTCAACCAAGGACCATGTATGGATATAACCTAGAACCTCTGCTCAGATGTAGCCTGTGGTAGCTCAGTAACCAATTGGTTTCCCATAGTGAGGGGAACAAGGACTATTTCTAACAGGAACTTAATGACTGGCCTCCCCACCCCCCCAAGGGAGGAGCAGTCCTGTTAGGCCACAGAGGAGGGCTTTGCAGCCAGTCCTGAAGATACCTGATAAAACAGGATCAGATGAATGGGGAGGAGGTCCCCCCTATCAGTGGACTTGGCAAGGGGCACGGTGGAGAGGAGGGAGGGAGAGAGGTACTGAGAGGGAATGAGGAATTGGGACACGGCTGGGATACAGAGTTAATAAAATGTAACTGATAAGAAAAAAATAAAATAAAAAAAAAGAAATTGTGGTACATTTGCACAATGGAATACTACTCAGCTATTAAAAAAAAAAAAAGGAAGTCATGAAATTTGCAGGCAAATGGATGGAACTAGAAAAGATCACTCTGAGCGAGGTAACCAAGAACCAGAAAGACACTCATGATATATGCTCATTTATAAGTGAATATTAGCTATATAATATAGGATAAACATACTAAAATCTAGAGATCTAAAGAAGCTAAACAGTAAGGGAGGACCCTAGGGAGAATGCTTAAATCTCATTCATAAGGCAAACAGAATAGACACCAGAAGTGGTGGAAGAGGGGGAATAGGATGGGAGCTGACCATAGATGTCCTCTGAAAGGCTCCATTCAGTAGGGGACTGAAGCAGATGCACAGACCCACAGACCTGGAGGAGCGCCACAAGGAGACCAAGAAAGCCAAAAAATCTAGGCCCAGGGGTCCAGCAGAGACTGATGCATCAACCAAGAAATAACTTTAAACCCATAGAAAAGATAGGCAAGAACAGAACATGGAAACCCTCCCATTCCCTCTCTTCACCACCTCTGGTAAACACTTAGCTGATTGTTTTAACAACACTCTCTAATACATATGTACATATTTTTCTTCTGAACAGTTTCAATGAGTGTTTTATACGCCATGACCTCTTATCTTCAGGTACCTCAATATACCTTTCCTAAGAATAAGGATGCCTTTTAACCATAATGAGTGATACAATGCTTTGATCTAATTCCATCTCTCTCTTTTTTTTTTTCATTTGACCCAATAACATCCTTTATACTCTTCTCTCTCTAGAGATGGGTCCAGCTAGTGTCAGACATTGCTGTGTTGTGTTTCTTTAGTTTTTATGAATCTGGAACATTTCTGTACTTTTTTTTTTTGTCTTTGAAGATGTTGGCATGTTTTTTTTTTTTTTTTAGAAGTTAAGACAACTTCTTCCTTCAAGAATGCTCTTCATTTCGGGTTTGTCTGATGTTTCTGCGTGGTTAGATGCAGGTTATGCATTCCAGGCCTAACCTTGGAGGCACATCTGGAGGCAGAGTCTTCTGCCTCTCGTTGTGATGCTAGTTTTGATCATCCACCTTTCAGAAAACTCCTGCAGACCACGCACACGATCTGTTCCTCATCAACATCCTCTCAGCCGCCATGGCTGCCTCTCACTTGAACCAGTCTTTGCCCCAGTGGTTGCAAAATGATAATTTCCAACTCCAAACACTCCCACGGATACAGCCGGCATTTGGCATCATCCTCGGTGTTCTGCTTCTGGGATAAAAGCAACATTCCTCATAGAATTTGGGAAAAACAGATTCCCATGATGTACGCATTTGGACTCTATTTTTGCACATTGCTATGGGATGTTTTACTCTTTTATCTGATAGCCTACAAAAATAAGGTACTCTAGAAAACCTCCCAACCTTCAAAAAATGCTGCTTTCTTTAACTATTGGGAGATAGGCAAGGCTGGTAAGTGAAATCTTCAGCCCTTACTAAATAAACAAGCAATAAACAACAGGCAAACATGTGACTGTTACAGAAAGATGGAGTGGTTCTTTGGAGAAGGTCTTTCTAGGTGTTGGATCATACTTTTCCTTCTAAAAGAGCAAAGTTGAGTGTGTGTGTTGTGTGTATGTATGTGTTTTGTATGGATTGTATATATATATATGTATGAGTATTATGTATATGTGTGTGTTATATATGTGTGTTGTATCTTTATGCATGTATGTTTTGTATGTCTGAATGTCACATATATGTTTGTGCATGTGTATTGTATAAGTGACTGTTGTACGTGTGTATTGTATGTATGTGTGTATGAGTATATATGTTGCATATATTTATAAGCTTGTATATATTGTATGTGTGTGTCTTGTGTGTATGTGTATATAGTGCATTTTATGTGAGTGTATGTGTGTGTATTGTGTGTACATATATATGTACCGCCTGCATGTGTGTGTATTGTGTGTAAGAGCATTTTGTGTGTGTATATATGTGTATTTTGTGTGTATGTATGTGAATTTTGTGTGTATGTATGTGTATATATGTGTGTGCACTGTAAGTATGTGTGTGTCTCCACACCATAGATATCACGTGTCTGGGCTCTGGTCACGTCCTCCTCTTGGCTGCTGGCAGTGGCATGAGGTAGAAGGTCAGTCTCTGTCATGTAAAATAGCAGAGTGATTAGACAGCGAGACTGTTAATTAAATGCTGACTGCAGCAGGGGCGCCTTCCTCCTGATAAGCGGTGTGGGGGCAGCTGAAATTGCGAAAAGCTGAAAGAAAACCACGTGGAATATTTGTTGGTATTAAAAATCTCTAATGCCCTAAAGAAAGAGCCAAGTGTCAGCCCCACACAGGACTTTAATCTCACAGGAGACACGGGTTGGGTTCTAGTTTAGCTGTTGAGCAAGTGTCAGGATTAGACTAGTCAGGAAATGACTACTAGTAAAGGCGGCGAGGAGGTGTATGTATTTCTTTACTAGAAAAGGTGGTGAGGAGGTGTATGTATTTCTTTAAATCTTGCTCTTAAACACGGCAGCCATTTTTTATCTATAATATTTTAGAGGAATTGTTAGGCTTTTTTTTTTTAAAGCTTATTTTCATAGAAAAAGCAGAGGAGCATGAATGAGTATCTCCCGTGGAGGCCTCTGTTCCAGTCCGTGGTCACAGATAGACCGTGAGCAGCCAGCTGAAATTACAGTCATGATTACAAGTAGGATTCCGTATGTGCAAACTCTACCATCCAAACCTGCAGACGATGGCAAACAATCATCTTGGAGGAATGAGAGGTGCCAGGAGCTCACAGGGTCAGGAACCCTGCCCTGCACACCTTAAAGACAGGTGAAGACAGGTGAGGCTCTGAAGCCAGGGAGACGACTTGAGGCTAGTTGAAAAGCTAGTCAGGCCTTGGAAAAAACAACCTTTTCTTCCTCCTTGCCTTTTAATCACATCACTGGGTCATTTCCTATCATTCTCTTGCCCCTTCCTGCCTTGTTTTGGTTTTGACTGCACCATGCGTTCTTAACTGTTTTGAACTCTCTGCTAGAAACATTGGAAAAATGTAGAGAAATGGAAGAAATGCCTTAGAAATTGCAATGGCCATGCTCTGTGACCTTGGGGCTGTTACCCAAATTCCACAAAGAGCAGCTTCTGTTAGTCCTGGTGGTCAGACCTTTCGCATGCTAGGCAAGTGCTCCACAGTGAGCTACATCCCAAGCCTCAGGTTTTGTCATTCTTATCACAGAGTTAAAAATAATTACCTCTGTGTGCTATGAGGAGTACATTTAATAATTTACAGTTAATAATTTATATGAATTTCTTGATACAGAGTGTGAAACACAGTAAGCATTAAATAAGAGATGGCAAGTGTTTATAGCTGTTTGTCATTGTCGTACCTACTTTATTGTGCTAGATACTGAAATCCTTATGCAGTCTTTGTCCATACTTCATAATTCTCTTTTGTACTACCACTCATTCATCCCTCCATCCTCGCGTTCATCCCTCCATTTCTGCACTCTACATTCGCCATGAACATCCATGCACCAGGCCCCAGCCAAGCCTGTACCCATTTTCTTTGTCAGAATCTAACCTTTACTCTTGCTATGATGGCTGAATGAAATGGTCTTTCTGGGCTTCACTTTCATTCATGGAGGCTCAATGGAGGCCCGTTTTTTTCATGGTGATTTCTGCCCACTTTGGAGTCTCTCTCTTTCTGAGTTCCTATTATAAACTGTTGGTGTCATGGAGTTTTAGTGGTGGCTTACATAGATAAGAACTTCCTTCGAGGATGGAAGTGCCCTATAAATATGTTGTCAAGTACAGTAACTACTAGCTGCATGTGTCTATTGACTATTTGAATTTGAAATGTAGCTTTTTTTTTTTATTAAAATGGAATTTAAATGTAATTTAATCTGAATGGATTAAGCCTTAGCCCAGTGGACCGACCATTCATGAGGTAATTATTATGTGTTTTCATTGATTTCCTCAGGCCAACACTCCTCTTCCCCTGCCTGTAGGAAAATCAAGAAAAGACAAAATGGAAGGACCGTGCTCAATTAGGAGGGCTGTTTGTGAGCTACATTGACATGTCAGGGTTAGTTGGAGCTGGTCTGGATGTTTATTTCTTGAATATGCAGTCCTGCAGAAGGATAGGTACCTTTCAGGAAGAGTTACATGAGCTCTGCACTGCTGATCTAGGAGGCTTTGCACTCTTACTTATGGGCAAGGCCTCTTTTGGAGGCCCTTGAGTCACTGTGGCTGACCTATGGGCATGTCTCTTAGAGAGACGAATCTTTGAAACCAGTGAAGCAGCATTCTGTGTGGACTGGATCAGGCTGCTGCTCATCTCTTCTGATTTTCACCTTGTGACTCAGCCATGGCTCCTTATTTGACCTTCAGCTGTACTTTGAGGTCTCCCTTTGCTGGCTTGCATTGATTCCCCAGTGTTTCCTTAGTGTTTCTGGAGTGGTTTGGAGATAATAGACTCCTCAAGAAGCTGAAGACACTCTTCAGGAAGAATTGTAGGAGCCAGAGGGTTTGAGGACACCAAGAGAACATGGCCCACAGACTCAAGTAAGCAGGGCTCATAGGGGCTCATGGACTTGCATGGGTCTGTGCTAGGTTCTCTGCATGTATGTTATGGTTGTTAGTTTGGTGTTTTTGTGGGACTCCTAACAGTGAGAGTGGGGGTGTCTCTGACTCTTTCGCCTGCTCTTGAGACCCTTTTTCTCCTACTGGGTTGCCTCACCCAGCCTTGATACTAGGGTTTGTGCCTGATCTTATTGTAACTCGTTATGCCATGCTGGGTTGATATCCCTGGGAAGCCTGTTCTTTTCTGAAGAGAAATGGAGGAGGAATAGATCTGGGAGAGAGGGGAGGTGTAGAGACAACTGGAGGAGTGGAGGAAGGAAACTGTGGTTGTCATGTATTGTATGAGATAATAAGTAAAAAAAAAAAAAAAAAAAAAAGGAAAGAAAAAAGAAAGAAAAGAAAAATGCAGATGGCCATGTTCTTACAGAGTTTTGCGTGCAAACTTTTATAAGGTCATAAATCTCTTGAAGGCCAGGCTGATATCTGAAAACCCTGGCTAAGAACACTTTCTTGGGTCTGGAGAGGTGGCTCAGTGGTTAAGAGCAAGTGCTGCTCTGGTAGAAGACCAGAGTTAGATTCCTATATTGGGAAGCTCATAACCACCTGTAACTCCAGCTCCAGGGGATCCAATGCTTTCTTATGGTCTCTGAGTGTACACACACACACACACACACACACACACACACACACACTCACCTGATTAAAAATAGAATACAATTTAAAATTAAAAAAAAAAGCGAATCACCTTCTTTAGTGTGACCTTGGAAGTTTCCATGTGATTCCTTGCTCTCTCAGCACCAGCTCAGCTCTAACTAATTTTGTATTCACTGACTAGCATTTTGATGACTGGTTCAGGGCTCCAGTTACCTTAATAACAGGAACCAATGCTCTAAATAGCTACAAGAGTGCTTCAGACACTATAAATAATCTACCCCTGTTGGGTAGGTTATTGGATTGGCATTCTGGCTCACAAATCTTCTACCTCGTACAAAAGAGGTTTCAGAGTTTAGCTATGTCTAGGTGGAACTGTGAAATTCATGAAATAGCAGCACTGCGTTCCAGACCCCTGACTGAGTGCACCGTCCTCCCTCACCTCTAGCTCATTAGGGTTATCTGGCCAGTGACCTGCCATGTTGTCACTGGTCACCACACATATCCTCAACTGAACTTTGAGCTTGTGGTTTTTTTTTTTTTTTTTTTTTTTAAAGCTCATTTGGATTTTTCTCCCTACTAGCACAACCCCTTTTATCCCATGGCCTACAAGTTAAGAGTTGGAAGAATGCGGAGACCATTTGCCGCAGAGAGAAGCAGCTGGCCTGAGTCTCAGGGTTAGAGGGTGATGAGGCAGAGTTAGAAGCCAGCTGACTTCTAGTTTAGTCTCTTTCAGTTCTGAGGTTGATTTGTCCTTGAGTTTTGGGTAAGACAGGTTTGAAGATTTAGCCTGTAGCATAATGTGGAGGAAGACCTCATTTTATGCCTTAGATATATTCTTGCAAATTTGATAATAAAGTGAATTTCAGTAAATTATATATCTTCTCATGTTTTTCAAAGATTAGAGCTGTATTCCGTCCATAAAAGCTTTCAGCCTTGGTATACACTAGGACATAATAGAAAAACTACACGCTTAAGGGGAAAAGAATTTTCTGATGAAATATTAAAATAATGGTTTGAATAAACCAATGAATATTAAAGCATGAAACAAGAATCTTTTGTCTAGAGGAAGACAAAGCTAGCCTTTTTCTTTAAATGCAACATATATACCTAAAACTATGTATAGGTAAATATCTATTTTGAAAAGCTCAAACTTCTTTTTCTTGCTTATCTTCCATTTTCAATGATTAGCTTCCATTTTCCATGACTCTCTTTTATCGTCAGTATTAATTATTTATTTAACTACCTGGGTTAGCTTGCTACAGTGTTTGCTCAGTGGCTTGTGTAAATTCTCCATCACTGAAAATCAGCTTTCCTAAGAGCATTATTAAGATTATTTCTGTAAGTATGGTTTTCTCTATAGTGAGGCTTCTGCAATCAGGATAGATAAACAAAGGAGCTATTTGATATTTCATTAGACATAAGATGCCATATCTTATAATTTAATTAGAAGCCTGAAAGGTAGTGTAAGATGACAGGGAGTTTTCCTTCCTTCCTTTCTTCTTTCCTTCCTTCCTCCCTTCGACAGGCTCTTGCTGTGTAGATGAGGAGGGCCTTGAACTTGTGACTTTCCCCCCTCAAATACTCACTCCCCATTCCCCAGGGCTAGGGAAAGAGCACAGCACACTTGACCTAGCTAAATTTAGGATGAATTTTTTATTTTGGGGATTTATTAGCTTATGAAGAATTAGGTTTTATTATGGTATTTAAAATATTTTTACTTTTCCCCTACCAATGCCTTTCACTCACTTTCTCTCTCCTTCTCTTGTGCTTTCCCATGCCCAGTAGCCTCCTTTCTACTTTCGTACTTTCACTACAGCCACCCTTTCTCAACATGCCTTGTTTCCCTCTGGTAGTCTCCTATCTAGTTTCACAATCTACACCCACTCTCCCAAACCCTAGTCAACACACACACAAACATTAAAGTTAGGATCCGAACAGAAGAAAGAACATGTGATTTTTTTTTTCTTTCTGAGTCTTGATCACCTCACTGACTATATAATTCTTTACAACTCTATCAGTTTTCTTTAACATTTATTAAAAAAATTTTAGTAATTTAAATGTGTGTGTGTCTGTGTGAGTATGTATGTGTCTCTCTCTGTGTGTGTATCTGTGTGTGTGTGTATGTATGCTGGTGCCCTCAGAGTCCGGAAGACCCTCTGGAGCTACAGGTGGTTATAAGCTGCCCAACATGGGTGCTGGGCACTCAATCTGGGTCCACTGCAAAACCAGTGTGAGTGTTTGACTACTGAGCCATCTCCCCAGCCTTATAATTTCATTTCTCTCAACAGCTGATTAAAATTCCATTGTGTGTGTATATGCCACATTTTTATTATCCACTCATCTGTTGGTGGGCATTTAGGTTGGCTCCATTTTCTTGCTATTATGAATGAGCAGCAATAAACAAGGATGTGTAAATATCTCTGTGGTAGGTTACAGAGTCCTTTGGGTACATGCCAGGAATGGGATAGCTGTGTCCTATGGTAGTTCTATTTTTACTTCTTGCACGTAATACTGAGTCTTTCATAGGAGACCCAATGTCACCCGCCTTTCCTTCATTATTTGCCATGATCATTTTTCCTCTGGCCAGCAAGATCAAGGTGATGGTCTCGGCCTAATCCCAAGGCCAATGCATTGTACTGTATAGATTATTTCAGGAGGAAAGATGAGCTTGAACAAATGAGCTTCCGAGGCAGCCTTCAAACTTCATGTTACTTAATAATTTTAGCCCGCTTCCTCAGTAAACTTGCAGCCACAGTAGGTACCGAACAGGTAGCAAATGGATGGGCTTGAAGCTCAGCTTTATTGTTTTCCTTGCTAGTTCTCTGGAAAAGGAGCTGATGAGCAGCAAAAGGACTGGTCATGAGATTCCTGAAGAGATGAGAGGGCCTGCCTGGGGAGCTGGCTCTGAAATCATCACTTAATTGGCTCTTGAACTAGCACAAGGTGTCCTACAGTTGTGTGGCGCTGTCTGAGATTTCGGGGTTCCAGCACTGCTGGGGAATCAGGAAGGGAGAAAAGGGCGTTGCAGTGGGCACGGTGCTCGCTTCCTCCACCGGGTTGGAGAGGTGTCCCCAGAGAAGGTTCTTTATGGGAAACATTTGAAAACAAATGTTGATTGGCAAACTGTAATAAACCTGTGAGTGTTTGCTGTACAGATGCCGACACTGTTTAACCCAATAGCAAGCTGTTGTCTAAGCATCTTTCAGAGGGTAATTAAAAGGCTCCTGGATGCTCTGAAACCAATTATATTAAAATTTTATTTGTAGGGGATGCTCAAGACTTCAGATAAAAAGCTCACACACCAAAAAAAGACACAAACTGAATTCATGACCCAAACCAAAGTCATCTTCCTGCCGCGGGCAACAGAGATACCTCCAGAAGGAGGAGGAGGTCTCAGCTCAAGACTAGGGCTTGATTATGAAGGTGGAGACCTCAAATCAGCTTCCCACTCCTCAACCCCAGTGCTACTTTAATGAGGGGGAAGAAAAAAGTTCCCTGCTGTAAATCAGTAAGTAGAAATCCTTGCTGAGAGGAGTTGGGAAGCTGCTTTTTTTTTTTTTTTTTTTTTTTTTTTTGAGGGTTCTCAGGGTGTTGTGAATGGTCCCTGCTTGTGTTGCTTGCCAGATCCAGACGGGTCTCGTGGGAGGGGTTCAGGACAGATGCATCGACAGATTCCTGCGATCGTTCTCAGACTGTCTCCCACAGGTCCTGTGACCGCAGACAGATCGCTGTCCTGTTCCGAGCACCAGCTACTTGGGATCTGTAAAGAGAAAGGGAGGTATCAAGCTGAAAAACAGGTCAGTCCCGCAGTGGCTATCGTTTGAGAAAATGCTTCCTCATGGGACACACCGGCGATTGGCAAAAAACTGCCAAGTCCTTACAGATCTCTCTGCAATCCAGTTCTCTGACTGGAGTCGTGGGGAGTCTGTGGAATAAACCCGGGAGAGCAAGGTGACCATCACTTTTCAGAGGAGGATGAACTTCACTGTTGGCCCCAGGGCTTGCACCACATAGCTAGAAGCACATAGGAACCTGGTGTTAGTGTTTCCCTCGGTCCCAGTGTCTTATGAGGCTCTTTGTTCTTTGACCAGGATTCAACAGTAGCTGTATTCGAAGGCATCAGAATGGGAATGATGTCATTGTTTTTAATGGGAGTTTGAAACAAAACAAAACAAAACTTTTTTTTTTCCTTTTTTTAAAATATAAAGCAGTTTTGGTTTCACAGAAAAACTGTGAAGAAAACTCAGAGGAATCCTAGACTTCCCCTCCCCCGCCCCCAAGTACCCTTTGTGTCAGCAACATCCCTCCCATGGCACATTTCTTGAAATAGATAAACCTACGTTGACACATTAGTGTCACCTCCCAGCTCATGCTTTACACTAGGGTCCACTCTTAGTCAAATCCACAGCAGATTTACAGTGACAGGTAACCCATACCTACAGCATCCTGCAGAGCAGACACTGTTCTGTCTGTTTATCCCTTTTCCCTCCCCCACCTCACAACCCCTGACCCTTTTCACTGCCTGCGTTCTTCTGCCTTTTCTAGAATGTCATGGAGCTGCAGTCATACATTAGGAGGCTTTTGAAGATTGCCTTTTTTCTCAGTAATATTTAGGTCTTTCTTATCCTGCCCACATACCTCTTCTCTCTCTCTCTCTCTCTTTCTCTTTCTTTCTCTCTCTTTCTCTCTCTCCCCTCTCTCTTGTACATGGACATGTGTGTGGAGGCCAGAAGTTGATGTTTGATGTTTCCCTCCGTATTTACTGAGGCAGGGTCTCTCAGTTCTATCTAGGGCTTGGCAATTCAGCTGCTCAGCTTGCTTGGGGATCCCTGTCTGTGTCTTGAGAACTGGGATTAGAGATGGGCACCATGCCTGTCTGGCGCTTACATGGGTCTTAGGGATACAAACTCCACAGCCCTGCTGTCGACGTGGCAAGCTCTCCTCACCGAGCCGTCTCTTTAGCCTGTGTACAGAGTTCTGTGCCACGAGTGAATATATCACCCGTTTTTAGTGCAGAATGGCATTCTGCTGGATATACCCATATTTTAAAGATCTATTCCTTTACCAAAGGGTGTGCTGGTTAGAGGTCAGTTTTTTTTTTTTTTTTTTTTTTAATTTTTATGTCGTCTTTTGTAGAATTGGCCGAGGTAAGGCATGTGAGAAGAGAGCTTGCATATGTCAGGAGAACCCATATAAAGTCACAAGGTTTCCTATGAGGAGGGGTGCATTGACAGCCCTTTTCCACATTCCTCACCATAGCTGCTGCCAGCGTGTGTGGTGGGAACTTTCCTGTATCTTTTTTCATAATTCATGCTTTGTAGTTTTGTAGTATACAAGCATTTTACCTCCGCATTAGATTTCTTCTTAATTATCGTGTTTCTTTTGATGATATTGTAATGGTATTTTCTTGGTTTCCTCTTCAGATAGATGATTGTTAGTACAAAGTTTGTATAATTTCTGTATCTGGAGCTTCATTGAATAATATTTTTAGTTCTATTTAATGTCTTCCAGTACCTTCTCTTTCTCATTCTTCTTTTCTTTCTTAGAAGAGTCTTCGCCTGTAGTCCAGGTTGGCTTTGACTTTGTAACCCTTTGCGAAAATCCCAGTCTTTTAAGTACTGGGATTGTTAGTGTGCACTGGCGTGGTTGCTGTATGTTGGAGTCTTTTTGTATTTAAGCTCATGTCTGTCAATAGGTGCATTTTATTTCTTCTTTTCCAGTTTGGATGCTCTTGTAGTTCCCTTTCTGGCCCAATTGCTGAGGCTAGACTTTTCTTACTACGTTGAATAAAAGTTGAAATAGTGGACTTCCTTGCCTTGCTCTTGATCTTAGGAAAAATGCTTTTAGTCTCCCCACCCCACCCCATGAACATCGTTGTTGGCAGTGATTGTCTTCATAAACCAATTTTTTAAAAAAAAATATATATATGTATACATATTTTTGAGATGGTTTCTCTGTGTAGCCTTGGCTGTCCTGGAACCCACTCTGTAGATCAGGCTGGCCTTGAACTCACAGTGATCTGCCTGCCTCTGCCTCTGCTGGTCAGTGGCCCAGCTCATACATCAATGTTTGTTGTGAGGCACTTTCAGTTTCTGGTTTGTTAAGTTTTTAAAATGGAAGTATTTATGTTGAATTTTGTACTTGTCTCGTATCTGTTGAAAGATTCATGTGATTTTTCATTTGTATGGTAAACGGCGTCTGCTTTCCAGGGATAAAGCCCACGTGGTGACAGTGTATTTATTAGCATTTTGTTGGAGATTTTTTTTTTTTTGCATCTATATTTATTAGGAATTTTAACGGATAACTTTTAAAGTTTTTAAAGAATTTTTTTTTTTTTTTTAGGTTTGATGACAAAGCAGTAGGCATCATCATGACAACTTTATACATCTGTGTCATTACGCTCTTAAATTTTTCACCTCTGCCATTGCCCTTTTCTAGTCTCTCTCTCCCTTGATATAGCTGGCTCCCTTTCTTTTCTCAATCACACATTTTGTACTCTCTTGCTACTTATATCTAATTATCACCTCTATTTCTTCTTCTCTTAATACTCCTTTCTAGTGTTGGGATCCCCACATCCATAAATACACATGCAAATAAAATTTTGGATAGCATGTATGCAAAAAAACATTCAGTATTTGTTTTTCTGAGTATGACTTACACACTTACCATAGTGATTTCTGTGGCTGCATACATTCCACTGTGTGTATTAGCACACTTTCTTTATCCACCATCTGTTGATGGACACCCAGATGATTCTATTTCCTGGCTATTGCGACTAGTCCAGCAATAGGCACAGTGCAAATATCTCTGTAGTATGTTGCTGTAGAGTCTTTAGACATACATTCCAAAGTGGTGTAACTGGGCCCTTTGCTAGCTCTATCTTCAGTCTTTCGAGGGTCCTCCATACCAGTTTTCGTATTAACCATGCAGGTTTATATTCTTACCGGCAGTGAGTAGGGATCATCCTTTTTCTATCAGCACTTCTTGCTGTTGGCTTTCTTGATGATAGTGATTCTGACTGGGGAGGGTTGGAATCTCTTAACAGTCTTTATATGCATCCCACAAAAGCCTTTCTCCTTTCAAGAACTATTTACTCAGTTTTTTTTAGCCCATTTATTGATCAGTTTTTTTTTTTTGTGTGTGCATGCCTCAACTTTGTAGTTTTTTTTTTTTTTATGTGTGTGTATATATTGGATATCACACACCTTCTGGTGTATACTTTGAAAAGATTTTCTTCATTCTATAAGCTGTCTTCATTTTGGTAGTTTCTTTTGCTGTGCAGAAGTATTTTAGTTTCATTAATGGCATTTGTCAATTTTCAGGAATTTCTGGCGTTGTGGGAGCTTTGATTATGCCTGAATATTGAAATGGTTTCCATACGTTTTCCTTTAACATTTTCAATAAGTTTCAACTCTAGCATTAAAATCTTTGGTCTGTTTTAACCCCCCCTTTTTTTTTCAGGGTGGGAGATACAGATCTCATTTCATTCATCTAAATTTGTTTTAGAGGCCATCTTTTCTTCAATGTCTGTTTTTGACAGCTTTGTCAAAAATTTGGTTGCTGTGTGGATTTATTTCTGGCTCCTCCATTTTGTTTCATTGGCCTGCAGGTCTGTTTTCATACTAGTACCACACTGTTTTTGTTATTATAATTCTGTAATATAATTTGAGATTATTATAAATTTGGGTGTTATGATAATTCTACAGTTGCTCTCTGCTATGAACTGCTTCGGCTCTCTAGAGTCTTTTGTGCTTCTGCATGAATTTTAGGGTTCTTCTTAGGGTTCTCTGAAGAATGTCATTGGGATTTTGATGGGGATTACATTGGATTGGCCAACTCTTTCTGCAATTTAACCATTTTTTAGAAACAATATTAATCATACCAATATACAAAGATGGAAGGCATTTATCTTCTGGTTCCTTCTTCAGTTCTTGCTCTCTACAACTGCCTCTTTGGGACTAACCTCACGAGGGAGTGTCACAGGCTGAGCTGGCTCCCTGATTTGCGGATGTTTCTTGATTTTTGGCTTCTGAGCTGCTTCAGTTTTAGGCAATGGGTTGCCTCTCAGGATGGCACTCACCTGTCTTCCAAGTCATACAGCTTGACATATAGTGCTGGACGAGACAGTGTCTCATAAAAGCCCAAACTGGATTTGGCACTCATTAGGTTTGTGGGCTGGTCCTGAGAATAGGATTGTCTGGTTTTCCCCTTAGAAGCAATTCGTTTCCTCTCCCACCCTCTTTCTCTAGCATTCTTTCACTTCTTGGATTTCATTCTGTGGAAGCTTTTCCTCTGTTTCTCTCTTTGGAATAGAGTCTCCTTTTTTTTCTTATTCTGGCTCTTCTCTTTTACCAGCTCACATACAGGCAGTCTCTATCTGCCATCTACTCAGAAGTCAGCTGTGGTCTTTGTCAGCCTTTTGTAACAGGGCCATGCTGACCTTATAGAATGAGTTTGTAACAGTTTTATTTTTTATTTTTTCTCTTGAGTTTCTTTTAGGCTATCCAATTTGATGCCATTTAATTGGTTATAGTGTTATTCTTTTATGAGCCTATTTACTTCAGGTGTAATGTTTTTTTTTTTGGGGGGGGGACTTTATTTGCTTTTCTTTCCTTAGTTTAGTTAAATATTTGTCAGTTCTGTTTATCTTTCCATAAAACCTTTAAGTTCACAGTTCTTTTTCTATTTTTTGGTCAGTTTTTGCCTATAATTTTTTCCTGCTGACTTTAGGCTTAGTTTGCTCTTCTCTCTCTTTCCTGAAGTGCATCATTATTTGGTTGCTTGAGTCAAGTAAGAGAGAGAGAGAGCGCAAGCACGTTGCTTGTGTGTATAGGCAGTTATGGCAATAAACTTTTTATTACTGCTCTTGTTATACCCGTGGTTTTTAATGATGTGTTTTCATTTTCATTGGTCTCCATGTATTTTCTGATTTCATTTTTTATCTCTCCTTTGAGCCACATGGTTGTTCTTGAATGTGTTGTTTAATTCACGCATGTTTATAAAATTTCCGGTTTTCCTTGGCTCTTGGTTTCCAGTTTCACTCTGTTGTGGTCAGTAAAGATACTTGGAATGATCTCCATCTTGTGTAACACTTGTTTTGTGACCTAATACATGGTCTGTTCCGAAGTATGTTTGGTGAGGAAGTCAGGGGAATGTGTATTCTGCTGCTGTTTGGCGGAATGTGTTCAGTTCACTGTCTACAGGGCTGTTGAGGTCCTCTGTGTTCTTTCTCTCTTGTCCTCCAAAGGATGTTATAACCATTATTGAAATGGGGTGCTGAAGTATCTTCCTGTTATTATTTTGCTGCTCATCCTTCATTCAGTTTCATCAATGCATGCTTTGTGTTTTTATTCCCTATGTTGGTGTGAATGACAACCGATACATATTCAAGGTAGAAGATGTATCATTACAGAATTTCATTGTCTCTTGCGACAGTTTTGGTTTGAACTTTGTTTTGCTTTGAGGTAAGTATAGCTACCCCCACTTTTCTTCTGGTTATCATTATGTGGAATATCTATTCTCATCCTGGTACTTTCAGTCTAGGTCTGTCTGTCTTTCCTGTTCGTTCTTTCTTTCTTTCTTTCTTTCTTTCTTTCTTTCTTTCTTTCTTTCTTTCTTCCTTCCTTCCTTCCTTCCTTCCTTCCTTCCTTCCTTCCTTCCTTCCTTCCTTCTCTCTCTCTCTCTGTCTCTCTCTCCTCCTCCTCCACCTCCTCCTCCTTCAGTTTTTTTTTTTTTTTTTTTTTTTGAGAAAAGGTTGCTCTGTGTCGCCTTGGCTGTGCTGGACTCGCTTTGTAGACCAGGCTATCTTCAAACTCAGAGATCTGCCTGCCTCTGCCTCCCATGTTGCTGGGACTGCAGGCATGTGCCACCATGCCTAGCTGCCATACCATATATGGTATCACATATATGTCTATATATATTTTGTTATATGTGTGTGGGTGTTTTGCCTGCATGTATGTCTGTGTACCATGTATGTGCCTGGTGCCTGTGGAGACCAAAAGAGAGCATTGGATCCCGTGGTACTGGATTTACAGATGGTTGTGAGTTTCCATGTGGGCGCTGAGAATCAAAACTGGATCCTCTGGGAGAGCAGCCAGTGACCTTAACCATGTGAGTCATCTCTTTAGATCCATCTTTGGTGATCTTTATACCCATGACATATGGTTGGAAGATTGTTTAGATCCAGAACATATTGCCTAACAAAGCCATAGTGGAAAAAAGAGTTGGGTAAGGGTACCAGTGGACAGGAGAGGGCCTGGAAGTATTTGTCCCAGCTATTTTAGGTAGGTCTGGCTGATGGATATAGAGAAACTTAAGGAAGACAAAGCTAAGTGAATGGGTAGAGGAGCTGGTATATTGGAATGAATGCTCTTCCATGACGTTAAGGTCATTGTTAGAAATAAAGACAAAGGCAGTGCCAGGCCTCTGGATGCTCAAACCCCCAGTGATCCTGGGGAGCAGATGGAAGAAAGGATGGCTGAAAGAATGAATGCATGTTGTCAGTACACACCTATGTCTCTGGGTGTGCAAAGATGGGCGAGTCAGTTATTAATATAAACAGTTGCAACAGTATGTCCCAGTGATAGTCCTATTTTAAAAACCAACCACAAAAATCTATTTCCAAATGCTATTCTAAATCCTGTGTATATCCTCCTTTGCATTCCTTTCAGGAGTCAAATCTGTTGCTTACAGTGTTTATTACTTTTAAACATATGGGACTACATCTGATATCTGTCCACTTCTCCCTAGAGCTAGTAAACAGACTGGGACCAGAACCGCTGTGATGTCCTCATTGTGCCATTGACCTTGTGCAGGCTCTCCAAGGTCAGCGATGCCAGTTGGATTTTTGTCAGGATTGACTTGTTTTCTGCAAGAGCCGGGTCTCCTGCCTGCTAACATTTGTAATCTTTCCTTACTATCTAGCCTGCTGTAAAATTACTAGTACAGCTTCCCCAGGCAATGACTTTGTGATTTCTGACTTTTTTATTGATCAATAAACAGTTTTAAACCAAAAAAACCCCACAGTGAGAATAGAAACTTATTTGGTACTTGTAACTACCTGCCTTGGAGAAGAGAGAAGGATTGGAAAGATAAGAGCCTCAGGCATCTGCTGCCTTCTGGATGCCAGTGCTGCTGGAGGAAAATGAAAAGACAACCATAGGTTAACAAGATGCGTGTCTACACTATGCTTAATAACCTATTGCTTCCCATGGAATTAGCCCATTGTATCCATGACCTGTGGATGCAAGCATAGTATTCTGCAGACTAAAAGAGGGCAGGCTTCAGCTGTGCTGTGCACCACTGTCCTCATAATGTTGTGCACAGGCCTTGGAATAGACATACTATCCAAGAGCTGTCTACTGAATGAATGATTGGGTAAGCCACGTGGCTACCAGGCTGAAGAGTAACAGGGTGAATTTATTTATGTGTTACATTGTGGCTGTTTTCTGGTGATTTTCTTGAATAGGAGATCACTGGTATTTTCTGTTTCCTGTGACCTCAAGCTTAGGTTATGATTATAAAGATCCTGTGTTACCAATGATCATGCCCCTTGTAGTTACACTTTCTGGTGTCATGTTTTTGTTTTTTTTTTTTTTTGTTTGTTTGTTTGTTTTTGCTTGTTTTGTTTTTGGGTCCATAGACTTAAAAATAATAAATTTTAAAAACAAAGCAATGGTTTTAATGAAACCACATAAATAGAAAAGTGGATGGTTTGTGATTCGAACTGATCATTTCATACGGGCACATTTTGAAAGCTCAGAGAGGCTCCTCATATTTGTTATCATTTTTTTTAGTCAATGAATATTTTGAGATAGGATGCAAAGAATTATGTTTTAAGTAAACTTGCATCATTTTCTGTAATGGAAGTTTTGGCTTCTTTAAAAACTCAGTTATGTTATGTAAATGTGTTTTTGTTTTAATCCCAAGTGTGGGATTTTACTTTGGGTTCTAGTTTGTCCACAGCTGATAATTGCCTCCTGTGGGGCATGGTATTTGCCAGCTGGTAGCAGCCTGCCTCATGCAGCACGGGGGCGAGGATCGTGGTCATCTAGGACTCTGAGGGATATAAATAGGAGAGCCCAGAAAGAGAAGGTATGACAGTTTGGGCCCAGAGACGGATGGCGTGGTGGTTTGGAGAGACATGGGAGAGATGCTTCATGGTGTAGCAGCTTGGAGGAGTTTGATGGAGGAGACTGCTTGCTGTGTTTGTTGTTGATGGAGACTGGTATAGGCCCTGCCTCCCAAGAACCCACTGGCCCTAAACATCTGGGAGAAGTAAAGAAGTGCGCCCCCTCTCCCCACTAACCTTCTCTCTTTTTCCTAGGGGTTCAAGGGTTGGTGGGAGGGAGGCAGAGGCCTAAACACTGCAGATAAAGTAGTTTAAAAACGAGTGCAACAATCTTTCTCTCCCAGTATGAAAGTCAAGAAACGGTAACCTTCCGGGTTTCTTATTTCCCTTGGCATCACCTGATCAGCCACTGCTGTCTGTGTGATAGTCATGACCAGGGTTGGAAAATTCAGTAGTGACCAGGGCAGGACCACAGGAAGAAAGGAAGGATAGCTAGTTTGTTGTCTGTCAGAACTGGAACATTCTTTGGCTCCTGTGTGTGTGTGTGTGTGTGTGTGTGTATGTGTGTGTGTGTGTATTATAGAGTGCACATGGGGGTCAGAGGACGACTTTCAGGAGCAAGTCCCTGGTGACTGTTCTGACTCTACTTCCCATCTTGCCTAAGGAGCATTGGGATTACAAATGAGTGATACCACATCTGAGATTTTAAGAGTTCTGGGGCGTTCTGAATTCAGGTTGTCAGGCTTGGGTGACAAGCTCTCTTACCAACCGAACCATTTTTTCCCCCACCTCACCAGTCTTTTAAATGATAATAAAAAAGCCCCGTTTGCTTGCTCAGCTTGTTCTTGGAGGCACTGGAACCCGAAGGAAGCATTTATTTCTGTTACTCATTTTCTGTATCAGGAGGCTGAGATCAGAGAGGGGGCCTTGACTGTGAGTCCTGCCTATTGCTATGCTGCCGGAACCTATCCTAAAGGAACCAGCTTCTCCACCCGCTTTGCTATCATCGCTAGTACACCCACAGGAAAGAAATGTGTCCACAGGAAAGAAATGTGGGCTTTCAAGTGGGCATTTCCTCCAGTACCTCCTCTGGCTTATTCTCTCCCCTGCAGCCCCTTCAGGCTGCCTGGCTGCTCCAGTCCTTCCTAGGACACCAACAAGGTGCCGGGGTGCAACCGGGTGTACGCTCACTGCCATGAGGTTACAGATAACAGTCCTACATGAGGAAGGTTGTCCAAAGCCCGTTGGCTCCACTTGTGATGCTTCCGGATTGGCAGACCTCAGTAGCAGTGAGGCATAAGGCCGTTCGCTCAGCCAACTGACGCAATTGATGGAAACCCTGTCCTTTTCAAAATGTCCCAGTAAGCCAAAATAACTCTTCTTTCCCACATAACGTCTGAGCAGATTTATGCCCCTTTAAGAACACATGTGGTGTAAAAGGATAGAGGGGGAGAGGGCCTAAAGTTTTCCATATGGTCTTAAGGTGATCCTAGCCGAGTTGGCGTCTTTCTGAAGAGAGCCTGCCGGGGTATAATTAGCGTGGTGCTAGCCATCCCAACAGATCTGTATTTGAGGCAAATTGTGGCTAAGACAAAATTGGAACCAAGGCTAAATTTATCGATAACAAGATTTAAAAGAAAAAAGGAAAAGAAGACAAATGAAGTTGAATTTTCTCTTTGTTTATTTTAATGTCCAGAACATTTCCTCGCTGACTTATGCCCCAACTTTGGTGGATTTTTTTTTATCTTATTTATTTTGCAGTTAATTGGATTTTCAGGTTTTGCAGCCAGTCACCACAATTGATCCCTGAAAAGATGGATTTATTGCTTAGCCAGGCAGAATTCTGACAATCTTCCGAGGATAGAAAATAAAAGAAAACAGCCTAGACAGAGAGTACCCTGGGTCATTATTGGGTCAGGCCAGCAAGATATGTTACAGCTGGCAGCTTTATACTAGAACTCAGAACAAGCAATCTTCTTCCTAAATGGGAAGAACCAGAGCCCAGTGGAATATTTTGTAAGACACTGTCAGTGATTCATGTTTAGGAAGAAATGTACCTCAGGGTGACACCCTGAGACGGATGTCAAATCTCAGACAGGTTGGACCCTTGAGTAGAGAATTGACTAAACTTGAAACAGCTCGCACCTTTGTTGTCTCTTGCGAGGTCAGAACTTTATTTTCCCTGGCGAGTGGCTTTCCTGGAATGCTGCACTGGCTCAGTGGGCAGAAACAATACAGAGCTAAGCCCTCGGCTGCTCTTTGCCAAGGGTTCGGGAAATTTATTAGTTGAAAAGCAGCAGAACATTGCACTCAGCTTGTAGATATCCGATATCTATCTTACCTGTCATCCGTTCACACCGCCATCCTTCCATCCACCCGTGTAATACTCTGTTTTTATTGAGCCTCTTACTGTATGCTCAGAATGTTACCTGGTGCTGGAAAGAAAGAAATGAAGAAGAAAATGGTTCCTATCCGTGTGCTGTTCGCAGTCTGTTGGGCAAGCCCACATTTGCAAGCCCAGGGAAAAATGTTCTGGAAGTTCCAGGAACAGATCGGGTAGATCCGACCTCATCTGGAAGCTGGAGGGATCCATTCTCAGCTGGAATTTGGAAGGCTCTGCTCCCTTCAGCTAGCCTCTCCACAGTGGCAGGCTCCATTTGAGAGGGATCCTGCTCCAAAGCCTTCCTCCTCCCCGTCTGCCTCTGTCTACCAGAACTGAGCGATGGCGGGTGGCTGCCTTGCTCTAACAGGCTCAGAATAAATGGATTTTGTTCTCCCTTGGCTGCTCTTCATTTATTCCACAGACCCAAAAGGTGAGAATGTGTAGGTCAGACTGTGTGTGGTGGGGAAGGAAGGGCATTCTAGGAGACAGACCAGCATATGCAAAGACTCTGGAACAAGAAGGTACTAAGATGTTATCTTTCAAGCTGAAGCGTTGAGTGTGGCTAAAATGAGGAAAGTGGTGTAAGATATAGCTGAGACTAAGGCCCTGGTGACAGTAAGCTTGGGATTATGCATCTATATGAGTAGTTTTGGCCTGCGTCCTAAGCAGAGCCTTGTTTTAGTTGGTGTCTGGCACTTTTCCTTTGAAATCATATGCTTCCATTGTGATTGCTTTCAGTTCCTGTCTATGGCACCTTCTGTGAACTGCTACTTTTCTTGCTTTCTATGCACAGGAAAACACTTCGAGATGTGTGAGCATTACTCCTTGCCAGGGCTGGCTGCTCTGGCCTCTTGGGAACTGGTGATGTAAGCTCTGGCTTGCCCAAACTCCCCGCTCAGGCATGTGCTCAGCAGAACTTACAGTGACAGGACAGTGCAGCAAAGAGCTTGTCATACTTACTCTCTCCCACTTGTCTAGATGAAGAGACCCCTCCCCCAAGACTCCTTTGCAGTACAGTAAGAGGTTTTTACCCATGGTTGAGCCATGTGATCTGAGAAGATGGCACACCCATGTAAAGGCACTCTTTAAAGGGCAACAGCTCATTTTCCTTTCTGTTGCTTGGGATGAAGAGATGGCTTTGGATCATGCTGCCATTTTGGACCATATGCACCAGGATGATAGGACCCCCAGGAAGGATGTCATGAAGGTGAGGCTGAGAGATGCCACTTATTTCTGGAAATCATAAAGAGAGAAATATACTTTTATCTTATTCAAGACACTGTGATTTCTGTCTCTTTGACCACAGGTGACCTATATTCTAACAAGGTAGTTCTCAAAGTGTGATCCACCCCTGGGGAAATCTCTGACACATTTTTACGGAGTCCACAAGGCCAAGACTTTTCTCATAAACATGAGAGAACTTTGTTCCTACTTTCACTGTCACTTATTTATCAGTGGATATTCAGGATTTCCAGAGGTGACACAATGACTCAGTCATACCACGGCAGATGACTGCGAGAAGATACAGATATGGCTGTTTCCCGTAAACTTGGGTATTAAAAACCCTTGTAGAGGTACAAAGCAATGTGACGTCTCTCAACAAAAGTGTTTTTGAAGGTAATTATTTCAAATATTTTTATTATATTTATTTTTATTATATCATTATCTGTGTACATATATACATACATGTTTCTGTGTGTGTATATCTGTGCGCATGCATATGGAGGTTGGAGGTCAGTATTGTGTGTCTTCCTCAATTGCTGTTCACCTTAACTTCTGAAACAAGGTCTCATTGAACTGGAGCTCACCAAGAAAGCTGGCTTAGCCAGCCTGCCCCAGGGACCTTCCTGTCTCTGCTCACACCAGCGGGGACTGGAGGCACGTGTCCAGTTTTTAACGTGAACGTTGGGGATCCAAATTCTGGTCCACGTGCTTGCGCAGCAAACGTTTTAATAACCGAGCCATCCTCCATGCTCCATGCTATTTTAAAAGTAGTGAGGCAACAATTAAAATTTTTTTTTCCATTTCAGTTTCACATAGCAAATACGGAAAAGTGTAGGTCATCTACATAAAAGCGCTTTTGGGGGCGTCATTCATTTTGAAGGAGGTAAAGAAGTTCTGAGATCAGAATGTTTTGAGGCCGGTCACTTAGCTAATGCAGGCAGCTAGCCTTTCTTGTTGATCTACAGCCACCAGCTCTAAGGCCCATGCACGTGGATGCCTTTCCTCTCCTGTACCCTGCCCTGCTTCCCATCTGTCCTGGTTCTTCCTGGTTCTGCAGGAATTGGCTTCAGTTGAGAGATTCACGACCCACCGGGTGCTTCTCCCTTCTCTGTCCTTTATTGTTTACATTGCTCGCTCAGCCATGGAACCTCTGCTGTGATTGGTTAGGCACTCTGGTCTGTGTGTGGGTCCAGCTTTGGTGTGGTTCACAGTCCCGGGATGTAGAGAGGCTGTTGATGGGCAGTGGAACCTGGTATTCTTCCCAATAGTGGGTTACGTGGCACAAAGATAAAACAGGAAACGGATGACAAACTTCTCTGTGGGGCTATGGAGCCAGAAGGCCAAGGAGGTTCAAATACAGACGTGGTTGAGTGAATCTTAAAAATTAACACGATTTTCTTGAGTGTGGATTTAAGTAGAAGGAAAGGCACCCAGGTAGAAACCAGAACAGGGTGGAAGCACAGTGATTTTATAGGAAAGTGTGATTTTGGAAAAAAACAAAAAAACAAAAAAAAAACAAACCTAGCTGGTTCATTATGGAATAAAAAGCTGAAAAGGGACAGAAGCCATTAATCCATGATAAACAAATTGCTTTCTGTCTTGAGGGTGGTGGCAAATCCCGAAATAGTTTAATGCAGCCTGATATAATTGTACCAGATGCGAGGGCTGTACCATGGCCCTTTCAAGCTCTTTAGGGTTGTTCTCATTCACCTCCAGGAGATGCTGCAGGTGTTGGGCATACCAAGGGTGCATCCTTTATTAGACTCACAGTGGTCCATGATAACACTTCTGGTTTTTTTTTTTTTTTTTTTTTTTTGTGAGGAGAAGGCACAAGTGATTTTGAGTAAAAAGAATATTTCCTTTCATCCATCTATCTGCACAGACCCTAGACATTAATGTCTAAGGGAGGGAGGGAACTATAAATAATAGCTTTTTTTCTCTGCAATTATGGCTAAGTTACAAGTCATTATAACTCTATGTTTGTAACTTACTGTGAGTACTTTTATTCCATTTTGTTAGTCTCTTTTATTTATGCTGCTATATCGTTTTACCTAATTCTTTCAGACTCTCCACCAGGGAGGTCTTGTATTATCCCACTTTCCATGAACAAGACATGGAGGCACAGAGGGTTTATGAGGCTGTAATCTGTACCCTGAAGCCATACTTTCAACTGTGACCCTATAGTGCGTCTGTCACCAAGTAGGGACCTCCACAAAACGGGAGCTGGAGATCCTGAAAGGCCAAATTCATTGCTATGATAGCTTCCCCTGCTCATGGAGACAGCATGGCTAGAGCAATGTGGCTTAGGAGCCTCAGTAGCTGTGGTATCGCCTGGGAACTTGTTATAAAGGCAAATTCTAGGCTGCTGCAGACTTTTCAACGAGGTCCATGTCAATGCTCAGCAAATCATTTTAACAAGCTCTGCAGCAATTTGGATGTGTTGTAAAGTTTGAGAAGTCTGAGCAAATTCCTGAATGGTGTGTGAGGGGTGACGTGGGTGGAGGACGGACCAGAACAGACTGGAAACCAAGTGCCTAGTAATGACACAGAGCTAATATCCAAAATATATAAAGAACACAAGAAATCAAACACCAACAAACAAAATGATACAATTTAAAAATGGAGTACAGAGATAGAGAATTCTCAACATTCTCAAATGGCCAAGAAACACTTTTAAAAAATGTTCAGCATCCTCAGTCATCAGGAAAATGAAAATCAAAATGACTCTGAGATTCCATTTTATACCTATCAGAATAGCTAAGATAAAAACCTCAAGTAACAGCACATGCTGGTGAGGTGGAGAAAGGGGAACCCTCCTCCATTGTTGATGGGAGTACAACCTTGTATAACCACTGTGGAAATCAATCTGATGCTTTCTCAGAAAATTAGGAATAGCGCTACCTCAAGACCCTGCTACTTCTGGGCATATACCTGAAAGATGCCCTACCATACAACAAGGACATTTGCTCAATTATGTTCATAGCAGCTTTATTCATAATAGCCAGAATCTGGAAACAACCTAGATGTCCCTTAACAAATACGGAAATTGTGGTACATTTACACAATGGAATACTACTCACCTATTGAAAAAAAATTTTTTCAGGTAAATGGATGGAAGATCAACCTCAGTGAGGTAACCTAGACCCGGAAGACACATGGCATGTACTTACTCATAAGCAGATTTTAGACACATAGGATAGACATACTACAATTCACACACCCAAAGAAGATAAGTAACAAGGAGGACCCAAAGAAGAATGCTTAAATCTCACTCAGAAGTAGAAATAGAATAGACAGTGAAAGTGGCTGAAGAGATGGAGCAAGATAGGATCCTAACATAGCTTCCCTCTGAGAGGCTTTACCCAGCAGCAAATAGAAACAGATGCTGAGATTCACAGCCAGACATTGGGCGAATTGTAGGGAGACTTGTGGAAAAGTGGGAGGAAGGATAGAAGGACCTGGAGGGTGCCAGGAGCTCTACAAGAAGACCAACAGAGGCAACTAACTAAGGCCTAGAGGGGCTTGCAGAGCCTGGAATAGCTTCCCTCCCTCACCCCTCCTTTTCCTCAGAAAAGGGGAGCTCCCTTTTTCATGTAGCCCAGCTCATCAAGTTGCATCAGACTGCTTTCTTTCCCTACCATCCTCCCCAGGTGGGGTTGCCTCGCCAGGCAAAGGGGAAGAGGGCTGAGGACACGGTCAGTAGACTTAATGACCTAGGGTGGGTGATCTCTTCCTTTATCTGAGGGATAAGGGAGGAGGAGACTGAGAGGAGAGGAGGGAGGAGGATGTGATCGGATGTAAAACAAATAAATAATTAAAACTAAATAAACAAAACAAACAACAAATGCTGATGAAGACAGGGGAAAAAAAAATGAAGCCTTATTTACTGGTGGTAGTGATATAACCCAGACCAACAGTTATGGAAATCATACCAAAACAACTAAAAATAGGGTTACCATATAATTCCACTGTATTATTCCTGGGTATGTAATTAAAGGAACCCAAGTGTATCAGAGAGACAATGGCACACCCATATTCACTTTTTAGGATCAAGTTGTGGGATCAGCCTAGATGCCAATCAGCAGATGAATTGATAAAGTGTGGTATATAAACAATGGGATGCTACTCAGCCATAAAGAACAAATGTCATAAGCCATAGTCAGAAAGAAAAGCATTGCATATTGTCTTTTATATTGTACAACTAGATTTTTAAAAAAAGGGTTATGGAAGTAGAAGGTATCTATTTGGAATGGACTTGAGGAGGGGAGACAGGAAACGAGAAAATAGTGAAGATGATAAAAATACATTGCATATCGGTGTGAAAATGCATGATGAAACACATTAGTTTTTACAAGAAGTATATGCCAATGAATTATGAAAGGAAGGGAGGACAGAAGAAAAAGACTGAATCAGACTCTTAACCCAACTAACTGTGCTTAGAATCATCTGGAAACTTTGAACACACATCAGCGCCTCCCCTATGCCTGTTGATTCAGAATTTCAGGGAAATGGAACACTTGCTTCAGTCTTTAAAAAGAATTTCTCCAGGTGATGGATATGTGACACCAAGGTTGAGAGTCAGTGGTTTTAAAACTTGAGGATGCATCAGAATTTTCTGGAAGGCTTGCTGCCTCAGAGCTACTGAGGTGTCACGTCCAGTGTCTGAGTGCATCGACTAGGTCTGCACCTTGAGAATCCCCATCTAGCATGTTCCCAGGTGCTGCTGACACTGCTGGTCCAGGGAGCTCTTTGGGGAGCACATCGCCTAATATTTTCACCAACAACTTAGCTGAGGTGAGGCTGAGAATCATGCCCTTGACAGGACATAATGGGATCCCTCCCTCTGAGGTTGACTGAGCAAGTTCAGCTAGGACCAGGGGTATGCCAGTGTTATTTACCTAGATGAAGTAAAAAATAAAATAAAATAAAATACACACACACACACACACACACACACACACACACACACACACACAATTTTATTACTTAAAAAGTTAAGTAAGCCATTATGATTTCCAACTGTATTCTAAACACCTCCCCTTAGATCAACAGATAAATGTAGCTCTCACACCTCATCAGAGAGCCCTCTTTTCTGCAGCAGATGGAGACTCTCACAGAGATCCATAACTGGCCAAAATGCAAAGAAAAACTGAGTGTAGGGTGTCCAACCCCAACTGATACACTTACAACCAACCCTTACCCTTACACCTAAGGCTCAGGGAACACCAAGGAAGAAGGGGCAGAGAGAATGTAAGAGCCAGAGGACCAGGATATCTGCTGTGAGAGAACATCTGTGCAGGACAGGGGCACTGAATCCATGAAATTACTAAGATACAGTCACCTAAATAAGAACTGCACAGTGGCACCAGTTGACATTCCGACACGGATGGGGGAAATCACCTAAATGAAGAGCTACAGGTAATTATTACAGGCAATTATTTATAGGTAATTATGAGCCCCCTGATAGGTTAGCTGATCCCAACTGGGCAGCCCTAAACATATACACACATGAACAAAACTGAATGGACTCAACAGAATATAAAATAAACAAACACAGGTAAGTATAATATTATGCCGACTAGTTTTATGTCAACTTGACACAAGCTAGAGTTCTCTGAAAGGAGACAGTTGAGAAGAGGCCTCCACATAAGACCCATCTGTAAGGCATTTTCTTTACTAGTAATTGATGGGGAGAAACTAGCCCATTGTGGGGTGGGGTCACCCCTGCTCCTGGAGTCCTGGGTTCTATCAGGCCAGGCAACCATGAGAAGCAAGCCAGCAAGTAGCACCCCTCCAGGGCCTCTGCCTTATCTCCTCCTTCCAGGTTCCTGTCCATTTTGAGTTCTTGTCCCGACTTTCTTTGATGATGAAAAGTGACATGGAAGTGTAATTCAAATAAACCCTTTCCTCCCCAGGCTGCTTTGGTCATGGTGTTTTATTACAGCAATAGTAAAGCTAACAAAGACAATTATATTTAAGGAAGAGGACATGGATGCGAAAAGGAGTGGGGAGGTGACATGAAAGGAGTTGGAGGGGGTTCAGGATGAGTTATAAATGCAGTACATATGCATGAAATTATAAAAAAATTTTAAATAACTTAGCTCTAGACTGAAGAGGAGGTAGCTCAGTGGTAGAAGGCTTGCATGAGTTCCTGGATTCAATCCCTAGGACTACATAAAAACATTTGTTTTAGGCTTGAAACTTGCTTTCCCTCTAGATAGTAGTTATTTGAGACTCGATTAAGAAGGCCTAATTTGTAGACACTTCTCAGCTTCTCTTTTCCAAAGATTTCCCCACACGTGCACATGCAGGGCAAAAGTGCTCTGGGGGGAAAAGCAGGGTTTGAATTATCACTTCAGATCTGTCTTCAGAAATCAGGTCTTTAGAACCATCACAGTCACAGGGCACTCAACAAGATATACTCATTGCTCAAACAACTGAAAATAGTCCGAGGCAATTTAACTGTTATTCCCTCTCCAGAGCTTGTCACCATTTATTAATCTTAATTTCCTCCAGCATTGCATATCTGATGAAAGGCATTTTTTTTCTCTTCTGTTTCCATAATATTAATATTTAAATGACAGAGTGTGATACTCAAAACAGCTGTGCAGGAGTGGCGTAATGCTCAAGAAAGGAAACTCTAGACTAAATTCTGTAGCATGGCTGCCTACTTAAAAATATGCCTCAAATAAAGACAAGAAAGCACACGGATGATCCTGGCAGTATAGGATGGAGAGATGAAGAGGGCTCACCAGTGGTGACTTCTGTAAGAGGAATGACATTGTTCGGAGACCTTTTCTGCTCTAACACTGAAGCGCAGCTGGAATGGTGGAGGCCAGATGAGGTGCAGGTAGAGACGCTGGCCGAATCATCTGTCACGGTGAACGCTAACTGCTGCTGGAAGAATCCAGAGCATGTTCTCTGCTGGTTGCTGGTTCCAGGAGGGAATTCGCATTTCTCTAGGTATCTAGTTGGCATTAGTGGCTGGGCCAGGCTCTGGTGTACAGTGTCAGAGTACCAAGGTAGATGAGACACAACCCCAGCCTTTGAGAAGATGGTAGAGAAGTTTAGACAAAAGGCCAAAGTCTTGTGGGGATACATGCCTGGGAAAGCTGTAACCAAAGCTCTAGAACACACCATGTGGGTAGAGGTTAGGAAGGCATGAAGAAGAGCTTTGAAAAGCAGGCTTTGATTTTATTTTACTTTTATGTGTATGCTTGTTTTGTTTGCATGTATGTGTATGTATGCCTAGTGCCTGAGGAGGCCAGAAGAGGGCGTTGGATTCCTTGGGACTGGAGTCATGAGGTACCAATGGGTGAAGATTGTTGAACTCCAGTCCTCTGAAAGAGCAGCCAGTGCTCCTAACTACTGAACCATCTCTCTAGTCCCCCAAACAGGACTTCTAACAAATGCAGGTCAAAAATCCGAGGGACAGGATGATTTGCATTTACCCCATTCTTACTTTACGCCATGTCCCTCCTCTCCCCCAGCCTCTGGGGCTACACTCAGGAGCATAGCAAAGCCCCTTCTTGCTCCCAGAGAGTGGAAGAAAACAGGCAAGACTGAACACAGCACAGTGAAAACTTCCCAGCAATGTGGAGAATGAGAGCTGAAGATGAGCAGGCCTGTCTAGACAGGAGTGAAGGTAGTGGAACTGGCAAGTGCCACAAGAGCAGAGTCACAGATGGCACTCACAAAAGCTTTCCAAAGAGAGAGTATGAGCCTCACAAGGCCCAAGATGGCCAGAGGATGGGGTCAGGGAGGGAGAAGAGGACACAGAGCTGAAGCGTCATAGGGACCAGGTCAGAAGGGGCCTATCTGTAGATGTTTGCCCCCGTGAAACAGACTCAGGATTTTCTTCTCAGTCTTGGAGAACAGCCAGAAGATTTTTGAGTACTACGGATCTGAGGTTTAGCGAGGCTGTTTCTGCTGGGTATGGAAGAGGATGTAGAAGGCAAGACTGCTTGTAGTTGATTGTATAGGAACACATAACAGATGACAAGATGGGTGAGAGCCGAAGGGGTGGGTAGAAGGGCTGGGAAAGAGGTTGAATATGAACAAAATTAACAAACCAGAATCAATGCACTTGGCAGAGAGGACATTTGGTGGGAAAAACAGGATCAAAAGTATTCTTATTCCCCCATTTGGTTCCATCATAGACATGGTGGAATAACCTAGTTATAGAATGATGGGGAAGGCATGAGGTGAGAGATGAGAGGACGTGTGGGGTTTCAGGTGCTTAATAAATGATAAGATCAGCAGATCCAGTAAATATATATCAGGGTAAGTTCTGACACTGTGTGGAGTAAGTCACAGAACTTAAGGGACCACCCAGGGTGTGTGCTGGAGCAGGAAGAAAGCAGAGAAGGGATACATGCTCTCTGTTAGTACTTCTCTTTAACACCATACTGATGGCTCTGGACAGTTCAATAAGGCAAGGAAAGGATATCAGAGGCATAAGAGTGGGAACTGAGGTGGAAAGAAGAGTCACCGTTTGCAGTTAGTGATAACCTACCCCGAAAACCCAAATTATCTACAAATCATTACAAGTAATAAGAGACTATAATAAGGTGGCTTGGTATAAGAACAATGCTACTTGTATTTCTCTGTATAACTGTAAAGCAAGCGAAAGAGAAAAACAAGTGTATAAAATACGAATGATCACATATAATGCACCTGGAGAAATCTAATGAGAGATCTCTTCAGGGAAAATGTGTAAGATGTTATTAAGAGGTAGCTGGGGAAGGAAGAATCAGTGTCTGAGGTTGTGGCCCCTGGCAGGTTTCCTGTGCCAATGGATAGCCCCACAGCTATGCACATACCAACAGCACAAGCGGGACTTGGTGGGTTATAAAAACAAAACAAAACAAAACAAAACAAAAAGCTGTGGGGGAGCAGTTGAGAGGATACGGGAGAGTTAGAAGGGAGAAACGTAGGATTTATAGGATCATATTTCACTCTAAACATATATGAACTTCCCAGGAAAATTTGAAAAATCTTAGAAAGCCCCCAGATTCTGATTTCTCTTGGAGACACAAGATGATTGAAAACTGGTTCTTTACAGGATGATTTCAAATGTTAGAGGAAGAGGTGATGAACCAAAAGCAGTTAGACTGTTTCTGAAAAATAGGAGCAAAAGAAGAAATAGGATCAAAAGGAAAAAATAGGAGCATTCTGAGTTGGTACGGGGATAGACAAAAAGAACAGGGAATAGAGAACCACATGATGCATTAGCGGTGACAGATCAGTCCGGAAGAAATCCTCCAAAAATGGTTATTATTATCTGCACAGAAGAAGTGAAGTTGGCACCTTGTTTCCCCCTGTAGCTACTCCAACCTGACCGATCATCTGATGATATTAAAAACACCGAAAGCAACTTTTAAACTTGAAGAGGTATCCAGAATATATACACTATGAAGGATTAACATTACAATGTGTAAAGAACTCCTTCAAGTTAATGATAACGTGTGCACACAACCCACTAGAAAAATGGAAAGAACACACAGGCAAACTCCTGTTATGTGTACGGCCGATGTGTACATAAAGGGCCGTTCAACAACATTAGCGACCAGGGAAAAGAAAACCAGAATGACAACGAGAGGTGATTTTGTGCTTTTATTTAGGTAAAAATTCAAGTGTCTGACACTGCCAACTAGGAATGCAATGACCTTGGGAAAGTGTGGCATCATCTAATGTTGAGGATGTGACTGATACCAAGAAGAGCTCCTCGCTGTGTTCAGTAGCAGACGATTCGTGCTGTCTCCAACTCGCAATTTATTTCCTAGCGCACACCCAAAAAGAAAGTTTGGGCGTGAGCAGCAGGACACTTGTACAGCAGTAACGCAGCAGCATTGTTCTCGACAGCAAAGATCTGGGAGCAAACTGCAATGCCTAACGCCGGGACACAGAGAATACACGGTAGCATAGATTATCACAGTGACCCCAAACGAATGAACGAGAGCAGCTCTGACAACCTGGAAAATGCTAAACGATATCAGGCTTCTAAGAAAGCACTTCTCCAAATGTTACTTAAAGCGTGATACTAAAATTAAGGGCTAATGTAGAATATGCACAAACATGTTAATGTTTAATATGTGAAAGTATACGCAGAGCAAAGCGAAGGAATTCACCTGACATTCAAGAGGACGCTCGCTTGCATCCGATGGGGAAAGGAGGCAGGCTGGTGGGGTGGAGCGGAGGGAAGCATATGGCTGGATGGAGAGCCTTTTAGTTTTTGGATGATGCCTTCCTGAATTTGTAATTACTTATTAAATAGAACTAAATGAAAACAGCCAGGCACTGACCAATGACAAGAGTGCCATCAATCAAGGTCCACGATGAAGCCGGTTTCATGCATCTGAGGTCCAGTTGCAGAAAACAGATTTTTTGAGTTAATAGATAAAATAAGCAGAAGATCACCAGAGACAGCAGAGGCAGAGACCAGATGCAGGCAGAGTGACATGGCACTGTAGCTACTCCGTGCTCACCTTGGGCTTTCTTTAGAGGATTGCAACTGAATTCAAGACAATTTTGGGAAAACAAAACAAAACAAAACAAAACAACAAACAAACAAACAAACAAACAAAACAAACAAACCCAAGTGATTAGGGAATGGTAGGTATTCCTTACCTAAAACTGTTCCTGGACCATTCCTAAAAATAAGGGGTATCATCTACCAGCCCATCAAAGCTTCGTGGGTTCAGGGCTTTCATATTTTTCTCTTGCATTTTTACCCCACAGCTTAAACGGACTACTTTTTGATGAGTTTTGATTGAATTATATGATGTAAGTCACAGGAACTTAAAGAGACACATCTAAAGCACAACCTTGTTACTTAAAATTTTGATGTCTTCTGGTCAGGGTGCAGCTGGGGAAGGACTCAGTTTCCTTTAAGATGCTGGCCACTGGGAGGTTGACCAAGCTTTGGTGAGTGTATGGGAGATATAAGTTGGATTTTTCTGCTTGTTTTTCTTTTTTTGGGGGGGGAGGGGAATGAGGTCACAAGGGTGGGGGCAGATCTGGGAAAACTAGGAAGTGAGTGTGATTGAGATGCATTATGTGAAATTCCCAAATTATCAATAAAAATATTACATTGGAAAAAATTGTTTAAAATAGCTAAAGCATTTAGAGACCTAACAAAACCCCAAATTTCAAAAATGGTATTTTTAGAGTATTTAAAATTCTATACAAAGCATTCATTTCCTTTCTCATTACTGCTACCAACTAAAATTTAATCCCACTCAAATTTCCCTTCAGCGTTTTACTTGACGTTTCCTTCCTCTCTCAGCTTAATCTTGTGAGGTTGCAATTGGACTGCTTAGCTTGAGCCACCCACTGTGGCCTGTCCATTTTATGTGACCAGCAGAGACCCTGGTAATGAGATTTTCTCTGCTCATGGAAGAACAGGCTAACGGTGGTTGACTGCTGACCCAGGTTTATGAGAACGATTCAGAAACAGTATTCTTGTTACACAGCAAACTTGCCCTTTACCTGCCTGAAACTCGTTGAAGAGAATGAGGGATGAGACACGAAAACTCTCCCAAAGAAAGTGCCTTTGAATGTCCAAGCACATCACCCCCTCACAGCTTCATTTCAAGTAGAAATGTGGCCTCTATGACCATAAGGGGAGGTAATGAACCCCACTCTCTAGTCAGTTGTATGTATGTGTGTGTGTGTGTGTGGGGGGGAGGGTCAGAAAGAGCCTCCCGGGCCGTGGGCAAGGTCTCCTAGCATTTTTTTCTGAGGCTCATTTGCAAAAACAAAAGGCTCCCCCCAACTTGTTACTTAGTCACACTGACCTCATTGTTACACTCTACTGTAATGAAATCCCTTTTAATCTTCACAAAATTCATTTCAAATGCTCTTTCATGGCAGACACAATTTCTCTTAGATAATGATGACAGAGACCTAACTTGCAAGGTAGGCAAAATGTTCTTCTAGATCATGAGCCCCTTTGAGGGCTCATGCCTGGCTCCAGGCATGAGGAACAATGAGTTTTGGAGAAAGTAGGTTGTCTAGTCATTTTGGCTATTGTGATTCCGTGGCTTGATATCCAAATCGTATCATATCCAGGGTATGTTTCTGGCCTGTAACTCACCACGAAGGCTAGGCTGGATGGCCAGTGAACCTCAGAAATCCACCTCCCCAATATGGCATTATGCAGGGTTTTTGACATGGGTTATAGAGATTCAATTCAAGTTCTCGTGGTTGCAAGGCAAACATTTTCGTGAGTGAGCAATCTCAACAGGTGAGAGCCTTTATATTAGCTAAGACACAGTAAAGTTTAGTTTTGGTGTTTTAGTTGGCTATAACAAACCTCCAGAGGTTAGGTACTTAATAAAGAAAACGGGTTTGTTCAGATCATAGGTTCTGTGCATGACAATGGCAGAGTTATGTGTAAAGAGGAGAGTTGTACAAGCGGAAGAAGGTTTCAGGTAAGGTGTCAGACTTCCTTAAAACAACCCAATTCTTTAAGACCTCCACTAACCCCTCCTGAGACTAATGCCCTTTGACCTAATTACCTGCCTTTAGGCTTGTTCTCTTAAAGGTTCCATGACCTTGATACTCCACACTGTAAACCCACCCTTAGCATATGAGTCTCTGGAGGACAAACCATGGCCGTACCCCGGTAGTCTGGGAAGTGCATTAAAATTTAGGATTGGAAAGATGACAAAAAGGCATTTACGTGAATAACCCTGCTCAGTGCTTCCTGTCTACGAAGGGATAAGGAGTATTTTCTGAATGAACGACCAAGTCACGGCATTGTCGGTTTTGAGGTTCTCACAGACAGAACACATTGCTTTGCATTTTGAATATTAAGGAATGATGGCAATTGACTGGATGAGCGCTCACATCTTTTTCAATTCTTAGTTCTACACATGACCCGGTCTGGTTGGTTATTTACACCAAAGCAATTCTTAGCTATGCCTGGAGGCCCCAGGTAACCTCATCCATGCAACACAGACACCTGCTCATCCCCTCAACCCCCACCATCTAAATGTTTCCCTAGAAACATTTAGGCTCCGTCTTTGTTGGAAACTTGTTGTCATTGTTTCTTTTGATCACATCACTATTAATTCGAATCACCAAGGCTGTGGTAACCAGGTCTTGCGCTGTGAAGAAAGGCGAACGAACCTCCAAGCACTCATCCAATGGGTTTCCTGAATGATGCTCCATGGTTTAACTGGAATTTGTGTAGTATTCCAATGGAAAATAAAAAAGGGTGGGGGGTAGAAGGGAGGGTTCCTTTGGTTTTTCAGGCTGTTAACTGTAATTAGCCTGGTTTCTGAGATGTAATTATCTGGCAATCTCAAAGCAAACACCCTGGAGGAAATTGCACTGTTAAAGACAGCATGGCATTAAAAATAAATTATTACCCTCGTGCCTGCTATGGCTGCTTACGCTCTGCCATTTGTCAGGGTTTCCGTTAGCGAGCCCTTGTGTATGGCTGCAGTTGGGCAGCTGTGTTGCCCCTCCACAGTGGGCATGGGAGGCTGTGTTTACCTGTTTGCCGCCGTGCTGTGAAATCATGCTGCTGTGGCATTAAAGGTGAAGCTGTACCATCCACACTTCCTTCACCCATTCCTGCCACCAGCATGGCTCATGTAGTGGAGAGAACACCTGTGGGAGATATTTAAGATATTTTTCTTCACATTTATTTATGTATAGTGTGTGTTTGTGTGTCCGCAGAGGTCAGAGGTCAACTTGCAGCAGTTGGTTTTTCTCCTTCCACCATATGGGTTCTAGGCTTGAACTCATGTCGTCAAGCTTGGTAGCAGGTGCCTTTACGCACCAAACTGTCTCACCAGCACCATGGTCCGATCCTCTTTGTTGGAGGATGATGACAAATGAGTAGAACCAGCCATCATAATCCAAAGCTTAAGCAATTCAAGTGACCCACAAAGAAAAATTCAAATTGCTTGGAAATGACTGAAAGGAAGCAAGAAATCCTGACGATTTCAGGGGAAAACAAAACACAGAGGGATTATGAGTCATCATTGCTGGGAGTCACAGTGACTGGAAAGATCATGAGGTTTGGAATCAGATGTATGTGGGCTCATGCATGGTATTGTTCAGGTTGTACATTCCACAACAGCTTTCTCTGGACACATACTCAGGAGCCCCTGCTCAAGTTATGGTCCCACAGGGTCGCTCACTCTACCCAGAGGGGTGACAAAACTTTTCTAATTTCTCTACTGTGTGGAAAACTTAAAACTTATGCTGGTACAAAAGATTTTATGAAAGTGTGACACAAGCCACTATTTATGGTCGGTGTGACCTTGATTGAATTACCTATTCTAGACTTCCCATGTATAAAAAGGACAACAATCATGACAATAATAATAATTCCTGGGGTTATTTCAGGACTCACAACTGCATCTGGGAGACATGTGCTCAATTGACAGCAGGAGTCTTGATGATAATGATGATTATGACCAGGGCAATCATCATCAAGTATTTACCTGAATTCTAGCCCACACCATACCCAGAGCCAGCTGTGGAGACCTGGGAGAGGCTCGAAAACTTGGCTCCCTCTCTCATGCTGCTAAGAGTTTGGTTGAAGGGCTAGGGTACAGACACAGAAAATCAATTTTACTTTGGTTTTGTGTGGGCTCTGTATGGCAAAAATTCTACAGTCCCTAAGGCAATTTATTTTGGCTGTTAATTCTGTGGTAAGACTGGCACACACACACACACACACACACACACACACACACACACACACACACAATATACGAGAAAGGAAGATGTGGCTGTAACTCCTGTGTACTTTGGAGGCGAGGATGTGATTGCCCAGAGAGAACACAGCGAGTGTGAAGCAGAGGAAGATGGACGGGAAACGCGGGAGCTGTCAATAATCCAGGGAATGCTTGGACTTGCTAGACAAAGTTTCTCATCTTTCCATGAGCCAAGTTAATTGGTGTTAGATGCAATCTGGGTGATGGAAATACACAGCCTTTTATTACAAAAAAACTTAATTTTTACCTAACAATCTTTACCTTTTTCCAGCACTCATCTGCATCTCTGCTGTTTTGTTAAATGAATTATGAAATGGAAGGCCAATTAAGTCTATCTAGATTTATATCTTACTACCAGGAATATAAAGTTAAATTTGGTCATTGTTCTTTGCCTAGATCATTAACAAAATATAACCCCCCAAGTTTTATGATTTAACTTTTTTTTTTTTTTTTGCAATGTTGGGGAACAAATCCAGAGTTTCACACATAAACAAGAGCTCTACACTGAACCACACTCCCAATCCTAGTTCAAGATGTTTAATACTAGTGTCTGCCCAAAGAATTTCTTGGGGTACGTTAATTCTGAGAGAAGCTTGACAGTGATGGACCCTACCCAAGCACATCTGAAGGAGAGTACAGCAGGAGATAAAACTGGAGCCATGCCAGCACTTAGCATAGTGTGAGAAGATTTTCTTGATGTCCAGCCTACCACTTACTTTCTCTCCCTCCTTTCCTCTCTTCCTCCCTTCTCCTTTTTTCCCTCCACCCATCCTCCCTCCCTCCCTTCATCTCTTTCTCTTCCCTTCCTCTCTCATTTCTTCCCACTCCCTTCCCCCTCTTTCTCTCTCTCTCAACTCTCCTCCTTCCCACAACCTTTGTATATAAAACATGTTATTATCTATTTAAGAAATTGTCAATTAATAAAATTTTGGTTGCCCAATATGTGAGCCGGAGTCAAACTTGCAATCCATTCTTCAAAGAAGTAGAAGAAATAGCTACGGGGATTTCCACTTGTGGAGATTTCAGTCCAGGACCATTCCTGATGGACAAAATAAGCAAAGCCAGAATAAAACAACCCAAAAGTGTGAAGCCTACCAGACCCAACAACACCCACGGCATACAAAGTCCTGCTTCTAGGAATCAAGAAAGGGAAAGGTCTAGGAACTGAAATGCAGAGATGCGGAAATGGGCGTGGCAGATGGGCACTTACTTTAGCTAATGTGGGAGGAGTTGCCAGGTTAGTTAGGCATGGGGCTTCTACTTGAGAACCACAAGGGACAGGGGCAGAGGAGTCAGGCAATCCTACATCAAGGGACTTGAATTAAGATTCTTGCTCCAGACAAAACTCACATGGTGTGTACTCTCAGTGAAATGGTGTGTGGAAACCCACCTACTGGGAAAACAGCAAAGTAAAACATTCACAATGTCCTGCGAGGATGCTGAGCTGGCTTGGCCTAGTGAAAAGTGCCTTGAGAATTCATAAGTAGATTTGTTACACTTTCTCTTGTGGTCCAGGGAATTCAATCAACGATGACTTGTAAAACTATGGAGCCCTTCTCTGGAGGAACATGACTTAACTCCAGATTGCATAGGATTCCTGCAGCCAGCTCTGCCCAATATGAGATCACAGTCCCCAAAT
This sequence comes from Psammomys obesus, assembly GCF_907164565.1. Classification (NCBI taxonomy): domain Eukaryota; kingdom Metazoa; phylum Chordata; class Mammalia; order Rodentia; family Muridae; genus Psammomys; species Psammomys obesus. The sequence continues at coordinate 11,074,676 of NW_026596120.1, forward strand.
TATAGCATACACAAGCAACCATTCCACCACAAGTCAGAGTCAGCAGAGCAATGAGAGAATTCCCCAAAGTACTGCATGTGTTCTCTAAATAAAGTGTGAGTAAAGAGGGTTGAAACTGTGTGATTAAACATAACCAATAGCTATCAGCCAGTTTTGGGAAAAGAAATAACAGAGGTTAAAACATAAAACAATAGAAAATAAATACCCTGAAAATGTAAAGTAGCAGACTGACTATAGCAAACAAAAATAGTGAACTGGGAGATCTTAGGAAGGAAAAAAGAAGGAGACCATGCAAGCCCGAATAAGGGACACGCAGAGTAGAAAGAGAAGGGCTTTGGGTAGGCAAGATGGGAGTTTTTGAGATGACATCATATAAAGAATGGCATGAGGGCTGGGGAGATGGCTCAGTGGATGAAGCATCTGCCACACAAGCATCAGGACTGGAGTTTAGGTCTCCCAGCCCACGTAAATGCCAGGCTGAAATGGCGGCTGTCTGTAATCCCAGCATTGGGGAGGCAGACACAGGGCTTCCCCGGGCAAGCTGTCTAGATACCCTAGTTGGAATTGGTGGACTCTAGGTTCGGAGCGACTCTGCTTTTGTGTATAAAGAGGGAAGCAGGAAGGGAAGACCCCTGATGTTCACTTTGGTATTTAACATGGACACTTGTACAATGCAACACCCAACGTCATGCACCCACATACATGTAAATATGCACACACATACCATACACACAAACTGAAAACAAAGAATGAAGTAAAGAGATGGCAGAAAATTGAGATTTTTTTTTTCAAAATGTTAAAACATATAAATCCTCAGATTCAGGAAATACAATAAATGCTTATCATTTTTCATTTTCAAATAAAATGAATTCCAGTTTTTAGGCACATCTTAGTGTATTGGGACACAAAGGTCCTTGTGCCCACAGATCACTAGAGAGGCTGGGAATCTTAAATACACAATGGACAGGAGAAAAGTACCTGTTTTCCCACCTAAAAGACCAAAGTGGATTTTGTTAATGACTGGGTGACCTTTTTGCTATCTGTGGAAGTAGACCTCACCCAAATTCTCCAGAATGGTTATCCAAGACTCTTCTCTCCTTAAGCTATAAACCGTCCTTAGGGGGGACATGACATGTACATTATGGCCTGTTGACTTCTATGCTATAGGTCAGAGAGCACGCTAGATTCTAGGCCTTTTAGCTCTAGAACCCACCCTCCTACTCACACGTATTTTGTAATGGAGTTTCTATGTACTCACATCTTAAGCTTTATTGTGCACCTGGATTGGAATGATTGTTGCCTGGAAACCGTTTCCCAAATTGTGCTGTGTTTTAAATATGCTGACAATGAACCACCTGGCATTAGGCTCTTCAAAGTCTGATGATCCAGGCTGACGAAGTCAGTCTGAACTGGGCTTTCATTCTCATCTCTTCCGGCGTCACTGCCTACCTGACATCACTGACACCTGTAGCACCCCCCTCATTAGTGAAAGTTGGAAACCTCAAAGACCAAGATAAAAACGTCAAAAGTAGCCAGAAGACAAATAAGGGCAACTTTAGAGAGGGATGCTAGACAGACCAGCATACTTCAGAAATGGAAGAAGTCAGAAGATGGTGGAATATTATTTTCAACACGGTAAAAGAAAAATAATTGTCGATGTGGAACTTGATATCTCCCTCCATTATCATTCTATAACGGAAATGGATAGCTTTGCAAACATTTCCAGTCAAGAGCAGGGCGAGTGTACACCCTACTCAAAGGCTTTTGCTGAAGGATTTTTTTTTTTTTTTTTTTTTTTGCAAGTGTTCAGTCGTGACTGCATGTCAGAACCACAGGAGGAGACTTACAAACCACTGATGTTCTTGACTAATTGTTTCAAGTTTCAGATAGGGTGTTGGATTAAAAAAAAAAAAAGTCTTTTACTTGTTTTGGTGTGACATCAAATTTAAGATGCATCGATAAGGGACTCGATTCATGAAGGATGTAGCTGAACTCGGGAAAGAGCAATGAACAAGTAACTTCTAACTATGTGGGATACACCTAAAACTCATTGTCTGAATGAAGAGATCACAGACGATATCAATGAAGAGTCAAAAAACTAGATTACAGGGCTAAAGGAACGTGCAAGCAAGACAAAGCTGAGGTTCAAGGCACTTGAGGTTCTCGATTTTTGTGAGCTCCGTGCCTTCTAGGGCACTTGGGTTCTGGCTCACAAGGTGGCATTCCCATGTGACACAGTGGTTCTGCCTCTGAGAGAGAGCGAGCAGTTTCATGCTGGGAGGCGCTGTGTGATCTTATATATAAGGCCGTTAAGAAGTGAGCAGTTTTAGCTCCTTTCTTTTCTCTCTCTCTCTCTCTTTTGTGCCGCTTATAGTTCAAGTTTTATTTACTAAAATCTTATTAGACCAGCATAATGGCATAAATCAGAATTAGTGAAAAACAAACGATAAAAATTTCTGGTCATAATGCAAGTGTTTTTAAGGGAAACGGAGGTTTTTTTTTTTTCCTCTTCTTGCAGCCAGCAAAGCAATCCACACTAACTGCTAAGTGCTTCTGAGCTGACATTCGTCTAAGCCTGCTTTAATGAACAGATAACTCATTTATAATTAGCAGTGCCAATTAATTGGCATGCAAACAATTAAAGTGATTAAAGTGCTAAAGTTCTTAAGAACAGTTTTTCCTAAGTAGGTTATAGACAAACCTTCCCTGACCTGCATCTTGTTTACATGATTAAACTGCTGAAGAAGCCATAGCTTCTTCTCCATAGCTATTACACTAAGAAGTTTTAACTCAGCCTTGGTCAGCCATCTCTGGTTTGCCATTAGCGATGGACAATTTATCATACTCCGACTTACCAAGTAAACACCTAGAAATACAAGTTATGTGTACTCGTGGGCCCTTTATATGTTAGTACTTGCCCTCTACCCTCTTGTCTCAGGGAATTTGAAGCAGTCAGTATCTTATCTAGGTCACTTTTAGAATCTGTCTCATAGTCTAGAAAAAAAAATGTGAGATTTTATTTGCACCATTCCTGATTTTTATTTGTGAGTGTGTGTTATGTGCTTGTGTGTGGGTGTGAGTGTGCACTCACGTGTAAGTAGAGGCCGGAGAGGGATGTTGGATGTCCCGTCTATCACTCTCTGACATACTCCTTTGCACCAGGCCCTGTCGCTGAAGCTGGAGCTGGAGTGGAGGCCAGTGAGTCACTGTGATCCTCCTGTCTCTGCCCCGTCTCTGCTCATCCTTGGGGTTGCAGGTGTACTTGTGATCATGCCTAGACTTCTACATGGATGGGTGCTAGCATCTGAATTTGGAATTTGTGGGTGCACCACCTGAGCTAACCTCAGCCTACGCTGCTTCAGCTTTTAATGAGTAAATACCATGTATATTTAAGGTTTACACAGCATTCCATTTTGAAGCATTCTCTCCTTGAGAATGTCTGTGTGCTTTCCTTTTGAACTAAAGCAGGTCTGTGACTTATCTGTAACCAACAGAATGTACCAGAAACGGCATTATATAACTTCTGAGGCTAAGTCAGAAGAGACATTGCAGTTTCTACCTTGTCTGCGGACATACTCACTTTTTTAAAAAAAAAATATTTCTTGAAAATTTCATAAGACCTTATTTACATAATTTTTATCCTTCCTTTTCTTCCTTAAACTCCTCTCAAGTCTCTCACTATAATTCTATACTTACATTTGCTGCTGAGTTCATTTACTGTTGCTGCTACACTGGGAGAAACCCCAGACACAGGGAGAAGTGTATATGGGTGTTCTGGTTGGCAGCCCCCGCGGGGAGCCTGGCCAGCAAGCGGAATCTGCACCTGAGATGAGTACAAATGCTCACCCCCTCTGAGCTCCATGTGTCTCTTGGCGAGACCCCTGTCAGGACAGGGCAGAGACAAGCTTTCTCAGCTGTGCTCTTTCTAAAGTTTTGGCTCACAAAAATCTGTGGCCGCAATAAAATGGTCCTTGCTTTACGTCTTTAATATTTTGTCTCTCACAAGCAGTTATTGGAAGATAGGATTCGTCTCTTATACTTGAGGTTGTAACAAAATGTCCTCACCTTGTTTTTTTCCCCCATGCACTTTTTTTTTTTGGCGGGGGGAGTTGAGGGTTGAGGGTTCTGTTTGCCCTTGAATGTCTTTCTGTGCTGTTTGTACTTTTTAGTTTTAAATAAAAATTTTCCCCAAGCTCATTGGAAGGGTTGGAATTTGAATCTTCTTTGGTAAGTTTTAAATTCAGGGGCAGAGGTTAATCTCAGCTGTCTTGATGGTAGAGACTCAGGTCTACCTTAGAGGCTGTTGTGAGGGTTTGGGAAACTGGAGGACCATGTCTGGACAGAGTCATCCCCTAGTTAAATGGTCAATAACATTAGAAACTTTCAAAGACAAGTTATATATCTCCCAACCTATTTCCCATTTATGTAAAGCAAACGGCTCTAAATTTGAGTGTGTTGTATCTTAGAGAGTGTGTATGGGCACCTGTGCATAGACACACTTGTTACCTGCTCTTGTTATATAGGGGACTCTATGTTCTCACGAGCTATTATTATTGTATAAGACTGGGAAACAACAGCAATAACCAAACAAAATCATCCAAAACAGACTAATAATAATAATAATAATAATAATCCCAAACTCTACTTATGGCTATTTCACCTATGGATGTTTAAGAGACCATGAGTCCAGATATTAAGAAGGATCTACTGGGTGTGCTGGTTTGCTGCAAACCCTCAATTCTGGAGAGAAAGGATCACCTCTCCTTGGCTGGGCTTCACCCAGGAGCTGATGGAAACAGATGCAGAGACCCACAGTCAAACATTAGGCAGAGCTGGGGGAATCCCATGGAAGAGGGCGAGGAAGGATTGTAGGAGCTAGAAAAGTCAAGAGCACCACAAGAAAACCCACAGAAACAACTAACCTGTGGGCTGATAGGAGCCCACAGAGACTGGATTGACAACCAGAGAGCATGAATGGGACTGACCTAGGCCCTCTGCGTATGTGTGACAGTTGGGTAGCTTAGTCTTCATGTGGGACTCCTAACAGTGGAAGCAGGAGCCGTCTCTGGCTCTTTTGCTTGTCCTTGGGACCATTTTTTTCTTGAGCTGGATTACCTTGTCCAGCCTTAATAAGAGGGGAGGTGAGGTCTTGCTAAAACTTGATAGGCCATGTTTGGTTGCTCTCCATGGGAGGCCTGCCCTTTTCTGAAGAGACATGGAGGAGGAGAAAGAGTGGATTCAGGTGGAGGTGGGGTGGGGTGGGGAGTGGGGGCCAGAGGGACTGGAAGGAGAGGAGGGAGGGGAAACCATGGTCAGTGGGCTGGTCAGTCAGGATGTAAGACAAGGAAGATGTAGCTCTTCCTAGAAACATGAATATACCATTTCTCCCCAGTATTGGCCTGCCATTTCAGAGGTTCCAAGGTGCTACAAATAGCCAGCTCTCGCTCCAGAAGCCTGTAGGAGTTAGAGCACTTGGCCTTACAAATCCCATCTAGTGACTTTAGATCTCACTGAAAGGCTGTCATTTTTTTCTTTCTTTTTTCTTTTTATTATTATAATTATTATTATTAATTACACTTTATTCATTCTGTATCCCCCATAAGCCCCTCCCTCCTCCCCTCCCGACCCCACCCTGCCTCCCCTTTCTTCATGTATGCTCCTTCCCACATCCACTGATAGGGGAGGTCCTCCTCTCCTTCCTTCTGATCTTAGTCTATCAGATCACATCAGGAATGGCTGCATTGTCTTCTTCTGTGGCCTGGTAAGGCTGCTCCCCCCTCAAGGGGAGGTGATCAAAGAGCAGGCCAATCAGTTTATGTCAGAGGCAGTCCCTCTTCCCATCACTATGTAGGCCACTTGGACACTAAACTGCCATGGGCTACATCTGTGCAGGGGTGCTAGGTTATCTCCATGAATAGTCCTTGGTTGGAGTATGAGTCTTTGGGAAGTTCCCTGTGTTCAAATTTTCTTGTTCTGTTGCTCTTCTTGTGAAGAAGAAGAAAACAGGAAACAACCTAGGAACCTGCTACAGAGGACCTCTGAAAGCCAGAAGAAGAAAACAGGAAACAACCTAGGAACCTGCCACAGAGGGCATCTGAAAGCCTCTGCCCTGCAGACTATCAAAACAGATGCTGAGCCTGATGGCCAACTGGCAGGCAGAGTGAATGGAATTTTATGTAAGAAGTGGGAAATAGCAAGAGCTGGAAAGGCTGTCATTTTTGGCTGCTTACAAGTGTCATCATTTTAAACAAGCAGGTAAACATTTGCCGGTTGTTTCCAAAAGATCAGGCTCTATCCTAAAGGGCCGCATCAAGCTTTTCCTGTCCCCAGGAAAGCTTTGCAGTTAAGTGTTCATGTTCCACTGTAAGGCTGTGAGGAACGACTTTTCCAAAGACGCCCAGTGATTTTCTGTTTCTTTGCTTGTGTCTGGTGTTTGACTGAGACCCACTTGTCCTAACGTATCACAACTAAAGAAGTTTCTAGTATCGGCTTGCTGTTCAAATTTCTTTCTTACTCTGTCTATTTCTAGCTTTTTATTCTTTTTGTCTGCTGGAGTGCTGCATGGAGTAGGGGTGGAGGGCACACCTGTTTTTGGGAATATGATTAAGAGAAATGATGAGAGACAGTTCTAAGAACAAGGGATCCATTCCGAACCTCTGAGCTTGTTTGCATAGGAGTCCGCTGGGCCTCTCCACACAAGAGGGAAGGGACCTTTTCACCTGCTTAGCTCCTTAGTTTTACACAGAGACTTTTAACTTTGATAATAAGATAGGAGGCTAGGCATTTATATATCCACTTAGAGCTGCAGATAGAGAACTCGTTTTTTCCCCCCTAGGAAATTGTCTTCCTTGTTCTTCATCTTCCTTTCCAGTCCTTTTCCCTTTCCCTTTTACTTGCTTCCCTCCCAGAGAACAAGATCAAGAAATGCCATTCTGGGAAATTGAAGCCATAAGAATGAAAGCACACTGCCTTTGGGCATTAAGTCATAAGTCATTGAGATTGGTAGATGGCTGTCCTTGCTCATGTTCCGGGAAGCAGCCATCACGAAGGTAGCCAATGTAGAACAAGAGTAACCTGGGAAATTGTAACATGAGATCACCTAATGGCAGTAGCTTTTGAATGATTAGGTAACTGATAAGGGCTATTGAGAAAGGAGCACTGAGAGTAGGAATTTGAAAGATTTCCTTTAAGGTCTGAAACCAGGATGATCTGACTTTGGATGACCTACGCTGCTTCTTCACACTGAAATATTCCCTCCAGTGGAGAAAAGCAATTCATCAAGCAACAGAGCTGAAAGTAATTTGCTGGCCCATGATCTTTATTTACTCAGAGAAGACCTTGAAATTTGGCCTCCCAAGTGCAGACAGTAGCCCAGGTTCTTCAGTGGTGGCCTTCTTTCTGGGAGTGCACGTGCATATTGGTCCATACATTACTCTGCTGTCTCAGCCCCTGTTTTCCAGCCTGTTGTTGACACTCTCTGCTAGGGGTGAGACCATGAGCCTGTCAAAATGCCTCCTGTGGTCTTCTCACTTAGCCTTGGAAAGTGACCCACAGCCATTGTGGGAAATTCCTGACAAAGAACTTAGGCCAGGAAAGAAGATCCCTAATCACTGGATACAGCATTATGAAGATTCCACTAAGAAGAGGTCACAAAGTAAATGGACCCAGGATTCTGGTTTACTGAGAGCTGCCAATCCAGGCATTTGGGGAAAGGGTAGAAGCTGGACTATTTGGTTGCTGAAGTGAGAGGACCAGACTGCCCCCCCCCCCACCACAAAAAAAGCCATCAGTGTTGGGATCTGTAAACAGGCATCTCCATGGCCAGCCCCCAAGGGACCTGACAAACAACATCAGGCATCTGTGAGGCAACCTGCAACCACCTGCACATACACTGGGTCACCTTTTAAGAGGACTTGTCTCTTCTTCTCTCTCTCTCCCACCTTGCCCAGAGACGGTCTCTGTGATCCTCCCTCCTTCCCCTAATAAAACCTCCCACATAGAGCCTGTCACATAGTGTGATTTATGAACCCACTGGATAACTCCACCACACAATCTTAACAATTGGGCCCAGGAACTAGGCCATAGGTCACCAATTCCAGGAAAAAGACAATACAAGTCACTAACAAAGGAATAGCCTAGAGGTAACCACAAGAATGGGAAGGTATCTTATCTCAGGTTGGGTCATCCCACCAACCTTGTAGTAGAACATTTGTGGCACAGAAAATACCTAACATTCCTGAGGTCTATAGATAGCTCACTCAGTAGCCAATCACTTCATAACAAGCTTGCCCTTGATGAATGTCACCCAATTGTGTAACTATTAAACTGGAAATTCCTGGTCCTTGCTTATACCTCAATAAAAATCCTGCCTTGCAACTGCTTGGGGCTCTCCTCCCTGATCCACTGCATTGGTGATGGTGGAGAGACGGACCCTAAGACTGAATAAAGCTCTTTGCTCTTGCATATGTAGCCCAGCTCCTGGTGGTCTTTGGGGACCCTAAGATCTGGGCATAACAGAAGAAGCAAATTATAGTGTCTTGCTGGCACAAAAGGTTTGGTGAGCACAGACATAGTGGGGGAGGGAAGGTGTCACTTGTACTGATGTTGGATAAAGGTAGGTAGCATCAGTGAGGGATGGTCTGCATCAGGACCCTACAACATTGGTCGGGACTACAGGAGATCATATATGCAATATATTATCTTTATGGTGTTAATAGTTACAACCAACAAGTACTTAACAGGGATAACTACTATCATCATCTAAAACTTGTCATCTTCCTTCTCTGGATTATACCTATTTTCAGGTAGCCTTCTGGAAGTCTAAGAGTTGGTTAAATAAACTCTAGCACACTGCACTACAATTTTATTCAATCAGATGGTCTATGGTAGAGTTAGGCCTTTCATTGACATTTCAGAGTTAAAAGAGCTCATAAAGCCAAAGCATAAATAAATACAAGGCTTGGGCCAGGTAAGTATCATGCGTATGGTAATCAGGGAGGATTGGAGACCATGAAGACCTGGAGGACTTATGCCATGTCCAGTGGCAGCAGTATTGTAGCTCTAGCTGATAGTTTCCATGAAGGTATGTGATCCCTAAAATCCTAGTTCTTTTGAGTATTTAAGAAAGTCAGAATAGAAAATTTTTTTTTTCAAGTAAGCTTTTATCATATGACAAACAGAATGTGTTTTCAGGCTCTATGGAACTCTCTAGCTGTCAGTCTGAGAGATAGTCTTCTCTGATGGAGGAGTCTTTTCTATGACTCTCCTACTTGGGGATATTTAGCAAATCCATACGGGATGACATGATTGTCTTTTCTACGTCCTGTATCTCTATCAGTATCATCTATTACCCGAAGTTGAAACTCTGAAGTAGGCCTGGGTCAGCAAGGCTTGCTGTTGTTTTCTGTTTCAGCAATAACTGGAATATACACAGATTTTTGTCCTCCACCTAATGTTACTCTACTCCAGGTCTGAATTTGTATTTGAACAGTTGGAGGAATTATTGGTTCCTCTTGTTTACCTCCATGCCATTGATGCCAAATCAGAGCCTAATCCTGTAAAACCCATGGAGAACAGGATTTGCTGTTATGTTGAAAACCCCAGGCAATAGTAAAATGTAAAGTCCACCTACTGGACTGAGGTGGTTACCTGATCCTCACACTTGGTATTATGTACTGCTCTTGTTATCTTGAAATTTTTAACATTTTTATTTTACACCAGCCCTATAGATTATGGAGTTGTGCTGCACAAATGTAACAGAGTTGGAACTTGTGATCTGAATATGAAGTATCCTACTAAAAGACTAATATGTCATAGGTTTGGCCTTCCTCTAGCACTGCTATCAAGAGGTGATTAGATCATGAAGAAACAGACTTCGTCAGTGGTCTGTTAGGATGTAGGGGATGACTGGAAGAGGCAGCCTACAGGGTGTGTGTCTTTGAAGAGTGCATCTTGACTAGTTGTTCTCTGTCTGTATCTTCTTGCTCCCTAGCTGCTGTGGTTCAAGCAGCTTTTGTTATATTCTCCTGTCTCATCTTACATCCCAAGAAGTGGATCTAGATGAGCTTGGACAGAAACCTATGAAACTATGATACTGAAAATAATTTGTTCCCACAGGTTATTTATGTCAGGTATTTTGCTACAGTTATGAAAATTCAGCTAACACAGGATCATGCCATGCAAACAGATTCTGGAGTGGAGACCTACAACTTAATTAATTTGTGATTTTATGTGTCTGTAGAAACTAAGGAGCATGAAAATTCTTTCCTGGCCATTAGAGAAGACAGAGATTTCCCCCACTGCTTTGAGGCAAATAAGGAAGGTGTGTTTGCTATAATATCACCATCTTCCAGGGCTCCTCTTCCTTATCTCAAAGTCTAGAATGAGGGGACACAAACAGGTATGGAATTAAGGGTATGCACAACTACTCTTGATAGAAGAATCTGAAGACAACATTTCAATGGGAAGAGAGAAGATCCAACTTATTTCCTGCTTTTAAAAAAATGTAATCAAAACTCTATTGTAATTGATAAACAAGAATAAGAATAGATTTGCTGATGAATTTTAGTTGGCTCTTTAAGATTGGAACACAATGTCAAGCAAAATCCTTGTCAGAGCTGTGTAAACTTCTTTGGGGTTGGTAACATACTCAATTCTAATTTTGTTGCCCCTTTATCCATCATGCATATTCTATGCTGCAGAAATCTCAGTTCTGGGTCTTGGGGTTTTGTGGGACAATCCAATAGAGAGAGCCTTAAAAATAAGGGCTTGGGCTACATGCATTGCTTGTAGAACACAGAGAAACCAAGTTGGAACTGGGCTTAAATTTTCTGTTTGTGGGATAGCTCTCATAATGCCAAAAAACATTATTAAGGCTGTTGGGGAGAGTTTTATTAACACTGTTAGTCAGCTGTGGGCCCTGTGGATAAGAACACCAATCTGCCAGGTAAGATGACCTGTTATACATTAGTGGAAATCAACTTATGCCATGGGGTAATCAACTTATTTCTGATTGAATTTTTTAAAATTTATTTTTTATAATTCTTTGTTAATTATACTTTATTCACTTTGTATCCCCCCTGTGGTTCCCCCCCTCCTCCCATCCCAATCCTTCCCTTCCTCCACCCTCTGCATGTATGCCCCTCCCCAAGTCCACTGATAGGGGAGGTCTTCTTTTCCTTTCTTCTGATCCTATTCAATTAGGTCTCATCATGAGTGGTTGCATTGTCCTCTTCTGTGGCCTGGTATGCTCACTCCACAGAAGGGAATTCATATCTGGTACTGTAAACCCAAAGTGTTGGCCAGGAAGATCTTCGGCCCTACGTGGGGAAGCTATGGTTGTTTTGCCAAATGGACATGATGTATCTGTTAAATTCCCTTCTAAATAACTCTAAATAACTATGGTTATGCCTGTAAATTAGTGACTATGGGACAAGAAAGCCACTCAACTGGGGGAGTAAGAGTGAGACCAGGAAGTGTCCAGACCTAAAAATCTTGTCTGGAGATGAGCAGCAGTATGACGCTTCCTCCCTGCTGTGGGCCCACATGTCCCAACTCAGTGAATAGCCTTGTGACTCCCACCCTGCCACCCTTGAGGCAGTCCTGGTGGCCAGGTTTCAGGTTAAATTTCCTTTCTCTTTATAAGGACATGTCCAGAGAGCACCTGGATTCCTCTTTATGTGAATGAAACATTCCCGACACCTTAGTCCCGGCCAGTGATGTACACTCACCCGAAAACCTCTACCTACCCCCTATGCCTTATATAGCCCTTGTTCCCCTATAATAAAGAGAGCTGTTTCACTGAAAACTGTCTCCAGAGAAGGCTATTTCTCTTGTACTCATCCATGGAGATCCTGAGTAACCAATGTGCCCCAACTAAGCTTTACCCCTAGGGGAAAAGCAGACCTGGGGGGGGAGGGGCAAGTGACCAGTTGTGGCCAAAGAGGCTTCTTTCTGTACCGATCAGCGCTGAATGCAGAGTCAGGTAACTGGCCAAAGTACTGAGTATAAAGTGGCTATTGATTTCTTGGCCCTAAAATAGGTCATCTGTATTGTGCAAGACAAAGGGAACATCTCAGAAGAGAGGGCAGAAACAATAAAAGAGCCAGCATAATGGGAGGCGGAATAGTTTGGCATGCTGACCTCTGGATACGACATAGCTGTAGCACTTTTGAACTCATAGCATCTGTCTTAGCTTCACAATATTTCCTCAAGTTCTGGTCTATCAATATTCTGTCACAGAAGGGGGGGTTCAGGGGACCCGCCCTTCCCTGAGCAGTTAGTGTTTGATGAGACAAGGAGAGTTTGGTTTTTTTTTTTTTTTTTTTTTGGGGGGGGAGGGTGTCTAGCCAATGGTAAGGTTCCCATGATCTTGCAAAAAACTCCTCATTCAAAAGACATTTCTTAGAAAGACATTTGTATTTTTTTTTCTTCTGAGAACTCTCTGCTCAGATCCATAGCCCACCTTTTAATTGCGTTGTTTGTTTTCTTAGTGTTTTATTTTTGAGGTCCTTGTATATTCTAGACACTAATCCTCTGTCAGATGTATAGCTGGCAGACACTTTTACCCTTTCTGTAGGCTGCTTCTTCAGTCAATAAAGAGTTTCCTTTGCAGCTTTTTAATTTTGTGAACTTGCACTTATTGATAATCTTGTTTCCTCAGTGACCATATCCTAATCTGAAAGTTTTTACCTAAACCTATATCCTGAAGCATATTCCCCACTGTTCTTTAAAACGCAAGCCAAAACTACTTTGAGATTCACTTTACCTCAGTCAGACTGGCTAAGATTACGAAAACAAATGCTAGCAAGGACGTGGGGAACCCCATACGCTATTGGCAGGAGTCCGATTTGGTACACTCGCCACAGGGTCAGTGTTTCTGTTCCTCAGAAAACTAGAAATATATCTGTCATACGGCCCAACTATCACTACAACGGGGCATATACCCACATGCAGGGCTCGTGAACAATTCCTCCCGGGGAATTGTCGTGGGATGAGGCGGGGCATGTTCAGCTCCTGGAAATCTCAAACTGAGAATGGCAGGTGTGGGACAAAGCTTTCTCCTTGATTCCGTGCCTACCTCAGGAGCACATGGCACAACCCCAAGGTGGCTCCCAGGTGGCCAGTCACATGAGCTAGTTCCCTGTTACCTCTCCTCATGAAAAGAGAGCATTGCTAGCATCCCAGCCCCAGCCAATCAAATGCATTCGTTCTCAAAGCTGCTCCCCACCGCCCAAGGTTTACAAGTTCCCATTTCACGTGAAATAAACTGGTGAGCACCATCCACTTAGACTGGGCATTTATTCTGAGCTGTAACCCTGGGGAAGGAAAGACTCCCATTCTCCCCAGAGAACCTCCACGGTCAGTGCTGGAGCTCATCCGGTTCTGCTGACGGCTTCTGCTGTTTACCAGCGGGTCAGCAGAGATTTCAGTCCTTCATGCTGCTCTGCCCACGGAAGTGCTCATCTTCAGGAGTGAGCGGCCTGCTGTTCTCAAAACAGCCATTCTGTCCACTCAAAACCCAACCAGGCTGCTATCCCTGTGTCCGGGCCTTCGTTACTGGCTGTTGCCGAAGCAGCCATTCCGTCTGCCTGAATCCATCTGGGCTCCCGTGGTGTTGCTGCCGCCTGGTACCGACCATCTCATTCAAAGAGCTAACTGTCACACTCCATGGAAAAACTCTTCTTCACATCCCTGTGAGACGGGAAGTTCTGTGAAATGGACCTTGTTCTGGGAACTCCAGCCATTCCTGAGGGAAGCAGGACCCGGGATTGTGAGCTTCATCTGGTTCAACCCAGAAGCCACTAACAGTCGGATCTTCCTGCAGACGAAGCATGGACTTCCGGTTCAGTGCCCGTTCCTGGAAGGGGCAAAACCACAGTAGCCTTAGAGCAGAATCAGAGCCTCTCAGGGAGGCACAGAAACATACCCAAAGGACTCTGTTTCCTGTTACAGATGCATGTGCTTATCCATGTTCATAGATGCTCTATTCACAATAGAACATGGACATAGTTAGAACATGGAAATAAACAAGCCCATGAACTGATGGGAGGATGATGAAAATGTGGTACCTATAAACAGTGACATTTTATCCAAATGTCATGAAACACACAATCACGAAATTTGAAAGGAAACGTATAAGACTGAAAATGTACTGAACGAACGAGGTAACACAGACCGAGGGAAACGAATATCATATGTCCTCACTCGTAAGTGGATCTTAGCATTAAATCTTTGATTTCTGTGTTTAATTTGGAGTTCCTGTTGAACCCAGGAAACTAGAAAGGAACCATTCATAGTCGAGGGAGGAAGGAAGATCGAATGGGGGGTGTTGGCAATAGAACACAGGTAATATGAAAGGGGAAGTGAGAATAATGAGAAGGAAGATTTAGGTGGGGAGAGGGATGGAATTAAACTCTAAGGATATTTAAAAAAGAAACTATGTGGAAGCTTGCTATTTTAGAAGACTGCATACAATAAAGTTTAATTGGAGTTACCTTATTCAGGGGGCTTTGCTCATTCCAGAAGCCGTACTTTGCTACATAAAAATCCCAGTGCCATGTGTGTGATACCTTCCCTTGGGCTGTTGCTCAGAGGTGTCCCAGAGACCACCCAAAACAATACAGGATATTGGCATTGCTCTTGGCTGTCTGCTAGGACTTGACGGTAAGACTCTATTGCTGAAAATACTATACACATAGGATCTTGAAAAATCGAATCAGTACTAATCAGGAAGCTTCATCTCTCTTGATCAGCTCTCATAGAACTGCATGGTGCTGTGCAGACTGCTGTGGGAAACGTTACCAACGGTCTTATCCAAGCTATGAACTTTGTAAACTGCCATAATGACTGCCATGACTCACTATGCCCAGGGGTCCAAGTGACACAAATGATATGAGAACATCCAGTTGCTCTCTGGTTTAATTTAAGACCCACTACACAGGAGAAAACATGTGCTCAGTACTGTCAATCTGGCCAAGAATTCATACTTGGGGAGCTCACAGGCCCCAAGGGTAAGTCTACTACTGTTATAATGCTAAATGGACATTGTGTTGAAATTCCCTCTAAATCTGTGTCTCTCCAACCATAGATCAGTGCAGCTCTCAGACTCATCAGAGAAGTTTCTTTGTGCAGTAGATGCAGAAACTCACAGGTAGTCAAAGGGCAGACAGTAAGTGACTCTGGCATGCTCAGCCACAGATAGGACATCTATACAGCAACCCCTTTCCAATGCTAATGGACCATCTTGGAAGAAATGAAAGATCCTAACAGCCAGGAGTTGTACCCATAAGCCCGCAGAGATTTATTCATGCATAAACTCACTGTTTCTGCCTGCACACAATTATTCAGTCAGTCAACATGCTAGCATGGAATGGGAAAGGGTTCATGAGTTCCCACCTCTAACTGAGGAGCTATAGAGAGTTGATGTCTTCTGGGGAAAGAGCAGTCAGTTTTCTTGAAGGGTGTGGTTCCTAGTAGATAGACCACACTTGAGTGGATGCTGCCACAGCCAGAATTATATAGATAACACAAACTGGAGCTGATGAGCTACAAACAAAACAAAAAACAAAACAAAACAAAAACACAAAGAACACGGAGGTGTGAATGTTGGGAAGACTGGGAGAAGCAAGGGGTGAATATAATAAAAATACATTATATAAACTACTCAAAGCATCAATAGAAAAACAAACAACTCCAAACAAATATGCAACATGCTCCTGTAAATAACCCTAATGCAACTCATTGGGTCATACTGGAGAAGTAAATATAAGAAACTAACTAACTAACTAACTAACTAACTAACTAACTAACTAACTAACTAATGAAGTGGAAGTTTCTGGTTTCTTTGGAAACTCATATGTCATGTGATTGTTTTTTGTTTTGGTCCCAAGTGTGGGATGTGGGAATGTTTTGCCCGCTTGGAAAACAACGTTGGTCAGCTGAAAACCACCTCGTGCGAGGGGCGTGGTTTTGTGAGCTAACAAACATCCTTGTGTGGACTCTGAGAGGAGGCTAAATAGAAGGCCATAGACAGTGAGACAGCGTTTTTCTACATCTCTACACTTTTGCATTACTACGCTTTGCAATGGTTCAGATACGGATCCTACTCCGAACTTCGTAGAGAGAAATCCGCCAGGGAACTTCTCTGGCTGCTTTGGCAGAGTTTTGCCGCTTTGGCTGACTGGTAGGTACCATTTGGGCAGAGTCTAGACACTTCTACTGAATCCTTCCACTGCTGCTGACACATTGCTGTTGCTGCTTTGCTGGGTGACTAAACTGCTGGTTTCCTGACTGAGACTGGTATCCCCAAAGAACCCAATGACTCATCGAGTAGGTAAAATAGTAGATAAAAGGTCTACAGCCCTTTCTCCTACTAATTTCCTACCTAAGGATGGAGGGTTGGAAGGGAGGTAGAGGTGTTTAAAAACCTTAAATAAAGTAGGTGTTTGAAAAAAAAAAAACAAAAAACCAAAAAAACCTAAGCCTATAAACTTAACTAGCTAAGCATAAAAGGGAAGCTAATTGTAAGGTAATCAATGAAAATGGGAGAGGAACATAAAGTGTTGGGTAGGAATATGAGATATGTTATGAACAGGCATGAAAATGTTACAATAAACCCCACTTTATGTATAATTAACACATGGTAATAAAATGTAAACAGTAAAAACCAGTTCTTATGCTTTGGCTTTGGGCTTTTATGGATTTGGGGAGTGCAATATAGAACTTGGTGTGAGAGAAAGAGGAAATAGTGCCCTCCTAAGTCACTGATAGTTGCAGATCATGAATTTGTTCTGCAAAACTGGCAAACTTTGCTAGGTTGAACGTTTGATGATGAATACAGTAACCTGTCTACCTGAGTTCTAACAAGAAAGCAAGTGTCCCGCTCATGACAGTTCTACCGTCTCTAAATTCTAATGCTCAAATCTTGGGAACTAGAATTACATTAACTATGTAGATAAATTTTGGGGAAGACTTGACATCATTATGACAGCAAATTCTCCCATCCGAGAACATAGACTATTCCTCAACTGGTTCAATTATTATTTTTATGTCCTTTGATGAAAATTTATGATCCTTTTTTATTTAGGCCTGTATATTTCTTATTAACTTTGTCTCTAGATGTTTCATACTTTTCAGTGCTATTTGAATGCAATCTTTTCCCATTATATTTTTTAACTAATTACCTAGTTCTCACTGGCATATTGAAAAGCTATATTTATTTATTTATTTTGTAATTGCTACTGAACTGTTTTATTAGTTCATATAGTTTTATATCTTTGGGCGGTAATGAATCATGCACTATAGGCTACGTGGCCTAACTGGTGGATGTATTCCTTCTAGGAGCAACGGAAGGATTACTTGGTGATTAGGCCTCTTTTTCATTGAGGCCAGATACAGTGAAACATTCTCAACTGTCATTCTGTTGGGAGACAATCCTCCAGGGCTTTACTATCCTTATGCATATATATATATATATATATATATATATATATATATATATATATATATATATATATACTTCTTTTTGGTTTTTGAGCTTGTATCATTCTAGATAGCATCAGCCTACCCTGAACTGGAGATCATCACTCCTCAGATTCCAGAATGCTGGGATTATGGGAATATGCCTCCATGCCCACCTCGATGTAAATTATCTGACCTAGGCACTTTGCCTTCTTCTGCCTGTTCAAGCTTGGTTGTAGAGTAAATGACCTCAGAAGAAAACTGTGTAGTGTCTTTAAAGGCAAAGGGTAAATTTAGGTTTCTTAAGATCAAAGTTTTTCTACAATGTCTCATTATAGTGCTGATATTTTCAAGACATCTTCCTACCCTCATTTAGAAACTTGTACCATAATGCAGATGATAATGCTATCTACTGTGAGTGATGCAAGCAATAAATAGTTCTTTATTTCTTGCTTATTCAGAAGTCTTCTTTCTTCTACCAGCATCCATAAAATGCACTAGGATAACTTGTTAGCTAACAGATAGGGTCTAATCTCAGACTCTCTCATCTCCTTAGTAGTTTTGCTCATGAGGATGGGATATGGACAGAGACATGCCTTTATGAAAAAGAAAAGATGAGGACCTGATGGTTTTATAACTGCTGTCTGGGAAAAGCATATGAAATCAGTAGCAAACATGTTCTTTAAATTCTATGGCCAATTGGACAATAAATGATCCTCCACTTTATTGCCCATTAGTGGGAATGAATTGGGGGTGGGGTGGGGGAAATGGTTACAGAATGAGTTCCAGGGAATCACTTCAAAGTCAGCAGCCTAAATGGTGTCCTAGTTGGTGCTAATTGTCTCCAGACAGAGAACCTTTCCTTTTAGGTGCAGTGGTCAGGCTGAAAACGGCTCCGTTGGAGTGGATAGTGCAAAGTTTTGTTCTGAGTGGCAATATGCTTCCTCTCCACTCAGGTAACAGCTGCAGGGAGACACACCTCTTCTAGCATAAAGGAGGGAGGCCTATTGAAACGTGCAGAACTCATTAACACTAAGCTGAATGATTAAAAGACAAGGATGGGTGTGCCGAGAAAAGAGGACAGTAGATGTGGCTCTGATGGCTCAACTAACTCTGTAATCTGTTTTGTTAAATTTAGATCCAAAGAAAACCAAAAGTATCAGTGGTATGTGGTATTCCGTCTTCTTCCTTCCTTCCTCTTCTTCTCCTTCTCTTCTTCCTCTTCTTCCTCTTCCTCTTCTTCTTCTCCTCCTCCTCCTTCTTCTCCTTCTTCTTCTCTTCTTCTTCATTTCCTCCACCTCCTCCTCCTTTTTTTCTTTTGCTGAGTTTCATCTGCTATAAGGGAACCCTGGTCCCTTTGGGAGGATTTCTCTAAGAAATGCGAACCCCTGTGGGAATCCATAGTTGAGGCATTCGGACTGTAATTGTCGTGGTGAACGGTGAATTGTATATTGGGTGTACAATGTTAATGCAGGTGACTAGCTACAGAACAGGAATCTGAATCAAAGCAACCTAGATAAATTCTTGTGAGCTGCTTGACTGCTCTGGAATATCTGAGCTCTTTATGTTGAAAGCAGACAAGGGCTAAAATGATGTTCTGTTAGTAATGGCATAGCACAGGGATTAGCAAGCTTTCTCCGTAAAGGGCTAGATAGTAATTTTCAAGCTTTGTGGACCATGATTTCTCTGCTGCAACTACTCATTTCTGCTACTGCAGCACAAAAACAGCCAATAGACATTGTGTGAATGAAGGGATGTGGCTTTGTCCCAACAAAGCCTTATTTACAAAAGTAGGCAGCAAGCTGGCATGCTCCACAGGCTGTAGCTTGCTGCCCTCCTGGCACAGCAGATGTCTTGGATTAAGGTGGCATCTTCAGAGAAGGCTGCCTTTGTGTAAGCCACGCTTAAGTCAGCAAAAGGGTGCAAATCCCTTGGCTTCAAGCAAAGAACAATGTGTATAAAGGGATGCTCAGAGAAGTACCCAAGGCTGAGGTAGCTTGTATAAACCACCAGGTTTTTGTTGCCTGAGGCAGAGCAGTAGGTGGGTAGAAAACACAGTTCATTTGTGTGAGCCATGATGCTGAAAATCAAATTCAAACAAGAAACAATCCTGCTCCTCTATCTTCTTGATCCCTATCTACCTAATTTCAGAGATTAAACATCGGGGAGCATTCTGTCAAAGAGGAGCGCATGCTGGGGAATTTCAGGGGAGGCTCCCCAGCTTTTAGGACGATGGAAATGGGTGCCTAAGTCACTGTCTTCAGATCTGTAGACTAAAAAGGCCCCAGATTCAGCTGTTATGTTGATGATGCTTGGATAATGTTTGTGTTGGGCATTGTCAAGAACTTCTTTTTAATGCTGTTAACATCTGGGGATTAAGATTGGTTCATTCTAACATGGGAAATCTCCATTATATATTAGCAGGAGTCCCTAAGTGCCATTTGCTCTAGTTGGAGTTTGTTGTGTCACCTCTCTTCTACAGCCACATTTTTAAAAACAGATCATGTCATGTCTCCCCAAAATTTTGATGTTGAAGCATAGACCCACCCAGTGTGATTGTACTTAGAGACAGAGCCTTTGAAGAGGCATTTGCGCTGGGTATGGTGGCACATGCCTGTAACTCCAGTTCCTTAGGAGGAAGGAGAACAGTGAGTTTCGAGGGTTACTAGGGCAACTTAATGAGGCCTTATCTTAACAAAAGGAAGAAGCCAAGAAAAATAAAGACAATTAAATTATCAGTGTCCTTAGCAGAAGGAAAGAGACCCCAGAGGTGTGCATACACAGATCAAAAGGTGAAAACACACTGTAAAGGAGACCAACCAACAAACCGAGGAGAAGACTGAGGAGATACCTAATCTGTTGACACCTTGAGCTCTACCTCCAGCATTTAGGACCATGAGGAATACATTTCTGTGTCCCATCTAGTCTGCGTTTTGTTATATCGCCTCTAGCAGATGACTACAGCTGACAGGTCAGAGATCTCAGACTCTGAGGACCTGACTGGGTTTATTACACATATGCCAGCAGAGCTGACCGATAAACTTTGGCATTTTTACACAAGACTTAGGAGGAGAGTGATAAAGAAAAAAAAAATCTGCCTCTTCAGATTCTGCCCCTACCTAAAACCTATCACCAAAAAGGTGGCTCAGCATCTTAGCTCACTGAAGATTTCATTGTGGCGTTCTCAGAACAGACAACTCATTAGAGGAAACATTACAAGCTGATTTCACCATTGTAAGAGATGTTTTCTTCCTCAGTGGTACTTTCTAGGGAAAAACTGATGAGTCATTTGAGTGTTCCTTATTGGCAGTTCTTTCTAGGATCATAGTCAAGCAATAGATAAGATGGTACGAAGTCTGTCCCCTGATGTTAGCCGAAATGCTTAAGGATATTATTTTGTTCCTTCAGGGCATTTAGATCAGCCCCAGCTTGTTTCTTTAGGATTGATGTGGCTCTCAGAACTGCCTTAGATTTTCTAGTGGGCTGATATGGAGTCTGTGCAGTCACTAGTCTATTTTGATTTGTTTTGATTAATATTTGGGTCATGTTAAAAGTTCAATACAAAAACTCAAGGAAAAAGCATGATGATTTATATTTGTTCAACTGACCGAGTCTGTATAATGGGACTTTTTTTTGGACTGCCAGTTTCCAATGACACAGAGACTTCTTATTAATATGAAAGCTTGGCTTTTAGCTTACGCCTGTTCCCAACTTGCCCTTTAACTTAAATTAACCTGTTGATACTAATCTGTGTTCCGCCATGGACCTCCTTACCTCTTCTCAGTCCCGGCACTTGTTTCTTTTTCTCTGTCTGGCTGGTGAATGCTCCATGCAGCTGGTGTGGTTTTTCTCTCCGTGTACTTTTCCTTGGTGTTCTATCTGCTGTTCCAAGCTTCTGCACCCTACCAAGCTACTAAGGGGGTAGGCCCCTTCTGCAGCTCAGCTGGCACAAAGTGCTAGCTTCCCGCTCTGCCCCAGCCGCTCTGCCCACAGGGAAGAGGTGGTTCTGCCGCTCAGCACCCACAGTAGCTGACAGAAGAAACCTAGGTTTCCGCACCCTTGGGTCTAGTCTGGTCACTGCGCTCCCGGTTCGTGGGTTCTGTCTGCCACCCAGCTCTGTCTGCAGCCACTGTCTGACTGCTTGCGGCATTCCTTAGGTGGACGCACGTTTCTCTGGTCTTCTGCCACCTGTTGGGGGTACCAGCTGGGAGCTGCACCTACTTGTCCCCTGCTCTGGGAAGTTGCTGGGCCTGTGCTGTGTCAGGTGCTTCTACCTAGTCTCCTGCTGAGTTCAGAGCAGTGTGCGGCTGCTAGGGAAATGCTCTCCCTGGTTCCCACCTGGGACTTTTCTCAGGCTTTAAGCTTGAATATAGGTGTGCCATGTTGATTGCCAATTATAACCTGGCTCTGTCGATGTTTGGATTACATGCCCCACGTTGGGCACCAATTATAATGGGATTTTCTTCAGACTGCCAGCTCCCAGTAATGACACAGGGACTTTTTTGCTAATACCCAAACTTGGCTTTAGCTTAGGCTTGTTCCCAACTTGCTCGTATAACTTAAATTAACCCATTTATGCTAATTTATGTTCTGCCATGTGGCTCATTACCTCTTCTCAGTTCTGGCACCTGTTTCCTCCTCTGTGCCTGGTTGGTGAATCCCCGACTCCTGATTCTTTCCCAGAGTTCCTGTCTCTGCCTGGAAGTCCTGCCTACCCTTTTCTGCCTGCTATAGGCTGTTCAGCTCTTTATTAAATTAATCAGAAGGTGATGGAGAAGATGTTTACAAAACACTGAGACAGGTGATGCTTCATAAAAATGACAGTGCTAAAGTCTGTCCTGTACCTAGCTCTCTCCTGGTACAGAAATCAGCATTTGAATAATGCAAAGACAACTTTTACACAGTGTACCAGAGATTATCCCAACAAGTCTGGGACTCTGAGGATCCTATTTGAGATCAAGACTTTGGGGCTTCACCCTGTTACTTGGAATTTGTCACTACTGACTATATGAGATATGCCACCTGAGATAAAGAATGGGTTTAATCTTGGCCTGTTTTGATTTGAATAATTGGAATGACCAACAGAATAGGGTACTCACGGGACAATATTCCAGATGACCTGACACTGAGAAGTGAGTGATGGATATTTTTTGATACTGTCTTCCATGGGTCTCTTCACAACCTATAAGTGAGGTATCTTGTGTCCTTTGATTTAGACAATCTTTCTGAGAATGTACAGAGACTGTCCTTGGAAGATACAATTTCTTTTCCCATGTGAAGTCAGGTTTGACTATAATCTTAACAGACAGAGAACATACAGTCTCACTGTAGAGAAGAGTATCATTCCCCTCAATCCATGATACAAGATTTGGATTTCCCATGCTCAGAATTCCTCTTCTGTGATGCAGCCTATTATGTTCAGTGGTCAGCTGGGCCCTCTTCAGGCCATTCTTAGGAGTTGAGACATGGGAAATTGTTACAAAAATGCTGAAATTCTGGCTACTATTCATTATAAACAACAAATGATCTATCATCTTAGACCCAGGAATGCTATGATCTTCACTAATGTGGCATGAGGCTAGCCCATTAAGTTGGAAGAAAGAGAGTGCTGGAGAGATGGCTCAGAGGTTAAGAGCACTGGCTGCTCTTCCAGAGGTCCTGAGTTCAATTCCCAGCAACCACATGGTGGCTCACAGCCATCTACAATGAGATCTGGTGCCCTCTTCTGGCTTTGCAGGTGTACATAGTAAACATAACAAATAGATCTTTTTTTAGGGTCATTACATAAGTTTTATTGCATACCAGCATAGCAAGGTGATATATAAATTCTTTAAAAATGGCAGTGGTTTTAGCTGACTCCATTGCTCGCCCCCCTCCTGTGATGAATCAGAAGTGCCCCTTAGGGTCTAGATGCCATCTTCTTTTCTTTTTTTAATTAATTATACTTTATTCACTTTGTATCCCCCCATAAGCCCCTCCCTTCTCTCCTCCCAAACCCACCCTCCCCTCCCCCTTCTTCACGCATGCCCCTCCCCAAGTCCACTGATAGGGGAGGTCCTCCTCTCCTTCCTTCTGATCTTAGTCTATCAGATCTCACCAGGAGTGGCTGCATTGTTGTCTTCTGTGGCCTGGTAAGGCTGCTCCCCACTCAGGGGGAGGTGATCAAAGAGCAGGCCAATCAGATTATGACAGAGGCAGTCCCTCTTCCCATTACTATGTAACCGACTTGGACACTAAACTGCCATGGGCTACATCTGTGCAGGGGTTCTAGGTTATCTCCATGCATGGTACTTGGTTGGTACAGATTGGGAAAGAATAGATCTTTTAAAAAAGTTGGAAGAAAGGCAAAATATCAACCAATTCTTAGTTCATATAATGTGGAAGATGGCAGTGTGCATGTGAGAGATCAGGGCATAAACTATTAGACTAACAAAATGGGTAGACAGAAGGTCATAGGGTTATGGGCAGATCATTTGTGTCTAGGTAGGCCACAGTACTTTCAATCTAATGTGAAACACTTCTTGCTCTGACTTCTTCCAGATTTACCTAGTAATAGGAGTTTTGTTTGATGAGTTTTCTCTTTTGCTAGGGATTGTCCAGAGTCTGTGAAAACATTCAGGAAAAAAAAATTTTTTTATATCCTTCCAGGCTTTCTTTTTGTTTTTCTCTCTTCTTCCCATGCCTCATTTTTCTTCAATGGAAGCCTGTCTTCATGGAAAAAATTCTTTAATGGTCAATTGTATAGAAAAATTCTGATTTAAATCATAGTGAACTATTTTTCTTAGAGAGTGTTCTTTGAGCTTATCTGTATTTTTGGAAGAAATGACTCTTGCATGTGGAAAACATTTACAATATTTTTTTTTTAAAGCAGGCAGAGGTATTTTGAATACTTTCTGGCACATTCTAATATGTATGCAGAAACTTTACTTGGTCTAGACTGGCAAAGGTGCTGATGATTGGGTCTCTTTGGTTCTCTGATACATTCACACTATGAACAATTATTGGTTTCCTTAAGTAAAGTATCCTAAAACTGGGAAGAAAACGGATCCAGAAGTACATCACCTTTTAAAGATATTTTGCAAATCTCCACTGGCTACAATCTCCTAGGTCTAAATTTTTCATGCTAAGGGGTTCTTTTCTGAAATTTGTAAGACATCTAAAGAGAAGATTTTAAAGTAACCTTCATTCTAATTAACTTGGCCCATTTTTGAAGGAATGGGAATGATTAACTCAGTGATTAATTGAGATTGCTAAAGCTGATGGCAGATCCGGACCTAAATGCTCCCATAAATTCCTCTCCCCGTGCTTAGAATGAACACATCATGGGCTAAAGGGCAGAGGTTATTAGAGTGAATGAGGTTATTGCCTTTTATAGGCTGATGGTGTCCTTTCACTTGGCATGGCAGTTAGGAGAGAAGAGGAGAAATCTTCATTGCTCTCACATTCGGTCCGTATGGTGCATTCCCTAATGTAATGTGAAATATCAACAGAGTAAAGGAAAGAGTAGAGTGCCCGGAAGCTCAGGACTGAGGCTTCCAATCATGTCAGAAACCTGCCAGGGAAAGTAGATGCCCTCTAATGCTTCATCTCTGAGGGTTTGACAGCTCCGAAAGACACAGGGGAAGAATGCCCTTGGACCTACAATATTTATTTCCTTTTAAGAAATTTATATTTCATCCAATCCCCTGCCCTTAGCCCTTAGACCGCTTCCTTCCCTCATCCAGTTCTCAGTTCTACTTTTATATTATCGATATCATTTCCTTATTTATATCTATCTGCGACTAAATTCTGCACGAGAAAAAAAAAAAAAACCATAACATTTGTTTCTCTGAGTCTTCTTATTTTTCTTAACGTGATAATCACTAGTTCTACCACCTTTCCCGGGACATTAGGAACAACTTAATTTTGTCTTTAGAACTCCATGAAACTCCATTGTGTGTTTATAAAACACATTCTATTCATTTATTTGCTCATAGACATCTAGGCTATTCTTTGGCTGTACGTCTTGACCGTTGTGATTTGTGCTGCAATGTGCATGGTTTATAAACACATCGCTAGTATGCGGACTTCGAGTCCCTTGGCTGTGGACGGACAGATAGCAAGGAATGGGTACACAGGCTACACACTGGTAGTGTTCAGACTTCAGTTCTTTTGGTTCTATAGGAATAGATAGCCAGGAATGGGACAGCTGGGCCATATGCCAGTTCTACCTTTAGTTGGAACAACCTCCACACTGATTCCCGCTGTGGCTGAAGAAGTTTTTAGCGCTACCAGTCTATGGGAATCCTTTTTCTTTCTGTATTCTGACCAGCATTTGCTGACTTGATTTCATGATGGCAGCCATTCTTACAGGGGTGCAATGGAATCTCAAAAAAGTTAAAATTTGTATTTCACTGATGGCTAGTCCAGGAATGTTGAACATTTTTTTTTCAAATATTTATTTCCTCTTTATATTTCGTTTTTAAAGAGTTGTTGATTGGATCATTTTATTTTAGTGTTTAAGTTTTTTTAATTCCTTGTAGATGTCTCCTGTTCTTTCTCCTGTTAAACCTCATTACTCTCGTTTCCTTTGTTGTACAGGAGCTTTTAAATTTCATGCAATGCTATATGTTAATCTTTGGGGTTATATTCTGTGCTGTTAAAGGTCTTTTAAAGAAAGTTCCTGTCTCTACCTATCTTGAGGCATTTTTTCTATATTTTTCTTTAGCTCTTTCAGAGATACGGGTCTTATATTAAGGTCTTTGAGCCATTTTTGTACAGATGGAGACATAGGTAATTTAATTTTATTCTTCAACACGTAGATATTCAGTGTTCCCAGCATTACATATTGAAGAGGCCATCTTTTCACCAATGTATGTTTTCGGCACCTTTGTGAAAAATTCAGATGGCCAGCTGGTTTTTTTTCCCCTTTGGGTCCTCAATTCTACTACATTGGTATGCACATATGTTGTTAGTACCATGGTACTTTGTTTTTATGGCTCTGTAGTATAATTTGAAGTCAAGTTCTGGATACCTCCAACATTTGTCTTTCTGTTTAAGCATGGCTTTGCCTATTTGGGATCTTCCATGATTCCATATGAACTTTAGATTTATTTATTTATCTATTTATTTGGTTTGGTGAGTATGGGAAATTTTGTCTTCCTCAATATTTTTCTTCAATGTTTTAAAAATTTTACTTTTGAGGTCAATTTTTGTCCTTGGTTAGGTTTCCTCCTAGATGTTTTACTTTGTGCAAGTTATTCTAAATGAGATCTGTTTTCTGTATTTCTTCATCAGCAAGTTAGTTTAATACCGATATATAGAAAAGCTAGTCATTTTTGTATGTTGACTTTGCATCATGTTATTTTGCAGAAAGTATTTATTATATTGAAGAGTTTTCTGTGGAAGTTTTAAAAATAATAATGAAGATCTTATACATGTATTCAGTGGTTTTTGATTATATAAACATCCTATTTCCCCCAGTTCTTTGCAGACCCCTATACCAGAGTCTTCTCCCAATTTCATTTCCTCTTTTTGTAGTGTGCCTAGTTCGGTCTGTCCTGTCCTTATGTACGTGGGTATAGGGCCATCCACTGAAGTGTGGGCATATTAACAAGGACCGCCTCCCTGAAGGAAACAGACTCCCTCTGTCCCAGCAGCTTTCAATGGTCAAAGCTCTTCAGCTATGGGTGAGATTTTGTTAGTCCCTTTCCCGGGGAAGCTGTAAGGTCTTTTACAATTATAGCATCCAAAAATAAGGCTACTTTGAACTGTTTCCCATTTAAATGCTCCCCTTTCCCCTTTTCTCTTGCCTTATTGATTTAGGTGAGACTTCAAGTACTGCACTGAGTAAGAGTGAAGAAAATGAAAGAGATGCTTTTCGTTTTGCTTCACATAGTACGAAGTTGGTTATAGGTTTGTTGAAAATAGCCTTTACTATCTTGAAGTATGTCTCTGCCATGCTTACATTCTGTGGGGCTTTTATCATGAAGTGATGGTGAACTTTGTCAGAGACGTTTCCTGCATCTCTTTGAGATGACTCTGTGATTTCTGTCCTTGAGTCTATTTATATGCTGTATAATATTTATTGATTTATGCATGTTGAAACATTCTTATGTCTCTCGAATAAAGCCAACTCGATCACAGTCTATGCTACTTTCAGTGTGTTCTTGAATTTGGTGTGCACATATTTTACTGAGAAATTTTACATCTATGATCTTCAGGGAAATTTGTGTTCTGTGTTGTCTATAATACTGGTACCACAGAATAAATTTAATACTATTCCATCTTTTTTATTTTATGGAATAATTTGAAGTGCATTAGTGTTAGCTTTTATTTGTTATTTGTTTATTTAGGTTGAGAGGATCTTTATTACTACTTCAATATTGTTGATCATTATAGATAGATTTAGGTTGCTCACATCCTCTTGATTTAATTTTGGTAGAACTTAGATGTATAAAAGTTTGTTAATTTCTTCTGGACTTTCCCGCTTTTTGAAATATGTTTTCAAAACATATTCATCCCCTAATGGTCCCTGCATTTCACTGATATCAATTATAATCTCTATTTTTGTTTTTCAACTTCTATTTTATTAATTTAGGTCTTCTTTCATACTTTTGGTTATTTTGGCTAAGAGTCTACTCATCTTGAATGACTTCTTAAAGAGCCTACTCTTTTTTGTTGACTCTATTGTCTTTTGTCTCAATTTCATTAACTTTACTCCTGATCTTTATTATTTCCTTACACCTATTGTACTAATTTTGGATTTGTTTATTTTCAAGCACCTTGAGGCATATTGTTGATGTGTTTATTTGAGCTCTCTCTGACTTTATTTATTTAGTGTGCATATGCATGTATCAGAGTATGTATGTGGGCGTGTGTGTGGAGATAAGAGGACAACCTTCAGGAGTCAATTCTCCCTTGCATCATGTGGTTCCAGGCATTGAGCTTAGATTGGCAGCAGGTGCCTTACCTGCTGAGTCATCTCCCCTGCCCCTCTCTGATTTTTTAATGTAAGCACTCATTACTCTAAGGGGTGTCTTTTCATATTTGACTCCAGTAACTATTTTTTTCCTTTTGGTTTTTTGAGATGGGGTTTCTCCTTGTAGCCTGGGCTGCCCTGAAACTCACTCTGTAGATCAGGCTGGACTCAAATTTACTGAGATCTGCCTGCCTTTGCCTCCTGAGTGCTGGGATTAAAGGCGTGCAACCACCATGGCATGGCTGGCTCTAGTAACTTTTAAATTACCTCCCTGCCTTACTCATTAACTCATTTATTATTTAAAAGTCATCAACAGCCTTCCCAACAGTCTTACCTAGCTATAAATGTGTGAACTTCCGTAATGACAGGCTTGTCATGGGTTCGGTAGTGCACTAGTGTTTTGGGAGTGAACAACTCCTTTCTGATTGACTTTAAGGTCCACTCCACAGAAGGAAACACATGTGTACTGTAAATCTGGCCAAGGACCAATGGTTGGGGAATACACAGGCCCCAGGGGTGAGCCTACTACTGCTATCCAATTATTCTTCTAAAAGGACATAGCATCAAACTATCCTCTAAGATTGTGTCTCTATTTATAGTTTAATGCAGTTAGCAGACTCACTACAGAAATTTCTCTGTGCGGTTGATGGTGGTTAATTTAGAAATTCACAACTAGTCAAAGTGTGGAAAACAAGTGTCAGCGGAAGCTTAGCCACAAAGGAAATATCTATATGACACTCTCCGAGACTCAGAGTTCATCCAGAAGAGAGAAAAGAAAGATTGTAAGAGTCAGAGATTAGGGACAACAAAAGAGAAACAGTGTCTTCTGGGCTTCATTTATAAATCCACAGTAGCTGTGGTTTCTTGCAAAGACCTGCAAAATATAAAGCCAATCAATATTTTAGCACCCTGACTCTTAACTGAGGAACTATGGACAACTGATGGCCTCTGGGGGAAGGGGAGTCGTTTTCTTTAAGGGTATAGATTCTGGTAACTGACCAAGTAGATGGCCCTTATACCCCAAAATATGGATAGTACAAATTGTAGTCAAAAGGCAATTTTAAAAGTGGACACAAAATTGCTCTATGTTCTATCTTTTTACTTTTAATATTGTTGTGTCTTTTTCAGTGAAAGTCTTTTTTTATTTGTGTGTATGTATGTGCTTATGTGTAGTAGGTACGTGGGCGCACATGTGTATGTGTGTGTGTGCACATATGAATGTGTGTGTCTGTGCGTAGAGGCTATAGGTTAATTTCAAGTGTCTTCCTCAATTACTTTTGTCATGTTGTGATACAGAATTTCTTGCTGGATCCGGAGCGCAATGACTCGAATAGATTGGCTGACCAACAAGTCCCAGCCGGGGTCCTCATGTGTCTGCCCATCCAGTTCCGGGATTACGCTGCATACCAAGACGCCAAAATGAAGTAAAACAATAGTAAAAGCTTCAAGGGGGAGACCAAAACTCATAAACAAGCCTATGAGAATAGCATCAGACCACTCAGCCTAAACCGTTAAAGCCAGAAACACTTATAATGATGTCCTTCAGGCCCTGAAAACAGCATGTACTGTTGCAGCTGGCTTTTTACAGTGGTGTTGGAGATTAAACTCAGTCTTCCCACTTGTGTGACACCACTTTACTGACTAAGAGGCCCTCCCCTCCTGCTAGCCCCTTGGATGTGTTACCTGGAGACAGAAATTGGTTGGATGTCATTTTTTTTATCCAGTCAGCTAGTTTGCATGTCTTCATCAGAAAGTTAAGGCTATTTTTATTTAGGGATACGACTTACAGAGATTACTGATTCTTGTAATTTTGGGGTTGTTTTTCTGATCAACTGAATTATTGTTTGTTGCCTTTGTCTTCATATTGAGGATTTGCTGGTTTACTGAGCTGAACATAATTGATTCTTTTCAGTTTATTTTTGTATTTCTATTGTCATGAAATTTTTTCCTTTGTCCCCTGTCATGATTGAGACATTTCCCCTCTAGTTTGTGTAGAATTCGATTAAGGATCTTCTACAATGCTCAGTTGGTGCTAATAAATTACCTTAGTTTTTTTTTTTTTTACCTTAGTTTTTGTTTGTCCTGAAATGCCTTTATTTCTCTGTCAATTTTAAAAGATAAATTTGAAGACTCTAGCAATCTTGGTTGACAATTATTTTTAGGGCTTGAATGATATCAATATAGGCATTCCTGGCTTTAATAGTTTCTCTTGAATGATTTGATATTGTTTTGATAGGTTTGCTTATGAATTTATCATCTTCTCTTGAAAATTTTAATATTTTTTCATTTTGTAGTTCTAGAATTTTGAGCGGTGAATTGTGGGGAGTCTTATTTGGTGTTTTAAATAACAGTTGTGTCTGGATGTCCATTTTTTCCCCAGAGATTTGGGAAAATTTCTGCTATAATTTTGCAGAAATAGAATATGTATGTATGTATGTATGTATGTATGTATGTATATATGTATGTATATATGTATGTATTTATATCTCAGCTCCCTTTTTTTAAATCCCAATGGATAAAAAATTCTAGGGTTAACTTTCTTGATCATTTCCTGGAATTTGTGGGCATACTGATTTTGTTTGTTTATTGATGTCTGAATTTAATATTTCATTGACTTTGACTTCTATTTTTCATGTTTTTTTTTCCTGCTTGGTGTAGTTTATTAGCAATGTTACATTATATAATCTATTGGGCTTTTCATTTCTAACATTTTTTACTTGTCTTCCCTCTTATACAATGTTTTCTGACTGATTTTTATCATCTGTCTCACTCTATTATCCAAGTGTTTCTTCATTCATCTGATTGTATCACTTTTGAAGTCACTGATCATGTATACAAGCTATAAAACATTGTTATAGCAATACCATCAAATCAAAATAGATACAGGAATGTATCTTAAATTGAAGACAACTGAGATAGCATAGCATAGACCATAGAGTAGAAAATAGCAAGATAATATAAAGTAAGCTACGAAGTTAAAAATTAATAGGGGTACAATATATAATAGTAATAGTATAATAAAATGAAGATAGGTAGTATGGAAAAGAAAGAAAGAAAGAAAAAATTAGGTGAAATTGATGGGGCAGCAAGCAGAAGACAGAAGAATGTTAAAAGGGAGAAGAATATTAGAAGAGATTAAAAACATGAGTTGACAATAACCTAAAATGGAATGAGCAGCAAGCAAAAAACAGAAGAAGTTGAGAAGCAAAGAGAAAAACCCATCAAGAGAAAAAAAAAAAACCTGACTTCATAATAATAAAAAAAAAACGTATAAGCAAAATCAGTTAAACATAAGAAAAATTTAAAGTACCAAAGCTGCTTTAAAAATCAAACATAATAGCAAGGGTGTGGTAGAAGGGAACAGAAGGGAAACTCAAGGGACAGAAGAGAACAAACAAACAAAATGATGTATTGATGGTGCAGGCTCATCAGATAGTGGAGTGTGCCAGGTGCAAGGGTTGCTTGGGGCTTCCTTTGCTCTGGCCCTCCATCAGGAGGCTGTAGACTGTTCTTGCTCACTCCAGATCCTCCCTGTGTACAGCTTAGGATGATGTGCCTCGGAATATATTCCGAATGTCCTGGGGTATGGGAGAGACAGATGGAACACTGAGCTATGTGTCTGGAGGACTTTGTAAGTGCTTAATTGTAAGTTGTCGGTAGCAGACGACCTGTGGTAGAAGAGGCTACAGGAGTGTTTGCTGGACACAAGTTTTAGAATTCTCAAGTCTGTGAGTGAAAAACTGTCCAGCAGGGAGTTAGCTCTGTTTTATTACCCACTGAAGCCAAGGTGTTTTGTAGGACACCCAGGGCAGCTCTGCTTCGTGGTGGCTAATGCTCGGTCATGTCTCATGGGGAGGAAATGACCCCGCACAACAGTTGCGTGGACATGATGCTCTATCCCATGTTCCCTCGTAGCTCTGGTTTTGTGCTGGTAGCCAGATACCTGGTATTTGGTCTCTTCCTTGGTCCAGATAGGTAAATCTTCATTAGCACGGGTCAACCATGTTGGTCACCTTTTTCTTGTTAGGAATTATTTTAGAAAGATGCATGCTGTGGTTTTCTTGGCCAGTGAGATAGGAGCGAAGCCTTTTTGTTGGGGCATGTGCTTCTGGGACTGCTTTCCTTACTTCTGAAGAGACACAGGAAGAGGGGATTCTCTCTAGACCCTTGTGCGTTGCTGTGTGAGGCTAAGATGGCGAGAGCTGCTGCATCCATCTTAACACCATGAGCATTCAAGACTAAAATCAAAGGGTGACGTGCTTAGAATGGCAGAGCCGAAAGATAGGTGAGAAGAACCTGGGTTCTCTACGACGTGACTGGGTCACTGGATTATGTGGAGTGTGCCCCCGTTCCAAGCCTCGTGCCATGTAAGATAGTATCCTTACGTCTTTTCAGACTGATGGAAGCCAGGGCGTTCTGTAGGTCACTATAGCAGCCCTTTGTCATAGTACTTCGTGGGGAATGGTCTTCCTTTGCCTACCTGCCTGGTTCTCTGACTTCGGGGCAGGGTCAGCTTCTCACCCTGCAGGAGTTTTCTTGACTAATGTTGCTCATGTATGTGAAGGAGCGAGGATCCTACTTTAAGGATGGGAAGACCTCCAGAAAATTTACTGTTTAGAACCTTTTGCTTTTTATTCTTCAAGCTGGAAAAACAAGAAGATAAGCCCCCATGTATTTCTTAATTTCTTTTCTTTCCTCGTCCTCCACATCTCTATTTATCTCAAACATGATAATTTTATGAGCAACCAAGCTATACATAATACATTTTATGTCCTTAAATGCATCAACTGATCTTAGATCTTCAAAGGATGCTACAAAACAAGAACATAGAGTGCCCAATTTGTAAATTAATTTGGGAGTCTAACTCTTTTTATAAGTGGGTTGCCTGAACTCAGAGGACTTTTTTGTCCTCCCAGAAACAGTGGTATTTGGGTTCAGAATGTGGCCCACAAAAGCCTACGTACTCTACAATTCACTGTAGCCTTGTCCTTTAATAACTAGGATAACAAAGTTAGTGCATGCTTTGACCGGACTCGATTCTGGTCTTCATGTTATCTCAGTGGTTTAATTCTCAGAACTTAATGTCAAAGGGAATCAGAGCTCAGATATGTTGAGTAACTTGCTGAAGGGCACACAGCATGTATATAGTAAAACCAGGACCCTGGGGCCTCCCTGGCCTCATAGAATTGGTTATTGTCACACTCATTCTGCTCTCCTGATGGGTCTCAGTTACAGTCTTTATTAAGGTTGCTATGGAAAAATGCATTCTAAATTCTGTTTCTTATGCCAGGAACGCAACTCTCAGCCCTGGCAACTGAAGTTCCCTTTGCCCTTCCAATTCCCCGTGTTTCTCCTCAGTAGAATTTGGACAGAGAGGGCATGAGAGAGAATGAGACAGGCAGAGAGACAGAGAGACACAGAGAGAGAGCGAGAGAGAGAGAGGAAGAGAGAGAGAGAGATTTGGTATGAACTCCACACTATTGTTCTTAGGAAGCTTTCACGCTTGCATTTAGCCCTGTCATTTGCATGTCATACTTCTCCAGTCCTATTGGGTAGCCGAGCTGAAGGTAAGGCACACACTTCGGATTTTATTTCGGCAGCTTTACCACTTGTTTACAGTCCAGCGTTTGAAATAGACGGGAACAGAGGGCTCTGCAATCTTTCAAATCCCATCTCAGTCCAGAACTTAACTTTGTCACCATTCAATAAAAAGTGGTTTTAAAACGAACAGCAAGATCTCTGATGGCCCCTCATTCCTCCCAATCGGCAGCTCACAGGGAGGAGACCATCAGAGACTCCTCTATGCCTCATCTCACCCATCCCTCGGCCCCTTTCTCTGGCTCCAGCCTGGACATTCTCCCCCACCGTGTTACCACTCCTCGGCTCCTTCTGGAAATATTGATGGCTTGTAAAAGCTGTCAAGCTGTCTAGTGCTTCCCGCTGGCTTTTATCACACCAATGTGCATTCAAAGTTTCTTATTCAAAAAGAACTTCTAGTCCAGGATTTAAAAAATAATAATAATTAATTCCATTAGTGTGAAGGTGCCATATCCCTTTGAATTGGCATTATAGACAGTTGTGAGCTGCCATGTGGGTGCTGGGAATTGAACCCCGGGCCTTTGGAAGAGCAGACAGCGCTCTTAACCACTGAGCCATCTCTCCAGGTTTTGTAGTTTCCTTTGGTTAGCATTTTTCAGCCTCCTCTCCTTTCTCAAAAGCAAGTCCCAATTCCTCCTGCTGCCCGGCAACACTCTTAGCTATACATCCTTTACTGCCAGGAGGACTGTCTTAAGGCTATGCTTCCTGCCTTTGGTCCTGGTTAGTATTACATCGAGGTCTCAGCCATGTGGTATTAATCACATGCACTTGGTGAAGTAGTTTGAATCTGGTGGCATGCTTCTTTTCCTTCCATTTCTTTCCTGATTTCACTACTCTTCAGTTTGTACTTAAGAGGTACAGGCAGGTTTAGCAGTGAAACCCCTAACCCAGAAGGTGCTGGCTGCTGATTGGCCAAAAGGAAGAGCCTTCACCCTCTGTTGACTCTCATCCTGTCGTTTCCACAGATAATTGGGAATTGGCCTTATAAAGTGGAAATGACATGAAAAACACAACAGGAAGACGTTACCAACGTAATCGACACTAACGATATATACAACCTAATGAACACTTGGCTAAGAAATTACCCAGGATTTTAGGAACGAATGATTTAAAGATATTGCCAAGAGAAGTGAAAAGTGTTCCCTTCGGGAGCAGAGCATCCGTGGTCTCCACAGACCTTTACTGCCATTAGTTGATTAATTAATTCATTAACACTCATAGAGTACAGGGTATCGACTCCATATGGCACTGAGCAGGCAGTTAGATTTCTTTAGAAAATTTCTCATAGACGAAAGCAGAGAAATAGTAAATAATTAAGCTCTGAGCTGCTTGGTTGTGATCTTTTATTGATCAAGGCAGAGATTTGAGAGCAGGAAGGCTCTGGGCGCTCTCTCCAACCTGACTCCATTTGCCCCGTGATGACACGTTACCGTGAGACGCTTGTTCTTATTAGAAAGCCTTTA
Source organism: Psammomys obesus (assembly GCF_907164565.1). NCBI lineage: Eukaryota > Metazoa > Chordata > Mammalia > Rodentia > Muridae > Psammomys > Psammomys obesus. The sequence continues at coordinate 11,110,157 of NW_026596120.1, forward strand.
AGAAAGAAAACAAGCTGGCAACGCGTTTACGGCCAGAGTATCTCCTGTCCGAGGCTCACGTTCCCCACCGTGGGGAGTGAGCATTTTCTGGTGGGCTCTGAAGAGGTCACAGAAGTGAGATGGCAAGTGTGCCGCCTGCTTTCTCCTCGCTCCTGGTTTCATTAAGCTGGGGCTTCATGCCTTTTTCTTTCCTCCCCTCTAATAAAGCTATTAGGCCAATGACTTATGATTGTGTAGCTCAGTGAGACCTCCAGCGAGCGGGGGTGGGGGCCAAGCAGAAGTGCTTGAGCAGGGATCAATGACGGAGAAAGTGGCCGAAGCCTTTCTGCCTGGTGGGATTTTTGTTGCTGCCCTCCAAAGACACCAAATCAGTTGCCCTGGTGCTGGACTCTGCTCAGCACTTTATTAATGTTCTTTTCCTATGGGGGTCTCCAAAGGGATCCAATGGAAGGGAGAGAGGATGGGCAGCTGTCTCCCGCGCTAAGCCTTCCCCAGTCTCACCCTGCTTCGGTTCACGTCTCAGCAAAGCTTCTTGAAGAACTGAGCTCCACTCGCTGTCTCCCTCACTCCATCTCTTGGACACATCCCACTCTGGGTTTTCTCGCTTCCCTCGCAGTTGCTCTTTGAGCCCAAGGTCATTTCATGTGTCAGTGTAACAGGGTGTGGGGTACGGGGCATGCAGTTCATCTGCTGCTGGTGTGGTAGGTTCAAAAACTGCCTACAGCTCTTCCTTCCTTTTAGCCCTTGGTACTTCTGTAACTTTGTGGGTGTGGGCATGTGCACCTGCGTGTGTGTGTGTGTGTGTGTGTGTGTGTGTGTGTGTGTTGCATGCATCTGTGTGTATAGGCATGTGCAGGGGCTTGTCTGTATGTGTGAGTGTGGAGGCGACAGGTCTGTTTCCAATATCCTCTATCATTCTCCGCATGATTAGGGTTATCGATAACTTACTGCTGCTACTGTTATTACTATGACTGTTAACAAACGACTCGACGCACAGTTTTTCAGTGGACCTGGGGCTTGCTGTTTTGATTAGCTTCCAGAATCTTTTTGTTTGTGCCCTCCCAATGCTGGGGTTGCCGACACAGGCCTTTACACGGAAACTCGGGTCCTCATGCTCGCACACAGCGTTTTACTCATCCCCCAGCCCTGTCAGAGTGGTCTTAAGATACAAATATGTTGTCTCTTCCTGATTATCCTGTTTAAACATCGTTCTTTCTTCCTCTTTTTCCTCTTCCTCCTCCTCCTCCTCGTCCTCCCCCCTTTCTTAGGCAGGGACTCACGTAGTCCATGTTGAATTCAAACACAATATGTAGCAATAAACTCTCCAGGTGGTGCATGCTGAAGAATGTCACTTACTTAGGCATCTTTTCTCTCTCTTGAGATCCTCCTGCTTCAGCTTCCCACGAGTTTCCTTAAGAGGCAAGTGTTGCCGTAGCTGCTGGAAAGCACCCCTGTCTCCAGGCTTTTATTTTGCCCTCTGCCACTTCCTCTGCTGTGACCACACGTCGGCACAATTTGGCATCTCAATATAGGCTCCTGCTAAGCACTGACATGTTACTGAGAATTAACCCATGTATCACCTCCTCCAGGAAGTCTTCCAGGCCAGTCCCCTGCTGCCTAGTCGATTCTGGTGCCCTCCTGTGTGCTCCCACAGTCCTCTATTCTTCACGCAATTACTGTCCTTCTCTTCGGGTTTCTAATTGTCTTTCAACAGGCTGTGTATTTCCTGTGAAGTTGTTCAGAGGAGAAACTGTCTTTTTATCTCCGACTCTGTGGAGCTTGGCTCGCTGCCAGGTGCAGAGAAGGGCGTAGTAAGGATGTCCTGATGGAACAGCGCTGAGTCCCCACCTTTGCCAGCGCTGCTGGCCTGTGCTGGCACTGTCAGAAGCCTGCAGAAGGCATATTTGCCTCCCCTGACAGCTTCCTGTGCCTCTAGACATCAGTTCTAAAAGTATGGGGCTAGGGTTTGATCTCATCCTGCCTGTTTCATTTTTGGCCCCGGGGAGCTGGTACTGGCATGTGCTAATTGGATGATGGCATTGAGTCCAGCTGGTTTTGTAAACGTGGGCACAGGCAGCGAGCAGAGCACAGTTCAAACAGAATCGTCTTGAAAATCCTTTGATTCCCCCAGCTAAGCAGTCTGACCCTGCCCTTCTGGGAACCTGGCATCACTCCCCTGCGCTATTATTGATGAGACTCTGCCTTAGAGACCCGCTCTGGAGTGTAGGCTACGGGTGGCTGCCGCTGCTGTCTACTCACACTGTTTAACCCCGAAAGGCCTCACTCTGTCCATCTTCTCAGTGGGCACCATGCAGATTAGTCATGTGTTCGGCCAAACACTCCAGGCACAAGCCTTCCTGACAGAGTCTGGTTTAGCTCAGATGGCTATGTGTGTAGCTGGAAATGCAGCAGAATCTGAGGGAGAGAGATTAGGTGATCTGGGTAACCCCCCCCTCCCCCCCCCAGGAAGAACTATCCAGGTTGTGGGTCCTGATTACAAATGAAATCCTGAAAGGTTCCTTCTAGTCTGAGGGGGCCTCTGCTTTGCCACCTCCTTCTTGCCCGGGAAGATTCCTCCACTTCCCACAGTCCAGGCTGTAGCAGCCAGAGGTGCGGGAGGCCAGCTGAGAAAGATCTGAGCGCAAACAGCTTTGCAGCTAGGGAGTTGCCGTGTCGACCCTGCGTGAGTTCAGATCCCCACACCGGGCTTGTCAAAGGGACAGCTTTCTCCCACGGATCTCCCCTCAGATCAAGTGTGTCACCGGAAGGCGGTGGTCCTTTTTCTCTTTGGCAGGTGTGTGTGTGTGTGTGTGTGTGTGTGTGTGAGAGAGAGAGAGAGACTCCGGAGAACCTAAGAGTGGTGACAGTGATCCCTTGAAAAACAGTTCCTCTCGCGTGTTTTGTTGTGATTTAACTCATCTCAGGAGGCAAGGTTGCCAAAATGGAGCCCTTGCTGTGTTCCCCTGCTCTTTCTTGCACCGAAGTCTCCCCTCCACTGCCATTCCTCTCTGAGCCCCAGACACAGTTGTTCCTTTCATGGTGTTCTCATAGCAGGCAGCCTCTGGTGCAGAGCAAAGGCCCCACAGGTGGGACGGCTCTGGTTCTCAGAATCAGGCTGGTGTGGGTGCTTCCCCTGGCTCTGAATGCTGGTTTCCTACTCATTTCCACGATGACCTCGAGGCCTGATTGATTAGCTATGCTGAGCATCCGTTTCCTTGCTAAGAAGTGAGCATTTGTCACAGCACGAGCGCCACCGGGGGGTTATCGTGAGAATTCAATAGGGTCCTGCCTGTCACAGCTGTCCGCAAGGACTGACTTAGGTGGCAACACAGGGCTCGAACCCTTTATTCTCTGTCCCTTGTGCCTGGTTACAGGGCCTCTGTGCAGTAGATATTCAATTAACGTTGGTGGGAAAGGAGGTAGACTCAGTGGAGATAACATTTGCACCCATGAAAGCCCTGCTAATGTGGCCAGGCAAGTGGCAGTAAGAAGAGCCTTAGTGCCCCATCGTACTGGGCTCTTGTATTTTCTTAGGTCACTTAGCCTAGAACTTGGGAAGTATAGATTAAAAAAAAAACAAACCAAAAATAATGTGAAAACTATAGCAGATTTACATAGAAGCCTTGGCTTTGGAGCAAGAACGGAGTCTAAATCTAGTCGGTGACACTCACTGGAGTTTGAGCGAACCTTGTCTCTTTGGGCCTCCATTTCCTCAAATGAAATATGGAGGGACTGACTCTGGTCTTGGATGACTCTCGTGAACACTTGACTAAGTCAAGAGTAAAAATTAAAATATTTAGCCCACAGAGGGTGCGGGAGGAGTCGGGGCTCCAGCTGCAACTGTGAATGATGGGAAGCTGAACAAAGTCAAGCTGTGGAAGTTGGCTTGTACCTCTCTTCAGCTGGCCTGAGATCAACCCTTAACTGTTGGTGGGGTTGCACAGTGGTCCGCCTGACGTGAGCCTCTCAGCTGAGACTGTTTGCATTCAGTTCTTGGCTTCATCACTAGCTTGCTCTGTAACTTGGGCAACTCAGTTAACTTCTCCCAGCCCTGGCTATTTTCTGAAACAAAAGTGCATGGAACTACTTAAATCTGGGGACACATGCTGTGTACCTGTCACTGGCACATAACAAGAGCCCCCTCAGTGGCAGCTTTATAACAACTCCTGTTTGAGAGTGAAGAAAGGGAGGCTCTCTGCTGAAAACCCTACCTCATGCTGAAGAGCTCAACAGGGAGCAGAGGTCAGTCTTAGATGCTTGAGAAATTATCACATTTTGCTCTTGTTTAATAACTGTATCTCAACAACGTTATGGCAAACTAAATAGATGGGAGAAAGGCCAAGCTGGGAGAAAGGCCAAAGATCCCTAAACCCAGGGTACCGTGGAGACCCGCTATAATCCAGGATAGCATGCTGTTTTTAGCCTTCCCTATTAGAGATGCTCTGTGCATTCTTCCCGGACAGCTGGTCCCTTTCCTCACGAGTCCTTGGAGCTCCTGCCAGCTAAGGTTTCTGTCCTAAGTAGGGGAAATCAGATAACCTCAGGTTATCTGGGGGGAAGAGGTCATGGGGATCCAGGCCTCTGTGCCAACCAATCTCCTCCAGGAAAGCCCATCCCCACCCCAGGGAGATTGCCGCGCTTCTTCGTTCATATTCATCGCCACTTGGAGCTGCACCTTTTCTCCAGGCTGTGCAGGGATGTGCATCACCATGGAAACGCTAGAGGTGAAATCACTCAAGTGCTGGCAAGCGGAGTTTCTCTCTGGAGCCTGGAAAAATGGAGAGCAGGCTCATGGTGTCACAGAAAGGAAAGATGCCTTTAAAACAGCCCGCACGCTCTTCGTTTCATTTGGGGACTTTCCCTTTAAACAAAAGCTGAACAAGAAACTGGGAAGAAAAATGTCTTCGCTCTCTGAATCTCCTACCCCAGAGAGCCCACTTGGAACGGACATGCGGATCCTTCTGGCTTCCCTAACCTGCCGCACCTTGTAGACTGGATAACATGTTCTGCCTGGAGTTGCTATTTTAAAGTAATGAAGCTGGGGCCCACGAGTGTGATGTTTTGTGCCTGTTGGCCAATTTCTGGTTCTTTGTCTAATTTGGGGGCCTAGAAGATAAATGCTAAATAAGTATTTGACAGGCTACTGGTGGCTAAGGTCAGTGAGGACATGTTCATACACCCAAGGGGTCTTGAGATACGCTGTTTCAGTACCCTGCTCATGGGCAGCTTGCCCTCAGACTTCCGGGTGCATGCAGCAGTTCCTAAAAACGGTTTTGACAGCTTTGGCTTTGGGCAGGAATGAAGAGGAAGATCAGTGGGTGTGGGCTCTAGGTACTAGGAATCTTGGGCTGGTTAGGGGACCATGCCCATGGCCTCCTTAGAGGAGGCCATCAGTGTAGATCTTTTGATGATTATGCCTGTTTTTCTGGGGATAAAGAGGCACTGATGGTAGTCTCCTTTAAATCAGAACAGCTTGGAATACATTGTGAAATAGCCTTCCCCTCCTCTCTGCTCCCCTTCTCTCTGCTTCCCTCCTCTCCACTTCCCTCCCCTTCCGTCTCTTCCCCTTCCCTTCCTGAACTCATTGAGTGCTTGTCAGGCCTCAGACATTATGTAGGGCTAAGTTATAGCATTCCTGGATATAGCCACTGGTCGAGAAATTAAGGTGAATGTATCACAGATAAAGACACTTTTTTTTTTTTCAATTCTAGTTTTCCTGCTTTAATCAGGGACTTTGATACTAAGTCAAGATTATTAGAATGGACAGATAGACTGACCGATGGACAGGCCGAGGGAACCCTGAAATTAAGGTTAAGGTTTTAGTTTTCCAGTCCCCTAAAATATCATTTGATCTAGTCTATTCTGTGCTGTTAGAGACAGGCTTCCACTCTCAGAGCCTTACTTTCTCTGCATTGAGCTTCAGTCAGAACAACAAGGAGATCTTCGGAAGGGATGAGGTTTGGAAATGCTGACCAGTGGGCTCAGGCAGTGCCATTTTGCCTGGACTACATGTAATGGAGGCTACCTTCTCCCGTGGTACAGGCAACTCTCTATGATGTGGTTTGGACACTGGAGGGGACTAAGGTCTAGGAGGCTGGTAGGAGGGAGAGGGATTCTGCAGAGGGGTTCCAGGATGTCCACAGAGTCAGGGCAGGTCATATGAGTACCACTGTCAAGCATCAGAACAACATTGTCAGGATCACAGTGATGATCAGAGTGATCAAGGAGCCAACAAGGAGGATGTCCAAGTTGGACATCTTGGGGTCTTATCAAGGTGATAAGACCAGTCTTACAGAGAAGAATCTAGAACAACCATTAAAATAGGGAGGCCAGAGATTCCCCTACCATTTGCAAGTGAGGGCTACTGATCCACAGCTTTGGGGGAAAACCAAAATGGTCCTGTACCTGATTCACTAGTTGGCGGGGGCCGTTGGTCACGTTGCTTTCCCATTGGTGTGTAAATCCTTGGGAGGGCTTTGTTCAGCAAAGAAAGACTTGTTCCTTGCCAAGGGTTCCAGGGATAGGAGAGCAAAGATGCAAGAGGTGGTGTTGCAAACTACGCCTGTGCCACGCAACCTGGCTGCTCCTCTGTTTAGCAGAGGCTAAAGTTCAACCAAACCGTTCTCTTTTCCTCACTGCATTTCCCCAGCCTCACTCGAAGTCGGTGACTAAGTTCCAGCCAACTGAAGATAAGCAACCTGAAATGTACTTCCAGGACTTGCAGAAAACGTTCCAAGGACGGTCCTCTGTGATCCTTCCCTTTCTAGGCCTGACATGTTAAAGGCAGTAGAAACATTGTTTAGAAACCAGGTTTCTAGTAATGAGTCAAAGGAAACATCTATTTATTTATTTATTTATCTATCTATCTATTTATTTATTTATTTATCTATCTATCTATCTATCTATCTATCTATCTATCTATCTATCTAT
>NW_026596120.1:11117096-11252356 GCF_907164565.1 Psammomys obesus
TATCTATCTATCTATCTATCTATCTATCTATCTATCTATCTATCTATCTATCTATCTAACAATTTATTCACTTTATATCCTGATTGTAACCCCCTCCCTCATTTCTTCCCTCTCCTCCCCCCTCCTCCTCCCCCAGTTTACTCTCTTGCCATCTGACCCTATCCTATCAAGTCTCATCAGGAATGCCTGGATGCTCTTCCTCTGTGGCCTGGCAAGGCTGTACCTCCTGGGGGAAGGGATCAAAGAGCAGGAAACCCAGTTCATGTCAGAGATATACCCTGCTCCCCTTACTCAGGTACCCACATGGAGACTGAGCTGCCTATGGGCTACATCTGAGCATGGGGTCTAGGTCCTCTACATGCGTGGTCCTTGGTTGGTGCATCAGTCTCAATAGGTACCCCTAGGCCCAGATTTTTTGGCTTTGGTCTCCTTGTGGCACTCCTGTCCCCTCAGGTCCTTCTATTTCCCCTTTCTTCCATAAGACTCTCTGCCCAAAGTTTGCCTGTGAATCTCATCATCTGCTTTGATCCCCTACTGAATGGAGCCTTTCAGAGGACATCTATGGTAAGCTCCCATCCTGTTCCCTCTCATCCACCACTTATGGTTTGCCATTGTTTGCCATTCTGAATGGGAATTAAGCATTCTTTCTAGAGTCCTCCTTGTAGTTTAGCTTCTTTAGGTCTGTAGATTGAAGTATGGTTATCCTATATTATATGGCTAATATCTGCTTATAAATGAGTATATACCATGCATATCTCTCTGGTTCTGGGTTGCTTCACTCAGGATGATATTTTCTGGTTTCATCCATTTGCCTGCAAATTTCATGATTTCCTTCTTTTAATAGCTGAGTAGTATTCTATTGTTTAAATGTGCTACAGTTTCTGTATCCATTCCTCCATTGGGGGACATTTAGGTTGTTTCCAGATTCTGGCTATTTTGAATAAAGCTGAGCAAATATCCTTGTTGAAAGGTGGAGCATCATTCAGATATATGCCCAGGAGTGGTATAGCTGGGTCTTAAGGTAGTGCTATTCCCAATTTTCTGTGAAAGTGCCAGAGTGATTTCCAAAGTGGTTGTACAAGTTTGTACTTCCACTAGCAATGGAGGAGGGTTCCCCTTTTTCCACATTTTCTCCAGCATGTGTTGTCACTTGAGGTTTTGATCTTAGCCATTCTGATGGGTGTAAGATGGAATTTCAGAGTCGTTTTGATTTGCATTTCCCTGATGACTAAGGACATTCAGCATTTCTTTAAGTGTTTCTCCACCATTTGATATTCCTCTGTTAATAATTCTCTGTTTAGATCTGTATCCCATTTTTTAATTGGATTACTTGGTTTGTCCGTGTTTAATTTCTTGAGTTCTTTTTATATTCTGGATATTAGCCTTTTATCGGATGTAGGGATGGTGAAGATCTTTTCCCAGTCCGTAGGCTGTCATTTTGTTCTGTTGAAAGTGTCCTTTGCTTTATAGAACCTTTTCAGTTTCATGAGGTCCCATTTGTTGTTTAGAGCCTGTGCTCTTGGCGTTCTGTTCAGGAAGTTGTCTCCTGTGCCAATGAGATCAAGGCTCTTCCCCACTTTTTCTTCTAACATATTTAGTGTGTCTGGTTTTATGTTGAGGTGTTTGATTCACTTGGACTTTAATTTTGTGCAGGGTGAGAAATATGGATCTATTTACATTTTCTACCTATAGACATCCAGTTAGACCAGTACCATTTATTGAATATGCTATCTTTTTTTTCCATTGTATGGTTTTGGCTTCTTTGCAAAAAATCAGTATCTGTAGTTGTGTGGGTTTATTTCCGGGTCTTCAATTCAATTCCATTGATCCACTGGTCTGTTTCTATGCCAGTCCCATGTAGTTTTCATTACTGTTTCTCTATAATGTTTTAGATCAAGGATGGAGATACCTCCAGAAGATCTTTTATTGTACAGGATTGTTTTAGCTATTCTGTTTTTTTTTTTTTTTTTTTTTTGTTGTTGTTGTTGTTGTTTTTCCATATAAAGGTGAAAATTGTTCTTTCAAGGTCTGTAAAGAATTGTGTTGATATTTTGATGGGCATTTTACTGAATTTTGCTTTTGGTAAGATGGCCATTTTTACTATGTGAATCCTACCAATACATGAGCATGGGAGATCTTTGCATTTTGACTATGTTTTTCCCTCTCCCAATTTCTCACAGATCCTTACCACCTTTCTATCCACTCAGCTTTATGTTCTTTCTCTCAAAACAAAACAAAATAAAGCAAAAATTCCAGAAAAAACAAACAAAACACAGACACAAAACAAAGAAAAAAGAAAAAAAAAAACCTCACAAAACCACAAAAATAAAAAATCAAAACAATCAATAGACCGATAAGACAAAAATGCCAAATGAAAACAAAATGAAATAAAGAGTTCACAAAATTACATTGAGTTCATTGTGTTGGTGTCAGGCCTGCCCTGAAATGTGGCTGATAAACTCAGTGACAATTCATTGGAGAAAACTGATTTTCCCCAAGGGGCTTTTGAAAAGATTGTGTGGAACACTCTTTTTTTTAATTATTAATTACAGTTTATTCACTTTGTAGTTCCCCATAAGCCCCTCCCTCCTCTCCTCCTGAACCCACCCTCTCTCCCCCTTCTTCACACATGCCCCTCCCCAAGTCCAGTGATAGGGGAGGACCCCTCTCTTTCCTTCTGATCTTAGTCTATCAGATCTCATCAGGAGTGGCTGCATTGTCATCTTCTGTGGCCTGATAAGGCTGCTCCCCCCTCAGGGGGAAGTGATCAAAGAGCAGGCCAATCAGATTATGACAGAGGCAGTCCCTCTTCCCATTACTATGTAACCCACTTGGACACTAAACTGCCATGGGCTACATCTGTGCAGGGGTTCTAGGTTATTTCCATGCGTGATACTTGGTTGGAGTATGAGTCTCTGGAAAGACCCCTGTGTTCAAATTTTCTGGTCTGTCGCTCTCCTTGTGGAGTTCCTGTCCTCTCCAGATCTTACTATTTCCCACTTCTTACATAAGATTCCATGCACTCTGCCCAACAGTTGGACATAAGTCTCAGCGTCTGCTTTGATAGTCTGCAGGGCAGAGCCTTTCAGAGGCTCTCTGTGGCAGTTTCCTAGCTTGTTTCCTGTTTTTTTCTTCTTCTTCTTCTGATGTCCTTCCTCTTTGCATTTCTGGATGGGGATTGAATGTTTTAGTCAGGGTCCTCTCTCTTGATTAGTTTCTTTAGATGTACAGATTTTAGTAGGTTTATCCTATATTAAATGTCTATATGAGTGAGTATATACCGTGGGTGTCTTTTGCTTCTGGGACAGCTCACTCAGGATGATCCTTTCCGGGTCCCACCATTTACCTGCAAATTTCATGATTTCCTTATTTTTCATTGCTGAGTAATATTCCATTGTGTAGATGTACCACAATTTCTGCATCCATTCTTCAGTTGAGGGGCATCTGGGTTGTTTCCAGCTTCTGGCTATTACAAATAAAGCTGCTACAAACATGGCTGAGCAAATGTCCTTATTGTGTACTTGAGCCTCTTTTGGATATATGTCTAGGAGTGGCATGGCTGCATCTTGAGGAAGCGCTATTCCTAGTTGTCTGAGAAAGCGCCAGATTGATTTCCAGAGTGGTTTTACAAGTCTACATTCCCACCAGCAGTGGAGAAGGGTTCCCCCTTTCTCCACAGCCTCTCCAGCCTGTGTTGTCACTTGAGTTTTTCATCTTGGCCATTCTGATGGGTGTAAGGTGAACTCTCAGGGTCGTTTTGATTTGCATTGTGTGGAGCACTCTGACCTTCCCTTTGGTTTTGAGTCATATGGTGAATGTGATGAAACTTCTGGATTTTCTTTCTTAAGGAACTTCGCATATACATAGTGACAGTATTTGTGCATTATCTGGGAGGTCTCTGTGTGAATCAGCCTATCTTTGCTGAGACAGAGTATCTGACATAAAAAACCTAAAGAGCTCTGGCTAGCTAGCACCCTTGTTTTATGCCTGTGCTAGAGCAGAAACCTGGAGGAGCGTGATAGATGGAGCGTTCCCAAGGAACCCCCCCCCCCCCAGTGTGCTTCCTCTTTCTTTTGGCTTGATGCAGGCCGGCCCAGTAGCCTCACAAGCTCCATGTTGAAGGCAGGCATACATCGTATTCTTCGAAGCCATACTTAGTGACTTACTTCTAATAAGGCCCAATTCCCAATAGCCCATTCAACCTAAACTCATCAGTGCTTGACCCGGTGATGAAGTTAGCACCATCTTCATCCATTAGCACCACTAGCTGGGAATCAAGTCTTCAACACAGCACTCTCTTGAGGGAAGACTCTTCATATCCAAATCCTATCGACCTCTGAGGAGGGTAATCCCCTGACTGATAGAATTGCTTTGGAAAACTGCCTGGCGTTCTTGAGATGCAGCTCTCTTCCTGGGTAGGGAGCTCCAGGCAGCATACCCTCCTGGGCCACAGCTAAGTGAGAAAAACCCGAGCACTTTTCTCATCAAGCTCAAATCAACTGTGTGAAACCTCAGAGGGGCCTTCTCGATGCCTTCCTACTCATCTCCATCCAAACAGTCCTACAGGTTCTGAACGTTAATCAGTGTCATCGCGAGTCTGCTGATGTTCCAAAGAACTTAATTGGTTCTTTGGAGGAAAATGAGTCACCATCAGGAGGATAAGCTGCAGGGCAGGAACACACAAGGGAAAAAGGAAATGAAACTGCGTGCAGAAAAGATCAAGTGTGTCCTTACGCTTCTCGTAGGCTGCAGTCCCAGATGAGCCCACTTTTGCTGATAGGGCTTAAAGAGGCTTTCAGAACCATGGAGACAAAAGGTATTGCCTTCTCCTCCCCCTCTTTGTTTCTCTCTCTCCTTTTCTGAATGTGGAGCCATACCCAGTAGAGGGGGAAGGGGACAGCCCATCCCGCCTGACTGTCAGAGTTGATCATTGCTGACCTTATCAAAAACACAGAATCAATACACTCTCCTCCCAGCAGCCCAGAAAAATCATAAGGAGTTTGAGCTGAAGCAATTTGAAGTGCAGAATCGCATGAATCAGGAGACAAGCCAGTACATTGTTGGGTCTCCGAATCCTTCCATGCCCTTTCTAAGAGGCAGGCAAGGCCAATAACGTCACTTAGAATTCTGTTTCGGGGCGGAGAGGCATCCAGAGAAGCCTTGGGTAATTAAGGCCACCTCCTAGCTGGACTGGCATTCTAGCTCTGGTATCAGGGCGCTTTGAAGAAGGCCTGAAGGAGGGTAGGACTAGAGGCTGGGAAAGTGGTCTTCACCTTCCCCAGCACCTCTCAGTAGCTCCTGTCTAGGTTTGGCCCTGGGGAAGCCTATGGAACTTTCCCACTTGGAAAAGCCAAGCTGTGCCACATCTCTGTCATTTCTTTGTTCTTTAAAAAACAAATCTTTTCTTCTTATTTACTTTTTATTTCCTTTTGACTTATGCTCTTCTCCTCCTTCTTTCTTCTCTTCCTTCTCCTTCTCAGAAGATATAAGACTGGAAAGAGGTTGGATATGGATGCGCAGGCCTGACATCCTAGTTCTTGACAGGCCCAGACAGGGCCCAGGCAGGTTGGGTTACACAAGTGAGGCCCTGTCTCAAAACTTCCCAAAAGATTGGAAGAAAGGAATGAAAGAGAAACTCACTCTGGGTTGAATGGGCACTAGATGGGACCATGTGGTGCTCAGTGGAAGGGCTAGCGATTGTGGAAGAGACAGAATCACATTATGTGGATTATACTATAAGGCATTAGGAGGAGAGTCCATTTGCTCAGACCAGTTCCTGATGGCAATCCTGATGGGCCCTGGATTTCCTCTGGCCATATCTTCCATCTCTTCTCTGGCCTTTTCAGCCCTTGTGAGGACAACCATAGTCTTGAGAACTGTGGCCCATCTACTTCTTAGCATTCCTACAATCTCAGAAACTATGGCAACTGGAGCCAGCGTGGCTCAGGGGCCCAGAACCATCAGAGATTCTCTTTAATGTCATTGTCCGTCTAATAAGTCTCCTCATTTAGCAGTGGGCTCCTTATGGGGAAAAGTTGACCTTATAGCCCAACCTGGGAGTTTACACAGAGTGGGGTCAAAGACAAGAATCCCAGAGGGACTTGGAGCTTACTAGGAAAGCAGTAACCTCATAAGTTGACTTTAAAAACAAAACTCTATGTTTGTTTGTTTATTTAGTGCATGTGTGTGTCTGTGTCTGTGCATGGGTACATGTGGGCCATGTCTTATATGTGGAGTCAGAAAGCAAGTTGGTCCTCTCTTTACACAATGAGTCCTGATACTGATCTCAGATGGGCAGGATTGGCGGCAGCAGGCACCCTTACCTCTGGAGGCATGTCATCAGCCCTCTAGCTGGCTTTACCATTGCCACCTACATACGAACACTGTAGGCAATCCTCCCTGGCCCTAAAGATTTGTTGTGGAGCAAGAACATGGCAGCAGAGCTGACTTCTCCCTGGGCTTCACTGCATACTCACACATGGCCATATTTCTGGACATTTGCTATCCTCAGCCTGGAATGCATCCCTCCCAGACAGAATTAATTGCTTTTCTTTCTGAGCTTTATGCTCGCCTCAACAATAAAATAAAATAACTGCTCATATTGTGCTTTAGTGCTTGTATGCTTGGCTGTCTGTTCTTATGCAAGCAGTTCATCTGTTCCACAAACAGATATCTTTGCCAGGTATGGAGAGACATGAAGGGCAGCCCAGGTGGATTCTGGCTCTCACTGAGCCAGGTGGAAGGATGAGTGACCTAGACAATACCAGGCACAGAGAAAGCCCATAGCAAACATTCTGGAGGAATGGCATTAGCAAGGCCAGGCAGGGAAGGGCCAGAGTCAGGCAAGCGAAGCGTGTTTAAGGAGTTGATGTTACTGGTGTCCTATAGCGAGTCTGGACCGGGAAGGAAAGAGGAATAGCCAGAAACAGGAAAATCTTGTTTGTCAAGCTAGGCTGAGGTAGAGGTCCCAGAGGGTCAGGCTGCTGCAAGGACAGCATGAATGAGGAGCCTGCCATCCACAGGGTTCATCCAAGGCCAAGGCTACAAGTGTTCTGCCAGCTGTTCTCGCCTGTCATTGCTGTGGACAGACACAAGTCTTGGGACCCATGGCTGCCAATGCTGGGGGCAAGGGAACACTTGTCAGGAGAGTGTACAAGGACCCACAGTGACAGGCAGGCCCTGGTGCCAACTTTATTAATTGCAGGGAATGTAATCCAGCTGATGTTTTAAAAAATCACATGGGCCAATGAACAGGAACCATCCCCGAGCAGGCAGCCAGGCCGCCTGGATGAAGCCAGATGGGTTGGTGTTCTCTGTATGGATGGAGAAACTAAGGCAGGGGCAGCCTGAGCCTCAAGGGTCACTAGTGTGTGGAACCCACACCCATGGTGGCAGAGCGAGGCCTCTGTTTCCTGTGCAGGCTAATGTGTCCCTGGGTAGACCAGGCCGCCTGCACTCCAGCTGTCAGGGCTTTCTGGCAGAGCAGTAGGAGCCAGCCCCATGGAGCAGAGGAGCACCAGTGTCTGACCTCTCTTCTCACATTCTCACTCCCCACACAACTGGGCCCCCAGACTGGGGCATTCTGGGAAACTCCCTGTGCTCCAGGATGTCATCAACCTGTGGGTAGCGAGCAGGGATGCGCATGGCACCAGCCACAGATGGCCCCAGCATCTAAATAAGCATTTCATTAGTTTGGAACCTGGGGAAAAACGGAGCGGGTTATAGGGAAACATAAATGAGTAAGGAGAGGCCGAGTTTAAATCCTGTTAGTTCTGTTCAGCACCTTCATAAAAATAAGCAGAGCTCTCTCTCTCTTTTCTTTTTTAAAGGGGCCACTGTTAACTAGCTGTGGTGCCCATCCAGCCCTTGTCTAGTTGTATCGTGGTAAGGCAGGGCTGAGTTCCACATATCCTTTTTATGCCTTCTCCTGTCATACTGAAATTGGCTCTCTCATTCCCTAACTGTGCTTTATGTCATAACGGAATGGGAGCAGCCTTGCTTCTGTTTACCCTTCCTGCCGCTCCGGAAGGCTGGTTCCTTCTCATTTCTCTTACTGGGGGTCAGAGCTCAGTTCTGGTTGGAGAGAACATCTGATTCCATTGACACAGGCTGTGTGTTCGGTTTTTCCTTTTCCTTCCACAGTAGATGATGCCCGGAAGTGGTATCCGTGCTATCTGTAGGATGCTGTGGTGTGTTCTGAGCTCTCCTTCATTTTTCCCTGGGGGTAGCAGGAGACCTCTCCCCACTAACCCAAAGCAAGGATTCCAGTCTGCTCATCTTCGCTGATGGACAGTCTGCTCAAGGGGGAGGTTGTTTACTTATTTATCATCTTTAAATTTTTATTAGCATATATTAATTATGCAAAATAATGGGTTTCATTATGATAGTTTCATATACACATACGTAATATACTTGCGTATATTCACCCTTCATTACCTTCTCTTACCCCCACCCTAGTCTTTGTTTTTTGTCTCTTTTCTTCTCTGTCTCAATATTTATATTTCTCTCTTCCCTCCCTCCTCTCTCTTCCTCTTAATCTAGATTCCACATAGGAGAAAACAGACCAACATTTGTCTTTCTGAGTCTGTCAGTTACTTCTCTTAAATGATGATCTTCAATTCCACCCATGCAATTTCGCTTTTCTTTATAGCTGAATAAAGCTGAGGAAAGACTTTAGACAGTGATTCTGAAAGCCACCTGAATGTGATGATGTCAAGCCATTTCATCAGGTGACCAAGAAGAAGGTGTGGGGCACTGGGGACCTGGTTTGGTCATTTCATTAAGTCTTCGTTACTTCATCTTTGGGTGGGGCCTGGAGGGGTTCATCATCTTGGGCTGATGATAGGTATAAGACCAATGATGTTCAAAGAACATTCAGGAAAGCTGAGGAGCTCTTAGTTCTATACTGGTTTTGTGTTTTTTCTTTATTATTATTATTATTTATTACAATTTATTCACTTCTATACTGGTTTTGAGTGCTATGTTTCCGGTTCTGAGTCAGTCTAACTGATTGTTTTAGGTCTGTGATGCCCATGAAAGGGTCTTCTGGCTTCTCTATGTAATGGCCATGGATTTCTGAGTGTCTACTCTGTCCTGGTTTGCATCCTGTGTACCATTTTACTCTTTGTTGCTACCCACAGAAATGTATATTATTATTCAATTTAATGGAAAGTTAAGTAAAAGATCCAAGATTATTGTATCCAGTAATCATGTGAGTTGTGTTTCAGTCGATTTGAAGGCTTTGAAGTCCATCCACTCCCACCCTTACTCTACTCGCTGCCAGCTCTGTAGATTCTGTGAGAGACTCTAAGTAATCTAAGTAATTCCTCAGAGCAACACTGTGTAAGGTTACAGTTTTCTGCAATGGCGGAAATGTCCTCTTCTCTCCCATCCAATGTGAAACCATTAGTCACTTGTGAAACATGGTTAGTGTGACACAAACGAGTTAAACATTTTTTAATTTTGTGAATGTTGTGGGAATAAACAACTCTTTGTAATTGGATTGAAGACCTGCTTCACAAGACAGACCTTGTGCCTGCTACTGTTAACAGCGAGTGCTTGGCTAGTCGTAGGCTCTAGGGGAAACCTAGTACCAATATTAAATGGACAGAGTAATAGACTGCTCCTAACGTCTTGTTTTTATACCATAGATTAATACATCGCTTAACCCTCATAGGACTACGTTTCCCTGCCCATCCAGACTAGGTAGATCCACAACAACTCTGGCAGATCCTGAGAGGAGGAAGAGGGAGGAGGGAGTGAGAACACCTCAGGGAGTGAGCCCAGGAGAAACAGACTTCCTCGGAGACAGGCTTCAGTGAGGTAGCTAATTTAATTGAGCTGGGGGTGGGGGGAGAGGCAGAGCAATGGCTATTTAAACCTTTGCAGGTGTGGGCAGAGGCTTTCAGGTTGAGTGTACATCATTGGTTGGGGCCAGGGTGCTAAGAATGCCTTATTTGCATGAAGAAGTATTTCAGGTGCTTGCTGGATATAAGTTTCACCTGTAAAACTGCCAAGCTATATGACCACCTCAAGGATGGGCAGAGGTGGAGACTGCATGTAAAGCTACATGCTCTGGGACATGCAGGCCCAGAGCAGGGCCAGTCTCAAGATGAGATTTTTGGGGCTTAGACATGGTCGCATGGTTCCCTGGCCCTACACTCATCAGAGAAGCTTCTTTTTGCAGTAGATAGAGACCCACAGCTGGTCTACATGCAGAGAAAAGAGACTGTAAAGTGCTCAGCTCTAAATGGGAGCTTTCCTGAAGTCTCAGGAATTGCCTTAGAAGACAGGATAGAAAAACTGTAAAAACCAAGGTAGTGGATATGTGCAGAAAAACAATATTCTTCTAGACATGATAGGGCAATTGCACGCGTGAACTCATAGTGTCTGTGACTGCATGCACAGGCCTTCACAAGATCAAGCCAGCTGAAGTCTCAGCATGAATCAGAGAGGTTTATGAAGTCACACTCCTGCTTGAGGATGGTTGCTAGAGGAGGGAGAGTCAGTTTTTCCTGTAGGGTTGTAGACCCTGAGAGTCTACATATGCCCTGGTAGGTAGTCCTCTCACATCCATGCACATGCAAACAGCACTAGCAGATGCAGAGAAAATATCTTATGTATTGTATGGATGCATTGCCTGACAATTAAAAAAAAAAACTATGGCCTATAGGAAGGGTATAATAGAAGGTAGGTCATCTAGCAGGCAGAAAGGAGTCTAGAGTGGAGCCAGGTGTGAGAAATTAACCTGGGAAGACACGAGGAGGATAGATGCATGGTACCTGAGCAGAGGTAACCAGCCATGTGGCAGAATGTAGATTAAAATAAATGGGTTATTTTAAGTTATGATCTAGTCAGAGAAGAGCCTTGCTGTATGGCCTAGGTATTTGTAAATATATGTTGAGTCTCATGAGTCTATTCTGGGAGCTTAGGAAGAGGAGAAAAAACCACCACAACAAGCAGATTTAGTTTTTTTTTTTTTTGGTAGAGCATGTGAAATTATGAGATAACCAGGTGTTTGGCACATGCCTGTAATCTCAGAATTGAGGGGTTAAGGCAAAAAAGATGACAAGTGTGAAGAAATTTTAGGGAACAGTGCAAGACTTGGTCTTAAAAACAAACCATCTACCTGGTAGTAGACAGTGGTGTACAATCTTGTAGGTGTACTAGGAACTACTCAGTTCTACTGTAAAGGAGCCAAACAGCACCTTGTCACCCCGACAATAAACTCATCTCACTTACATACAAAAAATACATATTTAATATTAGTTAACAACTGTGACCTGTGACGAGTGGCTACCATATTGGACAGTGCTCCCTTAAAGCTGTATATTTAGAATGTGAGTTTTCAGGGAGATGCCATGAACTCCTAATTCATGACCCCATTCAAGGTCCTCCCAGATCCACCCTATAGATGGGCAGGCACACAGTTGGCTATGTTTCTATAGCTCTGTGGTAAACTATATATGATATGTCCCCTTCTGTTCACTGATACATGGCTAGGTCTACAGAAGCATTATTTGGACTCTTGACTGGATAGACCTCCACCATCTTATTTCCTTGCCAGCTTCCCTTTAGCATTTTACTTTCATTGTTAATCTCTGGGCCTCCTGTTCTCTATCTCATCTGTCCCCTCTTTCTCCTGTTTGTAGACGCCTGCCCCCTTGCCTCTTAGATAGTACTGTCTGGGAAGTGCTGTGGACTCTGGCACAGGATTCTTATTGTGGTTAGGCTAGGTTCTGTGAACCTTCTTGAAGTATCTGGGATTTCAGCTAACTGATATTTCTCCCCCAGGTTCTTGGTAGTTGGAGGGCTACCTATTTGCACATATTTCTTTGAAATATTCTTTTTGTTGTTTGGCTGTGGGTCTCTGCATCTATTTCCATCTGCTGCTAGATGAAGCCTCTCAGAAGATAGTTATGCCAGGCTCCTGTCGGCAGTCATAGCAGAGTATTATTAATAGTGTCAGGGTTGTCTCTTTCTTGTGGGTGTGTCTCAAGTTGGGCCAGTCATTGTTTTTTTGCCATTCTTTCAATCTTTGCTCCATCTTTATCCCTATACTTCTAGTGTAAATTTGTCTCTATATTCTAGAATAAATATGTCTACACTTCTAGGCATAAATTTTGGGTCAAAGGTTTTATGGTAGTGTTGGTGTCCCCATCCCTCCACTGGAAGTCCCACCTGGCTACAGAAGGTGGCGACTTCAGGCTCCATATTCTCCTCTGCTAGGAGTCTCAGCTAGGGTCACCTCCATAGACTCCTGGAGCCTCCCCTGTCCCAGAGATGCCCCCCCCCCAATTTCCATTCTCTCTCCCAGTCCATGTTTCCCACCCCAACTCTCGGTGAGTTTTGTGGAAGAGTGGGAGTAAGAATTGAGGGAGCCAGAGGGACAAGGACACTGCAAGAAGACCTACAGAGTAAACTAACCTGGGCCCATGGGGACTCACAGAAACTAAACTACCAACCAAAGAGCATGCATGGACAGGACCTAGACCCCCTACACATCTGTAGCAGACATGCAGCTTGGTCATCATGTGGGCCCCCTAACAATGGGAGTAGGGGCTATCTCCAACTCTGTTGCCTGCCTCTGGATCCCTTTCCCCTAGCTGGGCTGCCTTGTCAGGCCTCAGTGGGAGAGGATGTGCTTAGACTTGCTACAATTTGAGGTGCCAGAATAGGTTGGTACTCCTTGGACATCTCCCCTTCTCTGAGGGATGGGGGGAGGGTTGTGAGTGTGGGACTAGAAGGGGGGGAGGAGACTGAGATCAGGCTGTAAAGTGATTAAATAAATAAATACATAAATAAATAAATGGGAAAAACCAACCAAACAAAAAATATTTTTTTTTTATTGATTATAAAAGTAATGTATACGGACTGAAAAACTTTTGTAAAATATGGAAACGTATAGAATAAAATAAAATAATATCAGAAGCCATAGTGCTGTTTACACATAATCATTTTTATAATTAGAGCTTTTCTATTCTGTATACACAAGGTTTTGGAGCATAGTGTTTTTATTAGCACAAACAAGCCCACTGTTAGGTGTTTCTTCCATTTGTAGACTCATCCTACTTTATTAAATTAACAAAGTCTTAATCTGTGGTCTACAAAGCACAGAATCTTCAGTCTTGGCCTGAGTTTCATTTCGACTTATTTAGAAGTAACAATACGTCTACATCTCCATGTCAGATATAATCACACAAAGCCAAAATTAATGTATTTCTGTCAGGTATTTCAAATGCCACAAGGCAAATATTTCTCAGAAATAACTGGTTTTATTCTTGAAGTCTTCGGTGTGAATAATATTCTCGAAGTTTCTAGCTTTTCTGATAACTTTAATTCTCACCCATAGACATTATCAATAATTTTCAGAATAAAAAGTTTCCATCCTTCTGCTGAGTAAGC
Organism: Psammomys obesus; assembly: GCF_907164565.1. Taxonomy (NCBI): domain Eukaryota; kingdom Metazoa; phylum Chordata; class Mammalia; order Rodentia; family Muridae; genus Psammomys; species Psammomys obesus. Next base: position 11,130,501 of record NW_026596120.1, read on the forward strand.
ACATTTGTCTCCAGGTTGACATCAGAGGCTTCTCGCATTTTTTTTTTTAACACTGTCTTGAGAACAGTCTGATATAATCATAATATAAGAAAAATACTGTTTGTTCCCTAAACTATATTTTACCAATGGACTATTTTGTCAGTACGTTTATTTAAAAATTTGTTCTAAAACATCTATAAAGCGGTTTATTAGTATATAGTAGCTAATTTAATTGATGTCTCAGTATGAAACTTAGGTCATTCCTAATATTTTGTTATGGGTAATACAAATAACCATTTTTATAGCTTATCCATTTTTTCTTTTATTGAAAATATATTCTTTTATCACATAATATTCCTGATTACAGTTTTCCCTCTCTTTACTTCTCCCAGTTTCTCCTACCTTTTCTTCCATCTGGACCCACTCCCTTTCTCTCATTAGAAAAGAACAGGAATCTAAGGGATAATAATAAAATATAACTAAATAAAACATAGTAAGATAAAAACAAAAACCCTCACATCAAAGTTGGACAAGACAAGTAAACAGAAAGAAGAGAGCCCAAGAGAAGGCAGGAGAAGCAGAGACCCGCTTGTTCTCAAAGTCAGGAATCTCACTAAAACACTAAACTGGGAACCGTAATTTATACACAGAGGACCTGGGGCAGACTCTGCGAATGCTGGTTAGTCTCTGTGAGCTCATGTGAGCTTTTGATCCACTTCCTACAATTGCATTTTAAAGAAAAAAAATTAGCTTAGTGTTATTAAACTTGCTTCCGGGCCAGTTTACAAGTTTTATTTCTATATGTAGAGTGTGAGAATGTGCTGAGATGAAGTGAACTGAGCAAAACGAAACAAAACAAGCAAAAGCAAAACAACAACAACAACAACAACAACAACAAAAAGCTGACCCTTTTGTACCTCAGGCTAGCCTCAAAGTTACCATGTAGCTGAGGATGACCTTGAACTTGTAGGTGCTCTGGTTCTCCTCCCTCTGCTTCCTGGATTCTGAGATGGCAGGCATGCATCACCATGCACAGTTTCCGCCAGTGCTGGGGCTTGAGGCCAGCCAGGGCTTTCTGCATGCCAGGTAGGAACTTTGCCAACTGAGCTACATTTCCGGCCCCTCAATGCTGTCACTTTGAAAATTAGAATTAAATATTTAACTTACTTTTATACTCAAACTTAGCAACGTCAACCCCCCCCCCCCCCCCCCCGTATTTGGATCACTGTTTCGTGGAGCGGTCGTTTGAGAAGGACTTTTCTGAGTGTTTCTGAATGGGGCTCTTTGATGTGGTCATAGAAAGACCCTGGCTGGGGCTACAGTCATCTCAAGTCTTCATAAGGCTCAATGTCCCCAAAGTCACAAGGCTGCATTTGGCACTCACTGCTGCCCAGAAGCTCAGCTGGGGGCTGTCTTGATCCCAAAGTGGCACTTGCGACAAGGTGGCTGGATTTCACCAGAGTGTTCTGAGAGACATGGGAGGAGCTTCAAGGTGTTTTCTGACTTGGCCTTGGAAATCATACAGCAGCATCTCTACCATGCTGTTCTGGTTGAAACTGTTATGCTAGCCTGGATTCAAGGAGAATGGCTGTAAATTCCACTTTTTTTTCGTAGGAGAAAGGTCAAAATTCAGCACTCTAAGAACTGCTGTGGAAAAATATAAAGGGACCATAATTGTGGGTGTTATAAAAGAGGAGCAGCAAGACGCAGGTGATAGGAAGCAGGGAATGGAATAACAGGGAGGGGCTCCAGCTGGGGAGGAGAGAGGGAGGTCAGTACCACAGAAGGGGAAAATGGGACAAGTTGTTTTTGTAAATCCTTTAGAAATCATATTATTTTATATTTATCTAAAACCATACACAATAATACAGTATATATATATCTACACATATACATATGTGCATATATCTTAAAAGAAGTTAATCCAGTTGAGCTGACAATGCTCTCTACAAAATGCTCTCTACCTAGACTAACAAAAACCCCAGTACCAGGCAACAAGAACGCTCCCTTCAAATGGCTGGTCAGGGTAGTCCAAAGTGATTTTCAAAACAATAGAGAGTATCAATGTAGCCCTTGGTCACCTCTCAGGAGTTGAGGGTGGGCCCCTATTGCTGAAGACACTGTACATTTAGGACACAGGATTCAGATGATCTGAGCAGGATCTGACCTGAAATCTTCTCTCCTGCTGTCTCACTTCCATGGTTCCCCAAAATCCTACATAAGCTGCCAAGGGTGGGAAGCAATGAATCAGTCCCACCCAGCTGCAACACCTATGAACCACAATTACCAGTATGGCAAGATATGCCCAAAGGTACAATAAGTGGCAGTCACATGTTGGTGGCAACATGCACTAACACACACTCAGCAGGAGAGAAATCATGCCTGGTGCTGGAAACCTAGTCAGCTTCTTAGGGGTGAGTCATGGGTCTCAAAAAAGAATATGTGACTGTCACCTTGATAGAGCATCATAATTCCTTACTACATTATAACTCTTACCCTTAAGCTACAGATACGTGTGTCTGTCACCCATCATCAAAAGTGCTATTCTTTATAGCAAATGGAGATGATTAAAAAAAAAAAGCCACAACTGGACACAAAACAGAAATCAACAGATTGTGGGGAGCCCGGCCACTAAGGATAAATTTACATACAGCTTCTGCATTTATGACTCAGGGAACATCAAGGAAGAAGGGGCAAAAGGTTGTAGTCGTCAAAATACCAGGGAATCTGATATGAAACAGTCTTTTGTAGACATGGGTACATAAACAAGACCATAACAATGAACATGATGTGGAAGGGGGACATTTTCACTGAGTCTCATCTCTCAACAAAGAATTCTAGGCAGCCAGGTGCTGTGGCACACACCTGTAATCCCAGAACTCAGGGAGGCAGGCGATCTGTGTGAGTTCAAGGCCAGCCTGATCTACAAGCATGTCTAGGACAGCCAAGTTTCTCTAAACAGAGAAACCCTGTTTCAACAAAAAAAGAAACACAAGAAGAAGAAAAGGAAGAAGGAGGAGGAGGAAGAAGAAGAAGAAGGAGAAGAAGAGCAGCTCTAATATCTTCTGGAGAAAAAGTAATGTCTTCCAGGAATGAGCCCCTTTATTGGCTGTCCAATGGAGAGTGATCAGCCTTAAGACTATATACACACAAACAAAAATAGGCTCAGCAAGTTGTGGGTGCACACACACACACACACACATATGTATATGTATGCAATAATAGTAAAGGAAAAAAAGGAGGTTATCAACTTGAGAATTGGGGGAACACAAAAGGGTTTCAATGAAGGGTAGCTGTAGGCTCTAGAGAAAGGTAAGGGAGGGGGAATGTGATGTAATTATATTTCCACTGAAAAATATGTGGTTTAGATAAGAATGGCCTCCATAGGCTTATGTATTTGAATGCTTGGACATCAGTGAGTGACACAACTTAGAAGAATTAGGAGGTGTGGCCTTGTTGGAGGAAGTCACTGGAGGTGGGACTTGAAGTTTCAGAAGCCCAAGCCAGGCCCTGTGGCTCTCTCTCCTCCTGCTACCTGCAGATCTGGATGTAGACCTCTCAGCTACTTCTCCCGTATCATGACTGCCTGCATGCCACCATGCTCCCCTCCATGACAATAATGGGTTAAACTTCAGAAACTGTAAGCAAGCCTCAATTAAATACTTTTTTTAAAAATAAGAGTTGCCATGGTCATGGTGTCTCTTCACAACAATGAAAACAGTGACTAAGATAGCATATTAATTATTTTTAGTTACAAAAATTGCCATAGAATATACTTCTCACTGTCAGATTGACTGGATTTGGAATTACCTAAGGGATGGACTCCTGGAAGTGTCTGTGAGGGTGTTTCCAGATAGAAAACTAAGGAAGAAAGACCTACCTTGAAAGTGGGCTTCATCATTGCATGAACTGGAGTTGCTGACTAAGTAAGAAAGAAAGCTCTCCTCTGTGGCCCAGCAGGACTGCTCCTCCCTTGGGGGGTGGGGAGGTCAAAGAGCCTGCCATTGAGTTCCTGTCAGAAATAGTCCCTGTTCCCCTTACTAGGGAAAAACAATTGGTTACTGAGCTACCACGGGCTACACCTGAGCAGAGGTTCTAAATTATATCCATACATGGTCCTTGGGGGAGTGTCAGTCTCAGAAAAGACTCCTGTGCCCAGATATATTTGGTCCTTGTAGAGCTCCTATCCTCTCCAGGGCATACTAACTTCCTCTTCTTTCATATGATTACCTGCATTCTGCCGAAGGTTTGGTTATGAGTCTTAGTATCTGCTTTGATACACTGCTAGGTAGAATCTTTCAGGGGCCCTCTGTGGTAGGCTCCTGTCCTTTTACTTGTTTTCTTCTATGTCCAATGCACATCCCATTTGTCTTTGTAAGTAAGGATTGATCATCTAACCCCGGGTCCTCTTTCCTGTTTATCTTCTTTAGTTGTATAGATTTCATTATGTTTATCCTATTTTATAGGTCTAGATAAGTGAGTATATACCATGTGTGTCTTTCTCCTTCTGGGATACTTCACTCTGAATGATCTTTTCAAGATCCCGCCATTTGCCTGCAAATTTCATGATTTCCTCATTTTTGATTGCTGAGTAGTATTCCATTGTGTAAAAATACCACAATTTCTGTATCCATTCCTCCATTGAGGGACATCTGGGTTGTTTCCAGGTTCTGGCTATTACAAATAAAGCTGCTACAATCATGGTTGAGCAAATGTCCTTGTTGTGTACTTGAGCAAATTTTGGGTATATGCCTAGGAGTGGTATAGCTGGCCTGAAGATACCTAATAAAACAGGGTCAAATGAAAGGGGAGGAGGTCCTCCCCAATCAGTGGACTTGGAAAGGGGCAGGGAGGAGATGAGGGAGGGAGGGTGGGATTGAGAGGGAATGAGGGAGCAGGATACAGCTGGGATACAGAGTTAAAAAATGTAACTAATAAAAAAATAAAGTAAAAAAATCAGTTTACAGTATGCCAATCTATGCTCATGATAAAAAATGGTTTTAGTAATTTTCAGTGAAATACTATTCTGTCCTTTAGAATTCTTCTTACATCTTCTTGGTTTACTTAATAAAATATTTAAATACAGTAAAAAAAAAAAAGGAAGAAAGAAAAAAAAAAGAAAGAAAGAAGAAAGTAAAGGGAGCAACAGCATTCCCCTCTCTGTGCTTTGTGATGCAGATTTGTCCTGTCACCTGGCATCTCCATTGCCTTGCCTTCTCTACCACAATACTTTTAAACATTGAGCCAAAATAAGCCCTTGCTTCTGTAAGTTGCCCTTTTCAGATGGTTTGGTCACAGGAATGGGAAAAGTAACTAATACAGTGTCCAAAGACCATACCAGATACACAAGATAGCCGTTACTGGCCTTCTGTGGGGATGATGAATATGGGTGAACATAGGCAAGGGTTCAGGACCTGTGGCTGAGTTCCATCATGGATATGGAATGCTCTGGCTGATGAATTCCAGGCCTCTCTGACATGAGGAAGGGATTTGAAGCACAGCTAGATACGTAGGGTTGGTTTATGATGCTTCCCAAGAGACCAATGTGAAGGCTAAGCCGAAAGCCGGCATTTGTGGCCATTCAGGCAGTGGTTAATATATTACTATCACGTCTACACAGCACAGAAGCCTCTATCCCTGGGATGAGGAGGAAGAAGCTAAAGGTGATTCATGTGATTCTGATGACTGAAGTTCAGGTAATACATCTTTGTTTTAGGACCTTGAATGACCATGAATGATTTGATCATCCTTGGGCACGGTTGTAGAAAAAGGACGAATCTTGGAGAGTCCTGGTGGTCACATGTTTTTACTGCGACTCAGGCTGGCGTGGGCAACCACGCACCTTAGGTATCCACATGGACAATGCTCAAATATAGTTTGTTCTCACCTGAAATGGTGCCCCAGCAACTTCTTAGGATTGTACATCTGAGATGTGTAACTTTTGGTTTCTTGGTTCAGGCTTTTATTTGTTTCCATCACGATTCCCTCCAGAGTTACTAGCTTTGGGCTAAGAATGGTGCTCATCCTAACAGTTGCCTCTTTCATTCTAGCCCCTACCCTAGATTTAGGCTTAGATTTTTAGTGAGTTTGAAAGGGAGTTTAGCATGTTAGCTTTGAAATAATGCTTCAACAATTACGCTTCTACATTTCCCCAAAGAGCCTTGATTCAGAAGGTGTTTCACCTCACATCTGGAGCCTCAGTTGATCCTTGCAAAAGGCAGGGCAGCCATGATAACCTGTTTCACAGGAAAGGAAATTGAAGCAAGGAAAGGTGACACCATTAGCTCGTAAATCTCAGAGCTATATCGGAAGCAGGGATTTCTGATTCTGCTAGGAGTCATTCAGCTGGCTCCTATCTCTGAAGACCTCATGGGCACTCCATTACTGCGGTGTTCCTGGGGCCTGCAGGTGGCAGGCATACTGGCAGATGTTTTGCTGGACTGTGTTGATAGTTCAGTGCGCCAGAGCATCTGGGACAGGGGGGCTCTGGAGCTTAGAAAGCACCTCCCGCCGTGCACAGGGACAGCACACTCTCTGAATAGCCTGCAAGTTTTGGCTGAATTTGGGTTGTGAAGGTGACACCTCCCCTGGTGGGAATACTGATGCCATTAAGGAAGCACACGGCACATCTCTAAATGCAACAGCTGTGCACCACTCCTCCAGAATGTAGGTTGGTGTTAAAAAAAAAAAAAGCTATCAGAGCAAACCTTTGTTGCCCATTTTTAAGGGCTGCTAGAGGAGGAAGTCTGGAGTACTGCTTGGAAGTCAGTCTGGGACAGAATCTGCACCCCTTGACAGAAAATACAAGACACTATCTGGAATAAGACCTGGTGTACAGATAGCAGGAATTACACACATTGCCTAGAATCTTTCCTAATCCTGTAAAGACACTACAATCTTGCCACCATGGGAGAGACAGGTAAAAGTGAAAACTGAGAATTTTAAGAGTTCAGAATATCCCCCAGAGACAATCTGGACACACACACACACACACACACACACACACACACACACACACACACATCAGAAATTTGTTAGGACAGAGTTGAGCTCAGACTGTCTCCTGCTTATCTAGCCAACTTGCAACTTCGGGACCTCCTAGTGCTTGGGTTGGGGGAGATAGTTACTCTTCATTCATGCCATCCCCTGTTCAGGGGACTCAGCATCAACGCAGAGCCAGGCATCTTCTCACTTCTAATATGGTACGTTTCCAGCATTGAGTCCTCTTAGTCCTATCCCACTTCTCTTCCTTTGGTGAGATGATGCATTATGAGTAAAATGAAGGATGTCTGCGGTTGACCTGGCCAGCCCTGATCACTTGGAGTAGACTCTAGACCATGTAGCTTGGATAACCTTTGCGTGGTCCTCACACTCCCAGCTAAATCGTAAAGCAGCAAGCTGTTATTAGCCACTCACCCAGGACTGCCAATTTTGTTTTCCTCATGAACTGGAGTTGTCAAGTAGGTATTTTGGTAGAGAAGGAGAACAGGGCTGGAGATGAATATCAGTGAGCAGTTCAGGGGAAAGAAAACTTAATTGTAAATATTGTGAGTCACCAAGAATACTATAAAGGTACCGAGAGCCTCAAGCAAAAGGGGTGGAGAAGGGGGAGAACCAGCAAAGAACAGGAGAAGCAAGGAGCAACAGCACCAGGGGCCTTCAGTGAGTGACTCAGTACTTGTTGGGCGTCCTGTCAGCCCTTCCTTGGCTAAACCCATGGGCTTCCCACCAGACATCACAGTCATGAGACATTTTATTTTAATCATTGGCTGAAGAATCTGCTTCTCCTTTGGTCTGGGAGTGCATCTGTTACTCCTCAGAAAGAAGGCTCAAGAAAACCCTTTTCATTGGACAATTGGCCAAAGCCTGAATCTGTATGACCTGTTCAAGCTATGAAGGGCCACAATGCCCTGATTTACTTTCTGTCTAGACTGTCATTCCGTTTTTCATAGTGGACCCTGAAAAGTGCCGTGAACTTCTTTTGGTGGTTTGCCACTGGGATGTGAGGTTCTGGTTTTGACTTCCAGATCCCCGAATTGGCAGGTGTTGTGGCAAGGCAAAGATTTCTTCAGTTGGGCTAAATGGTAAGGTGTATCCCCAATCTAAGAGTGAATATTTCTGAGACAGGCTTATAACCCAGGAGTGAGGGAGTAAAAAGGAAGAAGGAAAAACATATGCACTTTGCAGATTGCATGAGGATAAAGTTTATTTTTACAGCTCCTTTCCCCTGAGAGTTCTTGATGAGTGGAATATCAGAGAGAGAGAGAGAGAGAGAGAGAGAGAGAGAGAGAGCCATCATTCGACACCTTTGATAGAGGCCAACAATAATAATTTACATTTACGGAGAACACACTGCCAAGAAACTCAAAAACATATTATAAATGTCATATGTTGTGACAGGCACTGTTATCCTGTGAGAGATATCGCAACAAATCATCCAATAATTAATTTACTGATACCAGAAAACCGGAGGGTACTGGATGAGGACCTGTGTGACTGTGCAGGGAACCAATCACATCAGATCAATTTAATTTTCTCCAATGTCAGGATGACAGGTCTGGAAGATAAGGCAACAGCAATAGACGTAAAATATTCTGACTTCAGTAAGCCCTTTAGCTCTGTTCCATATGATGTCCCCATAAACATGCTATGAAAATATGGCGTAGCCTCTGCTATTGTTATTTAGCCTCTGATTTATCACCATTCTCTTTCCCTAAAGAGTTCGAGTGGAGTGCTCCGCACTAAAATATCAGCCGCTGGGGAGAGCATTGGAAGGCCCTAGCTCAAGACCGGGCCTGGAATTAGTCTTGCTCAAATAACACAATTACAGAGATAAGTCACAATGACACAGTTCCTTAATATTTACAAAATATTGGGCCTCAGACTGAAGTCTCTAGACTCTAAACTCAGGCCATCTCCTGCTGTCTCCTACATGTCTTGAAAGGAGCTATTCACTCATTTATTCCAGGAAGATTATGTGTGTTTTTTTTTTCTTCTTTTTTCCAGGACTGTTATTAGGAGGTCTTAGAACAATAATATTTATGGCAGAGTCTGGGGGAAGCTGGTTTTCTTAGGACAGTTCCAGCTTATAATATTCTTTCTGTGATAATTCCCTCCCCGCCCCCCTCTCCCCCCACTCCAAAGTAAAGCAGTTGCTGGAAATCCTAAAGGCAGATGTGACGTTGGGAGTTCGGTTGAGGCGAGGATAGAGTGGCAACAGACAATGCTTTTTATGAGTTGGGGTAAAGTTGGAGGGGATTTCATAGTTCCTTAAAGGGCCCCCGATGCTAAGATGGGTCCTTCAGAGCCATACCCGTTGATGGGTTTGTGTTGCTCATGGGAGTGTTGCCTACATTGATGACGGGGAGGTATGAAGTCATAGACTGGCTGTGTGTCCTGTATCAAGGAGAGGCAGGGCATCTTCCTTCCCCGCTCTAGGGAAGGGGGTGACAGGGACTTGGCAAATTGTTCACTGCAGTCCACAAAGAGACAAAAATCCCTGTTTCGTTTCTGGTGCCTTCAGGCTTGAGAGACCCTCAGCAGTCCAAGCTGTCTGAGGGCAGAGGAAACATATAATCATGAGTAAACGAAGGAAAACTCATCACCACTTAAGGGAGTTTAGTAAAAAAAGAAAGCCGTTAGCTATTACTGAGGTAGAACAAAATGATGAGGCAAAAGAGAGCTTCAGTCAGACAGAAGTAAGGACTCTTCAGGTAAACAGGAGAACAACATTGATTTTCTTAAACAGTAGAAAGCTATTTCCTAGCTAAAAAAAAAAAAAAAAAAATTGAAAGGGACCGGTCACTTCTGGAAGCAAAGCCAGGGCTCTGGGGGAAAAGAGAAAAGCTCAGAGGAGAGAGTTGTGCAGATCATAAGCAAACCCCCTACCCCCAAAATGTAACCTAGAAATCTGCTGTGAAAAAACACGGGGCTCTAGAAGGGTATATGGAGAAATAAACATTAATGAAATGCTAGAAGAAATGTCCCCCTTCCCCAGAAAAGAGAAGGGTAAAGAAAGAGAAATGAAAGACGGGTATGATCTGGAGGATGGAAGAGTCCACTGAGAATGTTGTCACAGACGTATCCTGGGTATAGTCAGGTGACTCCAAAGAAAAGGAGAAAAATTGACAGGATGTTGGTAGGAAAAGCACATCATTTACACAGGAAAGCCTGTATTTATTTGCAAAACTGGAGGCCACATGTCCACGGAAAAGTAGTAAGCACATTATGGACTAAGAATTCTATGTCCACCCAGGGTCATCTCTCAGGTTACTTTGACACCCAGTTCCTGGTGAGTACCTCACCCACATTCCACACACAAAGTCAAAAATTGGAGGGGGCCCTCAGGATAATTGTAGGCATCTCATCCTCCCACCAGCACATTAACGTTTCCCCTTGTGGATGTGCACGTGTGTGCTCCTGGTGTGGCGAGGCAGAGAGGATAATGGAAGGAAGTGGGGGAGGGTCGAACAGCTGTTAGAACCATTAGCTAGGCTCCAGGAGGTGTGATGCTTATTTGCATTTAGACATATTTACTGAAAACTGAGTTGGTCCTAATAAATATAATCTCATCTATATGTGCGAGGGCCCCGGGAAAACAAAATTGGGCTCTAATAGGATTTCCCAGTGGGAGAAATAGACTATAGTGTGGAGTCCTTCCCCGAGAAGGTTGCATTTGAGGTTGCCAGGTTTAGCAAATTAAAATATGTGCTGCCCGATTAAATTAGAATTTTAAATAAATAATGTAAAAACAATATGGGTATGTTCTAATCATTGTGGGGCACTGTGTATTTCACCTCAGTATTTCTACCTCAGCCTGCAACCACACAAGCCTGTATTTTATTTTCTTTTCCTCCTTTTTATTTTTTCCATTCAATTCTTGTAGTCAGTGTGAGGTTAAAAACTCTTTCTGTCTCTCTCTCTCTCACACACACAAAAGCAAGTCATTGAGTATTGTAAAGAATAACTTTAAAAAACTGGACCTGTAACCCCTTTTCCATAAGCACAGCAGCTTCTAGTTCCTGGGATAGCAGAGAAGCAGGCCGAATCTTTTAATTTGATGCCTTTTCTTCCATAAGAGAAAGTCTGCGCATCATACACTGGCTCACGCAAAAGAGGGCAGGCTTGAATGCCAAAGACAGATTCGAAACTGAAATGGGAGACAGTTTTCCCTCTGGAATATCTTACGGTTTTTCAGAGTCCCTTTTTCATAAAAAAATTGTATGTATACTTGAGACACGGCAGTCAGGGATGAGATGAGATTGCTAAAATACACGTAGAACTTAAAAAAATAAAAAAAGCTTGGAGTCAGTTTAATTTTTCAAGACCTAAAACTTTGCCTCTGTCTGTGGTCCTCCTTTCTACTACCCACTGAACAACTGCCAGGAACTTGCTTTCTTCTGCAAAGAAGGTCAGCAAGGGACTCGCATCCCTGATAGCCAGGTCGGTGGTGCCGGTGAGCAGGGATGGGAACAGGAGGAATGCCTGTGGTGTGCTGGGTTGGGAGGAGCTGTGGCAAAGGCGCTGACTGTTACGTGGGCCCAAGACTGCTAACTTTAGGCTAGTGTCGTCCCCCTCATCTGTGACGACACCAAAATCAATTTTCGTGCCTTCTAGGTCATGACCCTCAGAGCTGTCAGCTGGGCCTGTCAGTGGGTTAGCAACCTGGGGAACGTAACTCAAGAGTTTTCAGCGCCGATTCCCCTGGAGCAGGGATGCCTGCGTTTTCAAGGGAGCTGTTGGAATATTCCTTACGTGTTTCAACAGGTGGTAAAAAAGAATCCTGAAGTGAACAATGGGACCGGTGGCAACGTGGGAGCTGCCGGATGAGTGGCTTCTAAGTGTCTGTCTCTAGGCCTGAGACATATCTGAATCATCTTTTGTGGCTTTGAAATTCTGATTGTAAAGTATGTGTATGTGTGCGTGTGTATGCCTGTCTGTATGTTAACATTCACTGAGCATTTACTGTGTTAAGCATATTAACTCATTTACTCTGAAATAATGACTGCTGTGGTTTTTTTTTTTTTTTTTTTTTTAAATTTCCCTCTATGCCTTCCTACTTAACAGTCAAATGCAGTAAGCAAAACCAAACCACAGCATAGCACTGATAAGTTACCCAGGCATGGGAAGTGGCTGGGAGTGGGCCAGATGGACTAAGGAAGCTGTCTTAGAAAAAGAGACTTGGAGACAGGCTTCTGGTTAAGAGGACTGGATCTGAGCTGGTGAAAAGGGATGAACAATGAGATCATCAACCCCAGCTGTCGGGGGCAGGGACTTGTGAGAGGCACACGAGATGGGGCAGGTTTCTACTAAGTGCCCCATCAAATCAGAAAGAAACACGTGGAGGAGATGATTTTGCCCAGTTGCGGGTGAGTATTTGTTTCCGCTGTGGCACACAGAACCACCGAGAGAGGATTTGTCCTAAGAATGAGGAGAAGGAGAGGAAGGATATTTAGAAGGTAGCTGGAAAGGATTTGAACATGGAACCACATGTGTGGGGAGGCTGGTGGGAGCGCACCCCACAGAGTTCCCTGGGAATATCCCCAAAAGAAAGAACTCATGAGATTGCTAGGGCATGAGGGGGGCCTTGCTGGCTACAGCGTTGGGGAGGCTGCTGTCCTCAAGACAGGTGGAGTGGTAGGAAGGCACAGACAGGTGGCGCTGGCGAGGAACTGTGCTGCACACCAGCCTGGACCGCACTCTGCCAGGGATGACAAGGTGCCTCTGGGTGCCTGGCCACCTGTGGCCAGTGCCAGCAGCCTGTGTGCAAATCTTAGAGAGGGGGTTTTCTGTCTCCCGCTAGGTGCACAGTCCATGCAGAGGCATGGCGTGGCAAGGAATGGCAGGAACACGTGCCTCTAATGCCTTTGAGGACAGCATATTGGCCGTTATGCCTTTTACTGTCCTCCCCACATGCTGGCTTTACATCTAACCCTGACATCCTTCCTGATCTCCCACCACCACAGGTCAGCCGCTGACCTGATTCCCTACACCGATCCTGTGAGCAAACCGAGCCGTCACCACGCAAGGTGGCTGAAATAAAATGTGTAATTGTGCTCAGAGACACCTTAATTGTTTATTAATTACTCCATAAATCATAAATGACATCTATGCTTGGGCTCTTGTTAATTCACTCTCACGAGGTGGGGGAGGGGAGCATCCTGGAGAACTGCATGGTTGAAAACCCACTGGGCCCTTTGCTGTAGCCGAGAAGCGCCTACTCGGGACTGGAACGAGAGGGCTTTGGACGCATCTTACCGGTTGTCAGTCTCAACTGCCACCCGAGCCACCTCTGGCCAAGAGGAAGGTAGAATGCTGTGTATTTATGAGGCCTTGAGGGGGTGGAGGGCTTGCCTGGGGATTCTCAACTCCCTGCCCACCATTTCATCCTAGGGCAGCGGTTCTCAACCTTCCTGAGGCTGCGCCCTTTAATATAGTTCCTCATGTTGTGGTGACTGTCAACCATAAAATTACTCTCATTGCTACTTCATAGCTGCAGTTCTGCTAGTGTTATGAATTATAATGTAAATATCCGTGCTTTCCAACGGTCTTGAGTGACCCCTCTCAAAGTATCAGTTGATTCCCAAAGGGATTGCAACCCACCAGTTGAGAACCATTGTCCTAGACGCTGATGGAGGGAGGGATTATCTCATTGTTGTATGGGAGAAACAGACTCAGGGAGTTTATGTAACTTCAATGTCAAACAGCCAGTTAAATGGCAATGCTGGAGTTTGGGCTCAGGCTTTGCTGGACCTCTAAAAGATGGAGCTTCTGGGAATGGCCCAGGGGCAGGGCATCAGCTCTGCTAGGTCCTTTTACGGATCTTCATGTTTATCCAAGGGGAGGTGAGATGTCTTCTGAGTAATCCCTCTCATGCTTTCTGAAGATTGTATCTAAAACAGAAGCAGAATTCGTCCACCGCTTCTTGGACAGCGTATTCTGGTACCCTGCCATTTGGATTGGCCAGTGCTGGAATTCCCCCTCTAACTGACCTCCATTCCAGACAGTCACCCTCTCCTGTTCCCTGAGAACCTCTCTGTGCTCACATCTGCTGCAGCCATCAGTGACCAAACAGCTGGCCCTGGAGAGTGCGTGGCTGCTCCAGATGGCTAATGGACCTTTATTACCACAATCATTCTGAACGTGGTCAATGTAGAACCACTGTCTGGAGGCACCTGTGCGGTACAGCAACCAAGGGCTTCTGGGAAGAGCTGCCTGAACGCTCCTCCTGGGCCCAAGGACACATCTTTGATTCTGCGGACTGGCTATGGAGGGACGCGCAGTTTTGGGAAGGCGCTTTGCAGGGCCGAGACGAGATTGCTGAAGAGAGGAAAGAGAGCTCCCGTAGTGGCTGGAGGAGCTTCTCCTCTACCCCTGAGCAGGGAAGAAGGGGTTGCCAGAGGTGGCAGGTGGGAGCTGTGATCCACCCTACCGTCTCCCAGTCAGTCCTGACCTTCCTTCAGGACTCAGCCTCCCTCAGGACTTCCTTGAGCTTGGGGAGATGACTTAGTTGGTAAAGCGCTTGTCCTGAAAGCATGGAGCCCCGAGTTCAACCCCCGGGGACCCATGTTAAAGAAAAATAAAAGTCAGCTGTGGCGGTGTGCACTTGTATTCCCAATGCTGGGAGGCAGAGACAGGCAGATCTTGGGCTGTCCTAGCCTATCCAGCAAACTCCCAGTGAAGAGGAGACCTCATTCAAGAAATAAGCAGGCGGCATCTATGGAACGACACTCCGGTGTCCTGTGGCCTGCATGTGAGTGCACATGCATGCATGTGCGCATTTGTATGTGTGTTGTACACACACAGACACACACCAGAGAGAGAAAGAGAGAGAGGTAAAGAGAGAGAGAGAATTAGCTAATCCTGTAATTGTCTATTCTTTGCAGCTTAGTTTTCTTTTTTTTTTTTTTTTCCCCAAATCTTTTTCTGCATTCATGACGAGAAAGTCAGCCATGGGTTGATGTGTTTAGCTTCTCTCCCAGTCACTCTGAGGGCTGCTAGGCACGGGGGAGGTTTGCTTTGTTTAACACCATGGTAGGTGTCTGCACAGTGCTCATCACATAATAAATTCTGAACAAATATTTGTGGAATGAATAAATGAATATTGTAACTGAGCTATGGTGATGGTTCCTTTAAGAATGATTCAGTCTCTGCAGATAGGAAATCTCATGATACACTTGCCAGTAGGTGATTTAATCTCAGGAGGAAAGAGAAAAGAAGTGGACAGGGTTTCGGAAGCCCGCCGAAGTCAGCCGAGGCCAGCAGAATAGCTGGATTTTGAGGTCCTGAAGCCCGTGGCATGGTTGCCTATCTCTGCCTGGCACACAGTAGCCACTGGGTACCTGGAGTGGTCAGTGAACAAGGAGCAAAGTTAGGAGGAATTTGTTTACTTCTTGTGTGAGAAGTGAGTTAATCTGTGAGAGAGGAGACTGGTTGCCAAGAGGAGTGGGAGGGTTTGGGCACAGCCCCTGCTCATGAGGTAATTTCAACACAGGAAGAAGTGGGCCTTTGTCTTCCCAGCTCTTCTTCTTCCTGGCCTTCTGCTGAGAGGGTCTGCTGAGGGATCAGCGCTTTCCAGCAGGGAGGCAGGGAGGCACCGGGATGTTTCCTCGGGTCCTAGGTACTGTGGGTCTGGAAGATACTACTCAGTGTCAGATGTGGACTGCTTTGAAACTTGGAGGACCAGAAACATGGCATGCTGCAGCAGAAATGGAGCCCACAGGTTGCTTCAGGAGGCTGGCAAACCCTTCTGCCTCTTTATGCTCCAGTCCACTCCTCCACTGTGGCCGTGGAGAGGGCAGGACCTTGGACAGATGAGAGCTTTCTGGGGATGCGGAGCCAGGGCTAGGGGTGGTAGAAAACTCTCCACTTTCGATGACCTGTGCAGACCTGGGATCTGAGGACCTGGAGTTGTGGGGCAGACTACAGTCTAAGGCTACAGACGTCCTTACTTCAGTTTCGGTGTACTTTTATACATGAATGTAACAAAGAAAGTGACCGTCCAAGGAAGGCTGTTTGAGTTCAGAAAAACCTGGTCAGAAAAACATGTAAAATAAACATCAGTAAGCACACACTAAATATTGACAGAGCTGCCCTTTCCCAGAACTTTTCTCAGGACAGACCAATATAAACACAGTTGCCTGGCACGTCCTACAGATTGAATCTAGGAAATCACAAAAGCAAGGCAAAGGGCCATATCTAGATTCAGGTACATTGGCCAGATTTATTCAGGTACATTGAGTTCTATTTCTATGATCTGACATCC
This sequence comes from Psammomys obesus, assembly GCF_907164565.1. Classification (NCBI taxonomy): domain Eukaryota; kingdom Metazoa; phylum Chordata; class Mammalia; order Rodentia; family Muridae; genus Psammomys; species Psammomys obesus. Next base: position 11,146,744 of record NW_026596120.1, read on the forward strand.
AACAAGAATAAACACATGTTATAAATTGAATGTAAATGTTTGTCACAGGAGGCATGAAATCACGTTAAAAAACAATACAGGGAACAAAATGCACCAGAGGTAAAAGTGGAGAGAACAGAGAGGTACAAGCTAAGTCACAGAATTGAAGCCAGAGGACCCCCAACCCACCCTATAGTTGAGAATGAACCACCTGGCTTATGAACACAGGGAAAAAAATAGAAATATCATGTGAATATACCATGGAATCGATACATTGGCTCCATATTTGGAGGAGAGTATTATCCATGTCAACACACCGGGGACAATGACATACCTTTGTGAGTCAGGCTCACTTGAGCTAGAGACCCTGAGGTCACATTAACTCTATGCTTAAGATGAAAAACAAAATGAAGCACATCCTGAACGCAATCGTGTCACTGCTGAGGTCAGGACGGCAGCAATCAAGGCAGTGTTCAAGGTCTCCAGATAGCGTGGCTCGGACACTCCCATGTGTTCACTGGTTTTTTTGAGTGTGGACGGAAGCACGGGCCAAGTGAGTGCTCTGGGAAACAGGCACTGAAGGGGAAGTAAAAGGGTTTTGGAGGAAGAGAATGGAGGAGGTGGTTCTGGGTAGCAGAAGTTGCCAAGAATCTTTTTAGTCTGAGGGGTAGGAGATTCCAGAGCCAAAGCTGAGTGTTGGAAGGGTGGAAAGAGCTGGGCTCTGGCACTAGCGTGCCCAGTCACTGGCCAGGATAGTTGAGACACAGAAGAACATTTCTTCTAAGGGGCCAGCCCTTCTTTCCTGCTGGCATAGCTCTGTGTCTAGTATGTGACACTATTAACAATCACGTTGGGACCATGAAGTAAACAAGGACAGGGCCTTAGCAAACAGGACATCTGGTTACCATATTTCCAGAAAACTATTCCCGGGTCAGCCCTGAATTTGTATTCTCTTCTGGTTCTACAGTGTTAAATACTTTTTTAAGACTAGTTACTCATCTTCTGTAAAACAGTAACATCCACTGGGTATATATTTATATTCTGGATTGGAGCTGAGCATTTTGCATGAATTTATGACATTAATACTCTTAAACTCATGAGCCAGACACCATAATTTAGTTACTGTGTGCGTTATCTCATATACTTATAATTATTTACTTATATGTTTTATGTACTTACTTTATTCTCAAGTAGTATGCTTATATAATATTAGTATTTATAACAGCTCTCATTTTATAGATGAGGAAGCTAGTATGTGGGAAGGCTATATGGCTTTCTCAAAGTCATATATCATTTAAGTGGCCAAACAAGGTTTTAAATGAAGATGTTTGCTTTTACGACCTAAATGTTTAAATAGTGTAAGATTTGTAGACTTTTGAACCACAGAATCTGCATTGTGAGAATCAGCGAAGTTGTGCGTCTCCTCATGGCCACATAGGCAAGCAAGACTCAGCCTCCCTCTGACTCCTCAGCACAGGGTTTCTGAATTGCTACACACCTTGTACTTTTTTTTTTTTTTTTTTAATTTGTAGATAATAGAGAACTAGGTAAGTGAATTCTACAATCAAGACGTAGTGGTGATTCAAAGTGATTTTAACAAGCTACGATGGGGTTTAAAACCAGTGAGATGAAAGTTGTCAGAGATATCCGTGGGCTTGTACCTTGGGTTCAAAACGCCAGTTGGACAAATGCCAGGTAGGGATGACCTTGTGGGTTTGCGGATGACGGTCAGAGGTGATAGGATTGAGAATGTGGGCAGACTGTCTCAGGCTGAAGGAACAAGAGGCCTCTCAGATTACTGAGGGTTGGGGGTGTGGTTGGGGGAGGAGAGGTGAGTCTCTCCTGGGTAACCCTATCCACAAGGGTGAGTCAAGAACTAGACTTTCTTTTGAGATAGGAACTTAGGGACCCCTGGAGAAGGCACTTGAAGGCCAGGCCTCCAGCTGTTGCATCGTGAAGAATGGCTGGATGTGTTGCAGACCCGGTTGGATTACGGTCAAGTGCACTGGGGGTCTTCAGACCACTGGTAGTCCCTAGGCAGAAAAGCAGAATCACCTGCAATTGCACCTTTAACAAGGTCCCCAGGGGTTCATGGGTCACTACTAAAGTCAGAGAAGTACCTGTTCTAGGTCAGCGTGTTTTTAGACCTCGGTGCACTTTAGAAGTCCCTGTTCATGGGCTCTGCTTGTAAATTTTGATTCATTTCAAATTCTTTGTATGGGGCCCCAATTCTTTTTCTTTTTCCATTTCTGCTTTCTCCTTTCCTCCTTTCTTACCCCCTCTTCTTCCTTCTCTAAAAACCAAACAAGGCATAGCTTCTCATGTGTTCCAGGCTGACCTTGAACTTGCTAAGCAGTAGAGGATGACCTTGAACTTCTGATCCTCTTGCCTCCACATCCCCAGTGGTGAGATTACATGTGTGCACCACCATGCTCATTTTTTTTTTTCAGTGCTGAAACTGGAACCCAGGGCTTTGTGCACTTTAGGAAATAAGTCTACAAACTCAACTATATCCCCAGCCCTTTCTCTATCCCTCTCTGTCTTCTGTTCCTCTCCCTTCCAACTGTACCTAAGTTATCTTTGAACTTGATTGAGCATCAGAATGATGGAGAGGTCATTGAGATGGAACCCCAGAGTTTCTAACTCAGCCGGCCATAGAGGGCCCAAGAGCCTACATCTCTACCAAGTCCCCAGGGCACACAGTCTGAGAACCTATAGCACAAAGGGAGGAGAGGCCAGAAGTGGGATCTTGATAAAGCTTACAAGGAAAATCACCACATATGAGGTAGAAGAAGGAAAGAGACAGAGTGGCTTTAGCTAAGGAGGGGAGCTGAGAGGAGAGCTCTTTCTGAGGATTCCTCCACCAGCTCCTTTCTGCTTTGAGTCTTTGTCTTGTTTCAGATGCCATCTTCTGTGAAGTCCTGGGTGTCCTGTTTCTCAGCAAACACCATTTGAAGAACTTTCCCATGATCACATCACGGCTCCCCCTCCAGGGGCAGGAGCAACGGGGCTCCTGCCGTTGCTTTCAGGATGAAGTGTGCGCTTCTCAGTGCAGTGTCACTCTCTGGACCTTCTGCTTATCCCCTTCTGGACTCTTTGCTCTGGACATCATGACCTATGTTCCAATCTTCAGTTAGTTTTGTTCTTTCACATTCCCTGCCCCTGTAATGTGTCTGAAGTCCTTTCCCTCTTCTTCATCTCACAGCTCCTACCCAGAAGATTAGATAAATTCCACTACAGATGGTGTCTTAGGGTTTTATTGTTGTAGAGACACCATGATCACAGCAGCTCTTACAAAGGAAAACATTTAGCTGGAGCTGGCTTACAGTCCAGAGGTTTAGTCCATTATCATCGCGGTGGGAAACATAGTGGCATGCAGGCAGAGAAGTTCTACATCTGGATGGGCAGGCATCAGGAAGAGAGAGACACTGGGCCTGGCTTGAGCTTCAGAGACTTCAAAGCCCACCCCTAGTGACATGTTTCCTCCAACAATGTCACATCTACTTCAACAAGGCCCCACCTCATAATCGTGCTACTCCCTAGGAGCCTATGGGACCATTTTCATTCCAACTACCACCGATGGGCTGTCTTTTAATTTTTACGTCTCTTTCTGTTCTACCCTTGGTCACCCGCCTCCAACTTCTGGTTCTGTTCAAACATTGTTTCTCTCACCCATACTTACTCTGATGGTAGTTTGCACCGGGTTCTTATATATGACATAATGTTGTCACACTTCTTTATAGGGGTAGGTGCAGTTGATTCCCTTCCTCCATGTGACCAGTTTTGAGCAGAGAAATGGGCAGGGCGAGTACCCTGGGAGATGACTTCGCAGATAGTGCCTTCTGAACCCCTGGAGCCTCACTCACATAGTGTCTGATACACAACAGACACTGTCACTTTCTCATTTATGGGGAATGCTTGGAAGCTGGTGAGTAAATGTGGGTGTTTGAGAACCAGTGCACCCCATTCCAGCTCACTGTGTCTATCAGCTACATTCTTTCTGTAGCTGGCTTGCTCCTTCTCCAGCCTGGAAGACAAAGGAAAGTTGTCTCCCAGTGTCCTCTGGGAGAACACCAGCTGACCTGGTCCCGCCCACAATCCTTGGATTGTTGGTACCTTTATATTGCCTCACTTTGAGCAATCATTTGGCATATTTCTCTGTTTAGATTGGTGATTTCTAATTCCTCCACAGAGTGCCGGGGGTGAGGGCATTAAAGGCCAACATCGAGAGTTCCAACTCCCTTGAGTGTGGCATACAGCAAGGGGACAATCTAAATAAACATAAGATTGAAATTCAGCCTTCCAACAACACTGGTGGCTGGGAGTTGGTAACTCCCAAGGGTCTTAATGCACATGGGGTAGTTTCTGAGTCAGCTACTGTTTGGACAGCCAACAGTACAGCAAACAGAAGAAACAGCCCAGAGAGTGGGTTGGGCAAGAGGCCTGGGAAGAAGTCTGAGACCTTACTAATAATTGCTACATTGACAAGTCCCTCTGATCTTCAAAACTGAAGGAACTGTCTCTTCATTCTCTGCGAGCTCACAGGGAAGGAGAATGGATAGTGGTAGGAGCCCCTTGTCCACAGACAAGGAATCCAAGGGCCATAGTGGATCTTGCCATGCATGTCGGTGCAGCTGGATTTGAACCCGGCCTCTCTTCCTCACCCACTTCAACATGCTGCCTCTAAAAAAATGTTCAAACATGAACAAACTCACGCAGCGTGCTAATGCAAAACATCCCTTCTGGAAGAATAAAATAGCCAACTGGTGATGGGAAGTTGGCAGGGATGGAGAGGGATGAGTCAGGGACAGCTTTCTGAGGGAAGAGATCTGTTCTGTATGGCTGAGGGAGAGGGAGGCATGTGGGCAAATGAGGGGGAAGTGATGGTGGAGAACTGCCGGTGGGGCATTGACGCTGGAACCGGTGGATTGTGGACAGAAGCAATGAGGCACCCGGAAAGGCTACACGGCCTCCTGGTCTGTGTGCTGCTGTTCTCCAAGGCCAGGGCTGTGGGCATGCGGGGTATGTATGATGTGGATATCTGTGGTTATGTGACATGCAGGTACAGGTATGTGCATATGTGTGTGGGAGGGACAAGGATATTGTGTGTATGTGGCCTGGCTATGTGTGTCAGGGCAGTTTGCAGTGGTGTGTGTATTTAGTGGACTTCTGGCACATCAGAAAGCTGTGATGAAGGGCTTTTTAATACTCTTCTCACTTACGCCTAGGTAGCATTTGGCAATCCCCCACCCCGCAAACACATCCACACACATTGTGCGGTGGTGACTCAGATATAGGATTATGTAATTCATTTAGCTAGTTAAGTGGATGTGTATGCTTGGGGGAGGTTGCCATTTCTATTCTCGGCTCCACCATTTCTGCTGTCGAATCATGCATAGGCTCCATCCATGCGATGATCCCCAGTTTGAATCCTCAGGTTCACACTCATAATTTCAAGCATACTGGAAAGAAAACTTCTTTTTTACCCATATTTTCAACAACAACAACAACAATAACAACAACAAACCCCCAAAACTGAATCCCAGTGGAAAACTTAGGGTATATGTCCATTTCTGAACCAGTCACTGTGGTCTACAGGATAGCGTTTTGATTGGCATCCCAGGCCACATGCCCATCTCTAAGCTGAGGAGCCAGGATTAGCACCCCATAGAGGCGACCAGTTCCCAAGGATTTGGGGAGGCAGGTGCTGGAGGAATGAGTGAATGCTGAGGAGACAGACATAGTGCTTGTTTCTCAGCTTTCAGTCATTGCCCAGTGGATGTCCTTCTGTCTTCAGTTTCATTCCAGTCAGTGGTTAGCCTTCTTGTTTTTGTTTGTTTGTTTGTTTGTTTTTCCCAAGCTAATAATATTTAAGACTAGTGCTTTGGGATATGAAGGAGGGGAGAGGTCAGTGATGGTCAGCTGCTTCAGGGAAGGAACCGAGCTCCATGTGATCACTTCCTGTCAGTTGTGGAGAGGAAGGCCCTGAAGGAATTGTCTCTTAGGTCTTCACAGCCTGCTTATGAGGGGGGTACTACGCATCTGAGAGAGTGCCACTGAGAAAGGAGGAGGTACTCTAGGTAGAAATGAGTACTGCCTGTGACCTCTGTGCCCTGTAAGACAGTGACACCAGCTGGGGACAAATCTTGCCTCTTGAAAGAACCTCATTATTGTGGCTGTGTTGGGAGTGCTGGATCCAGCTCTCCTTCTAGAAGCAGCCCCTGTACTTAACGGTTTGAATTCCAGATGGAGATGATGAGGTTAGTCCTGCTTCGATCCTAGATGGTCCTATCAATCAAGCCAGGTCAAGGAGAAATGGGCTTTGGGAAGGGTGAAGCACTGAGTACAGCTAAAATGTGGTGTCAAGGACCACCGCTATTAAAATAGTGTCTATTACATAGGCTATTAAAATAGACTATTAAATAGTGACATTAAAATAGTGACTATTTTAAATAGTCACTAGTAAAATAGTGACATCTTTTACTAGGTATACAGTAAATATAGCATCTGTTCCAACCATCCATGGCTAATCTGATCTCTCCCCCTTGCCTTGGTCTGGGACTTTTGGGACCACCCTTTGGTCTGGGATCAAAGCAAGAATTCTTGGCCCTGGCTGCAAGGAGAGACAAAGATTGACGGACTAGAGAAGTAAGCGGAGCTCAGCTGCTCCTTGTTTCCTGCCTCTTCTCCTAGACCACAAGGCCACCATGACTCTGTTGCCTCTGTTCATCTCTCTTCTCCCTCCCTGATTTCTGGCGTTCGCTGTGAGGCCGGCTGTCCTGGAGCAGGTGATGGTGTGGGTGTGTGATGTATTATACTGCTCTTATTGGTGCACCCAGTGCTTTGGAGTCACAGCTGAAGTGGTGAGGAGGGAGGAAGAATGAATGCCGGTTCCGGAGCAGACCCGAAGGAGAAGGAAGTGTTGGGTTTTGTTTTACCTGTTGTCTCTACGTTGTCACGTGTACTGTGCCTATGGTTAGGAGCTCTGGCTTAGGACTCCAAGGTAACCTATGCACCCCCTTTATACTGTGAACAATTTAGTCCTAATACCTGCCTCAAATTATGATCTGCAAAATGGGGATATTAATGGTGTCCACCTCATAGATTTTTGAAAGGATTAAGGAAGGGATGCCCTTAATTTGGGCATCATTTGGTTTCTGACCTGCAGATAGCTACTATTTTTAAAAAGTTTTCCCTTTTTATGTATTTATTCGTTTTATTTTGTGTGTATGAGTGTTTTTGCCTGGTGTGTGTATGTGCACCACCTGCATGCCTGAAGGGGACAGGAGAGGGCATTGGATCCTCGGGAACTGGGATTTCAGGCAATCGTGAGCTACCATGTTGGCGCCGAGAAAGGAACCTGGGTCCTCTGCCACAGAAATAGTACCCTAAACCACAAAGCCACTGCTCCAGCCCCATTCACTTTCTTTTTCCTGCTGTTTGTTTTGCCTTAGTCACACCGGCTCTCCCTCTTTGGGATGAATACTCCAAGATACTACTTTTGGAAGCGCTGATGCCTAAGAATCCAGAACAAGAAGTTTACGGTGTGCCCTCTGTGCGTTCCGCTGTCAACTGCTTTGCCTTCTCAATGAATACATGCGACTTGGGCTTTAGCCCAGACGCTATGATTGTCACCCCCTTAGCAAATAATTCTTAAATTTTTTTTTTTCAGGAGAGTCTTATTGATCTACCCCCTCTCTCGGGAGCACGCTGAGGCCGCTCATTCCCTTTCTTCTGAGCCTACATCTCCTTCACCTTGAACCCAGTTGCCTCGTCTTTCTCCGCCTCAGCCTGTACCATCAAGATTCTCTCCCGCCTGTTGAGTCAGGCGTGTCTCTCTCATTTATGCTGTTCTCCCACCAGATTTTTGCCCAAACCGGATTCTTCTCTTCAAGATCTAACTTGAAGTTCCTCTGTAGAGAGCGCCATTTGGGCAACTTGAGGGCAAATGGAGCAGTGGCCTCAGCCTGGAATGCGTGAACATGTGAGCCACGCAAGCCAGCCATTTTCTAGGCATACTCCTCTGGCTTCCTTCTCTCCTGCTAACAAATACAAATCTTCACACCTGGTATTTATTACTTAGGGGTGTCCTTTATTTATTTATCACCTGGTGTGCCTAGACGCAACTCCTCCTCTGCTTAGCCCTTTAGCAGAGACTGGTCTGTCTTTAGGGACTGTGTTAGGCTTCCGTCATCCTTTTCCAGTGACTTTAGGAGCTGTCACCAGAGGATTAGGGTTGTAGAGGGTGGGATTTGCTCAGGAGGCTACCTTCGTAGCCGGGGGTCCTTCACTTGGCTGTGTTTTCTTAGGAAGCTGTTTCTTCACCTCTTTGAAGAGGCTTGAGCCTCAATTCAGCCCAGTGAAAAGGATGATATAACAGGCCCCACCCCATAAAGATGTGGTGCAAATTTGGTTGGATAACATGGAGCCTTGTTTGGTACCTGGTAGTAAGGCATTACTCAGGACCACAATTCTGGAATACGTGAACGCAGAGATTTCAACCCTGTGAGGCTTTCCAGACTTTCTGTCTCACTGCAGAATTTCTCATGCTCCTTTCAGGGCCTGTGCAGCCCAGTCACTTCTCTTGTGTGGACGTTTGTCACCGTGCTCTCTAGTCCCCCACTTACAGTGTGTTTCTCTCCAATCCTGTCAGGGAACATGTTCTCCGCATGCAGTGAATGTTTGCGGAAATTAATATATTGCAAGTGGCTTTTCTCCTCCTCTCCCTGCTCCTCTATTTTAAAATTTCAATTTAATTAATTCATTTTTTTTTAAAGTAGGCAATCTCCCCCAGCGGTTCAAAATTTGCAGTGAATATATGCTCTAGGAGGAATTCTCCATTCTTTGCTTTTTCTCTGCCTAGAGGCAAACAGTGCTGTGATTTTATACTTTAGAAATCATGTTTATATCTGTCCAGAGCTATCTTATCCATATGTGAAAAGGTATATAAGGACTCTGCAAGTAGTTTTTGTATCTCTGCTGCTTCTTTTTTTTTTTTTTTTTTTTTTTGAGATAGAGTTTCTGGCAGCTCAGGCTGGCCTTGAACTTATTATGTGCCAAAGGGTGGCCTTGAACTCCTGATCCTTCAACCAGTGTACCATGAGTGCAGCTCAGCTTCTGGAAGCACATTGCCATGTAACACCTGAGTGATTTGAGACTGTGTGTCTTGGCTTCCTCATATGTAGAACACATATGTGGTGGTAACTGCCTGTAAAGATTTCTGTGATCATCTGCGCCAAATGTTTGCGATAGTGCTTTTGTGGAGGAAGGTCTCGGGGATGACCGCTGAGGTGGGGTACCATTCTTCCCAAGCTTAGCACACATGATAACTGTGCTACCTCCTTCAAACTCATCCTCTCAACCAAACAACAACTCATGAAGCAAGGACTGTTACTTAGGGTCCTTTGAGTGGAAAATCTCAGAGATGAGATTTGTGTCTGACCCATAGAAGACTGTATTGTCTCTTGAGTCGTCCGTCTTCTTGGTGATATTCTCTTCTTAGGACCATGATCCATACACAGTCTGTACTCAGTAGAAGCTGACTTTCCTGTTCAGAACCTTGGGGCTTTGATTTGAAGGCATTTGTTTCTGAACGGGGTAGCTGAGGGTCTTGATTTGGCCTGGTTTAAACTCTCAGTTTAGGCCAGGGCCATATGCTTAGAATCTGCCGTGCCTGTCTGGTGCTATCTCTAAGGGAATCTGCTTTCCAATTATGATTTCTTTCCCCTCATGTTTATATCAGCAGAAATGAAGGGGGGAAAACAGCCTTTAACTAGGATTTTATTACCCATTGACCTCAGCCATCTCCATCTATTTCTTTTGAGCTCTGCCCATTAGTTGTCAGGGTAACGTGTTGTAACTCCCTGTCGGCTGCACTTGGCTGAGTTTAATTCTCCCTTGTTTCCCTACTGGCCAGACATGGCTGCCCAGTATACTTGTTCCAAGAGCTCTGTGGGGGCACAGTCCTGGAAAAGTAGAACCGGAGCAGGAGATGTGTGTGGGGGAAGAGAAGGGTAACTGCCCAGCTCCTTATTCTCAGGGAGTAATTGTGGCTTTAAGTGTGATTCGAGGGTAACTGCTGGTAAACAGGAAGTTGAGCACAGCGCAGAACTGTGTGTGTGAAAGAGGCTGGAATTGGATGGCTTCAGCTAGGCTGAAGCTTTGCTCTGTCCGGCCTTGAATGCCTGCAGTTCCTCCACACCTCGTGTCTCTGGACCAGCCTTCTCTCCATCTGCTACCATCTCCCTGTCTCTGAAACAAAGAGCAGGTACCTCAGTTTTATTTCCTTACCCTGTCACATTTCTGTCCCTACACCCTGAGTCTCCTGATTCCCTTCCAAATTGTCCACCTTGCCACTAAAGCATCTCCTCTAAGCCTTGAAATAGCTTGCATTCTACCTTTTCCGGGCAAGACCAAAAGTGGGGTTAGGACCTGATACTCAAGGGTCTACCTCTACTGAACCAGATCCACCATTCATCCCTCTTCCACTAGGTTCCACAACCCCGCCCCCCAACAATGCCACCAGCTGGAGACCAAGCCTGAGCTTGTGCAGGCATTTCATATTCAAAGTACAAACTTGGCATGGAACACCAGTCTGGAATTAGGTCTGTTTAAGCGCATTTGTCCTGTTACCTGCTGAATACACTGGCCCTCCATGTGGCAATCGTGTTTCCCAGCCTGAGATACATCCCTCTCCCACCTTGACCCCCCAACCCCTTAACACCCGCATTCAAAAGGCACAAGTCTTCAAGAAGCCTTATCATCCATTTAGCCTTCTCTCTCTATTTTTTTTATGAGTCAAGTACAAGGCCAACTGCTTCAATGTCCTTTAAATATACTCTGTACTGCCTCTCCTAGGCTTGCTACCATTCTAGCCAGAGGCAGTTAGGGCAAGACCGGCCTCTTTAGGCTTGAACATCTACCTTCGAGGAAGGAGATGTCAAATGTGGCAGCTCTGTCATCCTGCCTTTTTTCTCCAAGGCTCTGCATTCACTGCGAGTGGATGGCAGACAAGGGAGTCTGCCTGACTTGGGTGTATCCTCTGCTTCTGAGGATACCAGGCAATGGCCATTTGGTATCTTCTTTGAAGTTCACTACAATCAGAGAGGGTACTTCACAATGGCTTCAGTTCTTAAGTCAGGACTCTTCTAGAAGGATGTCTCTATAGCAGACCACATATAGTGGAGATACGACATCTTAAAATAAAATTCAAAGTAGGTTCCAGACTGGGACTCCTTCCAGCACGTGAACCACTTATAGACGAGACCTCTGGTCCAGCCTGACACTGATCATTTGTTTCCTTGCTTTAAGACGCTATGCTCAGTTCCCCAGTGATGCTGATCCTCTCTTTAAATGTTTGGAGCCATTTCTTCAGTGTTCTTTCCAGTCATTGGAAAATGGATTCTTTCTCCTTCAGGATTTGAAGGAAAACACACAGGTGGGACAGAGTGTGTAACTGATGCTCTGCCCTCAGTTACAAGGCTTTAAGAATTCCCAAGAGGAGCAAGAGTTGGATTCAATCATGTATTGATTTTCAGCCCAGTAAATTGTGGCTGCTTCGTACAAGGGTAACAAGTACTCTGCTGTGCTTTTCAGAGAGAGAGAGAGAGAGAGAGAGAGAGAGAGAGAGAGAGGAGAAGATCTGCCTTTAAACAATGAAGAAGATCTCCTCCTATGTGCAGAGGGATTCGATTTAAATGCAGATGAAAGCTGAAAGCCCGAGGTGGGTTTTAAAACAAAGCAGCACTAAAAGCCACAGCCACACCCAGAACCCCATGTCCACAAAAAAAAAAACCCAGATGGTGTCATTTAAGCCTACCAAGGTGGATCTTAAAGAAATCAAATTTGTTTGAGGATAATGGACTAGATTTAGCTGATGTATGTATCTTAGGGGCTACGCAGTTAGCCATCCCTTTCCCAGGCATGATGGAAGAATTTAGTAACAAAATTGTCCTTTAATGGGCACCTGAGGGACATATGGGCAGAGCAGCCTTCTCCTTTAGAAGATGCATCTGGGTTCCTGGGCTCATCTTTGAGGCTGAAGTTTGTCTTAGGCACACAAGATTTTCCAAATTGGGGTTCACCTCTCCCGGTTGTGCCTTGCCTTCTCAGCTTTGGTTTTGGGGGGCGTGTGGCAGGGGTGGGGGAGTCAGATGCTGTCTGCCTGAGCAGGGGAACCGAGCACAGCCTTGAGTCCTCTGGGAACTGCGTTTTCTGTTGATGGTGCTTCAGGGAGAGCCCAGCTTTCTGCTTGTAGCCCCAGGCTTGTGGATCAGTTACTTTGTATGTCCCAACCGTTAGTGAGAGCATGCTCCAGACCTTCTGTTTGTGTGGATCTAGACCATGCTCCTCACAGGTGCCCTGACCAGTGGGGGCTGCCCAGGGCTTTGGAATTTATGGGTATATGACTATATGCATGTGAATACATATGAAAAATTTATTATAAAGCACTGACTCCTCATTGTGGGAGGTGAAACGTCTCATGATCTGTCTTCAAACTGGGGACCTAGAAAGCTGTCATGTTCAAGTCAGTTCAAGTCTGAAGGCCTAAGAACCGGCATGTATGTACTACCTAGTACATACCCAAGTTCAAATGCACAAGAACATGAGAGATCTCCCAGTTCAAACAGAGAAAAGAGGTAGATTCCTTCTCCTTCTACCTGTTGTTTTAGTTAGGCCTTCCAGCACTGAATGGTGCCTACCCACTCTCTACTTTACTGAACCCACTGATTCAAATGCTAACCTCATTTGCAAACAGCCTTGTAGACATATTGAGAGATAATGCTTAACCAGATTTTGAGGGTCTGCAATGCGATGGCCATCTGGTACCCACATTCACATCTGAGGATGCTCTATGTCTGGGATCCATTTCATGAAGTCCTCAGAGCTGAAGGTCACTCCCCACTCCATACCTCAAAGAAGGCTGGTGGTTGCTACTCCAGCCTCCTGACTACTGCCACCACTGGCTTGGCTAAGAGACCACACTGGATCAAGCTAGTCTTCTGATGCTTATGGAGAAAGTCCTGTGTGCCTCAGAATTGGGAAGTGTTTTGTTTCACGGCTGCTGAATTCATAGCACCATTGTTAGCTCTGCAGTGGGGTTTCTAAAGCTCTAGAGCTTCTTCAGATGTTGGCCATGTTCTGTTAATTCTGGTATTGCAAACTCCATCCCTAATAGGCCATTTCACCCTTTGTGAAAAGGTACAGGTCTTGCCAAATGAAGCAAAGGGCAGCTTTAGGAGATACCCAGTCTAGAATGCCATTTCTTCCCTTAGCTTCTTACAGTGCCAAAGGAAATCCTAGGACAGAGTTTTAAACAGTCAACGTATTTATCATTGACTCCCAGGACTGCTGTATGAAGGTGTAATAGTACCATAAACTTGGGAATTTAGAATGCCACCAGGTATTGCTCCTCCTGTTTGGTCTTAACCCTGCCCCATGAGAAAACATCTGCTTTCCCCTCCCCAGGCAGGCAGGGTAGTCTCAGGTACTGACCTAATGAGTTCTTGGGTTTACAGTGAGAGCCTCCTGGGTGCATAGTCCAGGGAGGAGAATGGCACTTGTGATCACTGGTGGGATGGTTACCAGGTTGAGTCCAAGTCCTGGATGGAAGCTGCCCTTGTCAAGAATTAGGAGAGTAGTGTAGTTGCTAAGGTCTGGATGCTAGAGGTGGGTCTCCAAATGAAGCAGGCAAGGGGGAAGCTTACAAGCAGCCGGGAGCCCCAGTGTCACACAGGCCAGCAAGAGTTCAAAAGGAGTTAAGGGTTGAAAAATGGAAGCATGTCCTGCAGGATGTCCTCAGATGGGGCAGTGGCTGCTAAGGCACATGGTAGTGATCTCTGGAATATTCCAAAAATGGAGCATGGATAGGCAGGGATGAGTCATGACAGAGGCTGGATTCTATCCTCCTCTTCCTTGGGGATAGAATCTTAGCAACACAGAACAGTCCTTTTCCTTTCATGTTTCCTAAATCTCCCAACCAGCCTGAGAGAGCCATGATTGACGATTGTACTTGGGTGCTGGTGGCCTAATAGGATTGCATAGTGGGGAAGTCACTCCAAGGCAGATCTTGACTTCTCTTGGAATGTCTTAATATGCATATGGGAAGGTTTTAGAGGGTGCTGTGTGTTCTTATGTGCCTATCTCATTTTAATGGATGCTGGGAAGGGCAGTCCTGCTTGGCTTGGAGCCAACCATTCCTTGGGCTTTCTAGGTATGCACAGAATTTCCTCCTTTCCCATCCAGTGGGTGAAAGGGTCCAGGTTGACAGGGTTGGGCTGTCTTGCTTTTACAGATAAAAGAAGAACATTGGTTATAATTCCTGTTTCATTGTCTGATTTGTGGTGTTGCAAACAGCCTGAAACCCTCTGAGCTGCAGGTTGCCATCTGTAGGAGCCTCACTCCTTGTCATACTCTGTCTGCTTCCTTGTGAGTTTAACTTTTTAAAGACTTTATCTGCTAGGCCACAGAGGAGGACTTTGCAGCCAGTCCTGAAGATACCCGATAAACCAGGGTCAGATGAAAGGGGAGGAGGTCCTCCCCTATCAGTGGACTTGGAAAGGGGCAGGGAGGAGAGGGTGGGATTGGAAGGGAATGAGGGAGCGGGATACAGCTAGGATACAAAGTTAATAAACTGTAACTAATATTAAAAAAAATTAAAAAAAAAAAGACTTTATCTGCCGCTTGGGCATCTATCTGTTTACCATCAATCCATAGTTGCTCTTGTTTTTCACATGGTCCAACTTTATCACGGCTTTTGCATTCTCCCAATACTCAGAACTTCTTTGCTTGTTTGGCTCCTTCTCGTCATGGGACACCACCTGATGTCACTGCTAACAGAGGCTTTTCTAACCATCCTCCCTGCCTAGAATATTCTAACTCATTATCCCATTTTCTTTTCTTTGCTCTATTTGCTACCATCTGAAACTGTCTTACCTATTCAAATATTTGTTTTGGGTAGTTTTTGTTTTCTATTTGTTTCTCTATACAGAATACTATTGGAGCCTTGTTGGCTTTTTTAAAATTGATCAATCTCTGGTAGTTTCTGACACACAATAGGTGCTCAGAAAATATTTGCTCACTAAGCCAATGCAGTTGGCCATTAGCAATCTTCCTGCTTGGTTTCCAGGGTGGTTGGGAAAATCCGCTAAAGGGTTGTGTAGTCGGGATGTTCTGGGGTGTTGGCCTGCTGGTAAGGCACTGCATCTCTCTGCTCAGTGCTCTCCAAACAGGCATCAGAACTTCTGGAGGTACGAGTGACACACTGACAGCAGCCCAGTGTGCTGACAGAGTCAAGAATGAGAAAGGTGTGTGAAAGGCCAAGGTGTTTGCATCATAGCTGCTGATGTTGGCATGGATACTCGTATGGAATAAGGAGATTCACATTTCAGACCCATTTAGGAACCATGCAGATCTTCCTAGGCTTGAGCCGCTTGCTTTGCTCATTAAAAAAAGCTCCCTCCATCCTGTAGCATATGGTTCCATGGTCCCTCATTCTTTTCTTCTTCCTCTACTCTCCTCTTTGTTCTCCCTCTCTTTCCTTCACTCCCTCCCTTCCCCCCTTTCATGTCAATGCATGCCTATGTGCACTTGTTTGTATGGGGGAGCATGTGTAGTATGTACATGTATGTGGAGGCCAAAGGCTAACCTCAGGTGTTCTTCAGAAATCATCTCTTTTTTTTTTTTTTTTGGTACAAGCTCTCTGATTGTCCTTTGTGTGGCCCGGCAAGCCCTAGGGATCTGCCTGTTTCTGTCTCTGAGATTACCATGCTCAGCTGTTCTACATGGGTTCTGGGGGTGTGTGTGTGTCAATCTCAGGTCCCCATACTTTCACAGAAAGTACTTTACCAGCGCCATCTCTCTAACCCCTCCCTAGGTTTCTTGAGGGTAGCTGGATTAGAGGGAACTGTTCCAAAGATACTGGCTCCATAGCATTTTGTGAGAGCTGAGCCAGATTGGCCTCAGTTTCCTTCATCTAAAATATGGACCGAGAGACATGTGAAAAGCTGCACGAGCTACTTACTGCTGAAGTGGTGGCATGTGATGCTGGACAGCCTCTTTGTGCAAACATGTACATGGCAAACTCTTATTCCGCTCTGCAGCCTCATGTATAAAGCGAGGAAGCTGAATGAACAGGCTGTGAGCTTCTTTCTAGGATTCTGAGTTGTAGGAAGCCTGAGACATGATCTGTTAGTTTTCATCTACAAACCGCTACTGACATAGCCCAGACAGATCTCCGGCTGGAAGCCATAAATCTGGTGGCTGAACCTGCTGGGAAATAAAAACAGTATCGAAACTCATATTTGCATACAGACATAGCTATTTGCATAGAGCCATCACATTTATTTCTTTGCAGCAGGAGGAGGCTGAACAAGAGGCAGGCAGCTCTGGGCCCCTCTCCTCCCACACCAGTCTTTTGTCTGAGGGCTGATATTCTGATACCGGCCCTCTGTCCTCTTAGGGCCCTCTCCGTCATGTCACTGCATTCACGAAGCCTCTTCAGGTCAGGGACAAAAGGGAGTGTGGCCAGCAGTGCCAGTGTGGGTGGGGTGAAAAGGATGCAGGATGTGGGCGGCTCAGAGGTGAAGCCTAAGAAGCGGGCTGGTAAAACTCAGCAGACTAGCCATCCCGAGGCAAAGCTGTCCACCAGGCAGGTTGAAGAAGTTCCTTGTGGGACACTAAATATTTTTCCCTTGGTAATTTGTCATGGGGAGATCGCAGCGGGTCATTATCATGTTACCACTTAGCCATCAATTAACCAAAGTCTACCCCTGGGTCATTTCTCATAAATCAGTCTCTCCGCTTCCTCATTATTTGGTTGTTTCTTTTAACAGCCTCTCCTGCGCTGTAATTTATGGAGCCCCACCGTCCAAGGGGCGAGCACCACAGTTGCTTTGAATCAAAAGAAAGCCTTTTGTGGAGCTTTAAAGGGACCAGCTAAAGTAAACCGCACAAGCAAGGACTGCTGCTTTGGTGGTAACCTCTCTGAATTAGGGTGATGTGCTCCTCTACTTTCATCCCCATCCCCCAGGCACGAAGGGCAGAGAGCTCTGTGGTGAGGCTGGGCGAGCCAGGGCATCTTAGAGTAGTTTTACATTTTCTAGCTGGAATAGCATTGTGTTGTTTCCTCTTCATATTTATTACCACTTAAGGTTCATTTACATTCCCTATGTGTCCACAGTGATCAGAGCAACACCTCCCAAATTAGCATCATTTGCAAGTTTCATTAACATGCTGTTTACTCTCGCTCTTTCAGATCATTAATAAAGATGACCCCCATGCCCCCTACCTCCCCCAACTCAATATATTTCCATTTGTCATCACCCCTGTGTTTGCAGACTTTGAGCCAGTTTTAAATTTATGTGGCAGCACTCCTTACTAAGCCAATTTGAATTAATTTTGAGTGTAACACTTTATGCCACTATATCAAATGCTTTTCTTATAGCTGCATGCTTTCCATCCATAGCCTTCCCTCCACCTTCCTCGTTGGTATTCAGGTTGGAGACTCAATTCTGCCTGGCATTTTAGCTCTTTTCAATCCACTGTATCCTCTGTACCAAGTAGGGTCTTTCTTCTAATTTTTCAGTTATTTTTGAGACAGTTGATGTGGCAAAGGAGAGGATTTGGGGAGCTATTCATGGCAAGCGATAGTTTTAGTCTTCCTGTCCCACAGCTGCTGTTGTGGTTCTTCTGTTGGTCATTTTGGTGAAATTCATTCACATCCTAGAATGCCTGATATCTGGACCTCCTGGTACGAAGGCTCCAATATCCCCTCCCTTTGTTTGGAACTGAGGTGTTTTGTTTTGTAACCTGTACATTAGAGTTTATAGTTATTGTTACAGTGGTTCTTCTGAGACAAGGTGTTATATAGACCTTTAGGTTGGCCTAAAGCTTGATATGTAGCTGAGGGTGACCTTGAACTCCCTCTCCTGCCCTCACACCCTAAGTGCTGGGATTACAGGTGTGTGCCATTATACCTAGCTTTACATATCAGTTTTTTTTTTTTTTTTTTTAAGGTAGGGTCTTACTGTGCACCCCTGGCTGGCCTAGAACTTGCTTTGTAGACTAGGCTGGCCTCAAACTCACAGAGAGCTTCCTGACTCCCGAGTTCTGGGATTCTAGGTGTGATCTACAACACAGATGTCAGTTTTAATGGTACTTTCAATCCCTGTCCTAGTATGAGTTCTTAGGAAATGCCATCTTGCTGGATGTGGTAGACCAGGAATGGTGGGTTATCTGCTCCTCATTTGTGCGTCCTCCTTCTCGGACTTAGTAAACGTTACCCAAATGTCTAGCCGATGGTGGGTGCACTCTTGCATTCATTCATTCCATATATGTTTACTGAGACTTTCCTTTCCTTAGGTACTGGGCTAGGCACTGAGGATATTGCAATGCATAGACCCTTTTATCCCTTTCACAGTTCTGAGAGTTAGAGATGGACAGGCATATAGATGTATAAAGTACCATCAGATCATGATATGTGTCATGAAGAAGGATAAGGAGGAATAAATAAAGACACCGAGAGGTTCGGAGGCTTTTTCTTTTTGTTGCTGACCTAGTTTTTAGCTCTAAATCTTGTATCTTAGAGGGAGCGCACTTCCCAGAAGCCCAGTGGGTAGGAGCAACTACTGACATGGCACTCCTATTGCAGCAAGTGTTAGGCCTCTTCCTGACACTTGGGCAGTACACCAATGTGCAGATGGACTCTCCCAGCTCTTGGGACCCTCCAAGTCCATGGGTCCTTGAGAAGACCCAAGGAGTATTATCCTTTTGAACTTTGTGAAGAAGAGTAACTACCTGGTGGACTCTGAGCTCATCCTCTGTGCCATGCACAGAGCACCTAGGGCAGTGGCTGTCAACCTTCCTAATGCTGTGACCCTTTAACACAATTCCTCATGTTGTGGTGACCCCCCCCCAACCCTAAAATTATTTTTGTTGCTACCTCATAAATATAATTTTGCTACTGTTGTGAATTATAATGTAGATATATGATATTGAAGATTTGATCTGCAACACCTTCGAAAGGGCTGTTCAACCCCCAAAGGGGTTGAAACCCACAGCTTGAGAACTGCTGACCTAGAGGGCCGCTTGACGCAAGGGTACACCAACAAGGAGAGATCCTCAGCAGGCACTTGCATTATGTGTGTCGTGGCCACAAGTCAAGCTTCAGTACAGAGAGATGAGGGGGCTAAGAGATTCCCGGGACCATGCCTACAGGGTCCCCACTGGCTGTGCTCTGAGACCTTGCAACAAGAGACCAGCATTATTAAGTGCGGTTGTATGCAGTGATTTTTATCTTTTGAAAATGTTTTTAGAGACATGCTTCCTTTTGTTTGTTTTTTAAAACCTTTTTGTTAAAATTATTGTTATAATATACCAAAAATAGCTGAGCATGGTGGCACACACCTGTGATCCCAGATCCTAGGAGGCAGATTCAGGAGGATCCCAGATTCTACTGCAGTCTGGATTACATAGTAAGATTCTCTGTCTCAAAAACAAACAAACAAACAAACAAACAAACAAACAAAACCAAACACAAATTCAGCCAGGCTTGATGATACAGGCCTGCATTCTTGGGAGGATGATGCAGGAGCATTCCACATTCAAGCCCTGTGTGGACTCTAGAGAGAGCGCAAGGCCAGGCTGGACAACTTAGTGAGGCTGTGACGGAAAACTAAAAAGCAGTGGAAGGGCTAGGGATGTAGTTCGATGGAAGAGTCTTGCTTAGCATATGTGAGCAAGGCTGAATGACATCTTCCTCAATTAGTCTCCACTTTGTTTTTAAGACAAGGTGGCTCTTTGAACTGAGAGCTCACTAGTCCGGCCTGGCTGACTGGCCAGTTAGCCCCAGGATCCTTTTGTCTCTGCTTCTCAGACCTGGGGTTATAGAGACATGCCACCCTGCCCAGCTTTCCACACAGGTGCTAGAAATCTAAACCCAGGTCCTTTCATTTGCACAGCAGACACTTTCCCCATGGAGCTACCTCTCCCCAGCTCATTCTCCTTTATTTTGATGGTCCTTGTGATTGCGATGGCTTCCTTTTCTTCCTCTGCAAATTCCTGCTTTGTTCCTAACCTGCATGAGGAGCTGTTGCTTCCTCCAATTTTGAGGCTTCTGCACCCTGTCTACCATCCCTCTTACACAAGACCAATGTGTCTCCTACCCCAAACTTGTACCTCCCAGTCACTGGTCCCAGGCCTGGGGCAGTTCTGCAGTGAAGCCTCGTTGGACTAAAACTGCAGCTGCTGATCCCACTTTACTGCAAGTACCCTGAAGCTAGGAGGGGAGGGGTATGATAAAGCCATCTGGGGTCACGGAGGTGGGGTGGATGTGGGAGAGCAAGGTAGTTGGCCCCTAATCCACCTGATCTGGATAATTTCCCTGGGGATTGTAAAGTACTGTCAGCTCCCAGAGCTTGGCTATCTCGGCTCGCAGGTGACATTTTTGTTAAAAACATTTCTGATCCGCAACTAATGGCTTTTTGTGTTCTCCTCCCTCCCCTGACAACCAGGGCTATCAGATGGCCTATTTTTGTTGGTGGAGTTTATTCCTGCAAAAGTTCTTATTTATTTTCAAGTTAAATACCCTCTGACTTTTATCCCCAAA
The DNA here is from genome assembly GCF_907164565.1 of Psammomys obesus. Taxonomy (NCBI): domain Eukaryota; kingdom Metazoa; phylum Chordata; class Mammalia; order Rodentia; family Muridae; genus Psammomys; species Psammomys obesus. Next base: position 11,167,328 of record NW_026596120.1, read on the forward strand.
GGAACAGAGATTTTAAACCCCTGATTTGAGCAGGATTTTGGCTTGAGTTTGAGCTTGACTCATCTCTTTGATTAAAGGCTTATCTTCTAAATAACACATCTTAATAGTTACTCTTTCCCTTTCCAGACCTTCTAAATTTAGATAAATGAGACCAATTATCGTTTCTAGAATGTTCAGTTTCTACTCCGGTCCTAGAATTGGGTCTCTAGGAGATGTTGATCTTCTTCCTGTGGAATTATTTAAATCCTGTGTTTTCCTAGTCAGCGTCCTCACTGGGAGGGAAGAGGGCTGTGGAGGTCAAGCTGAGTGCCTGTTCACCAAGAACTGCAAGGATGGGCATTGCGCCTCCTGGAAGTTTGGGTGTGACCTGCACAGACCTGTAGTGGGCAGCAGGATGTCCTAAAAGGGAGGTGGGTGAATGAAGGAGCCCACAAGTGTTTCATGTCTATGGACAAGGAGGCAAGAAGACAGAGCAATCACTGTAAATGTTCTGTCAAAGGGGAAAGATTTCCGTCTTTTCAAATTCCTTTCTTTGTCCTATTTAGAAGCGGTCTTGCAACCACAATAGAGAAATGAAGCATCCATAAAAACCTGTTGTAGACAAGGTGTAGACCATACTGTTCTCATAGGATGGAGAGGAAGGCTTGACCCGGCAGTATTGGGAGAGGGAAGTGTGCTTCCAGCAGTCAGGGGATTTGCTCCTAACAGGCTTTCAGAGCTTGGGAAGACGACTTGGGACTTGAAATATCCTAAGTTCTGGACACAGGAGGAAGTGGGAGGCTTTTGCGCTCACGGTCTGCCTCTTTCCACCTAGCTCCCCAGCCCCACTAACTGAAAACCCTCCTTCCACGATGAGCCTGTAACTGGACCCCCAGGACCTCAGTAGACAGAAGCCACGTTGTTTGCGGTCACCATGACGATGTGCGCCCCGGTTCTAGTCTCGATACATTCAAGAATGTTCAGACGTAGGACTGAATAATCTGTGCTCCATCCCTGGTTGTAAGGCTCGTTAGCATGAGGACAAATGGACTTATAGAAGGGTGGCTCACTAGAAACAGCATCATTAGAGTCCCCTAGCACCCGCCATTGTAAGCAAGTGGAGCAAATCTGCTCCAAGGAGCTCTGCGTGGTGGGGATTCCCAGGCTGGCCCCTGCTTCCCAAGGCTTCCGAGTACTATGCACTTGCCTGTCAACTTTTGTACAGGACCACACACAGTTACCTTTTCCATCAGATCCCCGAGTGGGGAGCAGAGTCTGGAGTTCAGGGGACTTGATTTCATTCCTTGGCTCTTCTCTCAATAAACTGGGGTGGCGGGGTCATTTGGGCGCTGTCTTCTTCTACAATGGGATAAAGTAATGGCACCATTCCATCCAGGAAATGCATGTGGTGTTGGGAAGTCAGCATGAGAAACACGGTGAAGTCTGTGCTTGGAATGGCCATGCAGTTGGTTCCTGGCCCTGCCAGGCTCTTCCCTCTGCGTAAGCCACCCCTTTTCTACACCCCACCTCTCCTAGCTGACCTCTGATCACAGAAACACTACCTTGTCGGAAGCATTTGCTTACTTATCCGTCCTTCCTATTCAGACTGCACAGCCCCCACGACCCGGGTTGGGGGGCCGTGGTGGTGGTGGCTGCTTGTCTTCTCTTCTGGTCTCTTCTGTTAAAATTCAGTTTTAACAGAATTTTATTCAATCGATAAAAATGTTAGTTAATTTATTTTTAAATCGTGCTTTAATGAGCTAACTCCTGATCATTTTTATCTGTTCATCAAAGGCGGACTTAGCTCCTTTTTACTACGTGTAAATGAAAGTGATAAAATGGAATCCTTTACAAGCATCTCCTGACTGTCTGTTTGGCTGGCTTTCCAGCAAATTAGTCTGAATTAATGAGGGTTCATCTCCCTCTGTTGGGGGAAAGCAGGAAGAAGATGGTTTGTATGTTGTGAAGTCAGCCAGGCATTGTGGCCAGACAGTGAGACCCTTTACCTAGAGCCTTGTGTCCTTTCCAGTAGGCTATCCATGGCATATGACGACCTAGCTGGATGAACAGGTCCGGGCTTCTCCTGTACAACACATTTCTGTGGCAACAGGCCGGCCCTCAGCCTCTCTCCTAGACCCTTTCAAGAAGTCTATTCTTCTTTTTCCAGCTCTTGCTTTTGTTATTTGCTGGCAATAGCTGTGAAAATCTGTCTTCTGAAGTTTCTCTTCCTGGCTTCTGGCTTTTTCCTTTGTTTTGTCTTCTGTTCCGGTTCCAGGAGGTGCCCACGTTTTCCATCCTCCCTGACTTCATTTATGTTGCTGGAGGGGAAGGGGGGGGTTTATGTGCCTCTCACCAGTTCCAGCTGAGCTGGTACTAGACGTTGTGTAGACTGATGTGATGTCAGCGAGGTGGATTATTAGTAAAAGGAGGAGGGTAATTTTCTAATTCACACCTGGAAAGCAAATCTGATGGTGCTTGTACAGATCTTTAATGAAATAACATTGTTTAAGAAGTTTCCAGCGAAACTCGTCACTAATTGATTTTTGAACTGTGGAAGAAGATAACACCAAGAGATAAGATATTTGCCTCCATCTGGTCTGCATGAATCTCCCACCCTCTTCCATTCCCTTACTTACCTCTCCCTTGGAAAATCGATAGCAGCTTCTCAAACTGGCTTGTGGACAATAAGGCCCACATAAAGAACTTTTGAGGGGGGTAAGGAGGGGTGTTCAGTCTGTTTCACTTTTCCTTCTTGGGGGGCCCTGCTGTGAATTCTGGTGAAATCTGTGGGTGTCTACGGGAGGGCTGGAAGATTTTATTTTGTGAGCCAAGAAAAAGGTAGTGAGTGGGAGAAATGGATTTAGGCAGCAGGTTGGATGTCCTCAAAAGTCTCAGTTCTGTAGGGGACACACGAGTACAGCCCTCCCTTATCTTCAAGGATGACCTCAGCACCCTTTCTTCATATATGTTCATATATATTCATTGATGGAGATCATGGGACATTTCTTACTCCTGTATAAAGTAAAAAGTAAAAGCATTATGCGTAAAATCTTGTCTAAATATGTTGGCCTGGTATATGTAAGTGAACTATAAATAGTTCCGACTATACAAAGCTAGCTCCATGATAGTTTCCTAGCCATTTTGCTACTACCTGTCCCTCCTCACAATTCCTGACCTTGCTACCCTGGAGCCGTGGGCTCCTTGGCTGGCTGGTGAGAATCTTCCCATCTTCCTACCTTGTTGATAGTGCCATCAGCTCTCTCCAAATTTAAAGGTTATGGGGATCAGGAGATCTCAAAAAGTCACGGTGGCTTAATGGGGCCCATCTCAGCTTTGGCTTGAGGAGGTATTAAGGTGGATCGACTGTGCTTGAGGTGGTCTCCCTCAACTGAGAGCAGCCCAGTCACGCCCTTTTTCCTGGTGATACACCAGGACTTGTCTTTCCTCAGAGCGCATATATCGAGCTATCTAGAAGGAAGTACTAAGACGAAATACGATGCACTTTTAGAGGACAGGTACCTCAGTAAATCTTGGAGTGCCAAGGAAGACTTTCTGAGGCAAGGCTGTCTGGCTGAGCCTGAAAGAAGGGATGAGTAAACCCATTCTTTAAATTTCCTCAGATTGGCTCCTATGCAGTCAATGGTACCCACTCTGGCCTTTGTCATGATTTAAAAAAAAAAGTGTTCTTTTTTTTTCCCCCAACTATTCATTCTATTCAAATTATATTTAACTTTACTCTGCTGTCCGTTTTCCCCACAAACTCTGGCTGTTAGGGGTCTGCTGGTCTGGCTTTCAGTATGGAGTGATAAAAGTTCCAAAACTGGTACTGGAGTTGTTAAAAATTTCTAGACATCAGTACGAAGGGTCTGGGGATCAGACCCAGGGACAGGTGGATGAGAGAGGGAGGAACTGTTGGTGTGGGGATTTCATGGATTCTTGGATGAAGTTTAAGGAGTCATCAGTTCAGGCTACTGTAAGGCCAGCTTTTCTGGGTGTTTTAGACCCTCGGTGGCTCCACAGGGTCCTGATTAGGATGAGTGGGTTGGGGCTAGGAGGCACTGCCTGTCCCCGAAGACTAGTCTGGAAGCCTGTGCCGAGGTAATGTTGGCAAGGCAAAAGACACCGGATTCCAGATCTCCTGTGGAATGTGGGGGCTAAGGTCTTATCTCCTGTGTGACAGAATTCTTGCCTGTCTGAAAAATCACAAGGGTGGAAAGCCAACTCCGTGAGTTTCTGTATTGTCACCACACTGGAGATACTTGCATTGTATGCTCACTTCTCTTTTCACTAGTACCCTCCCAGGAAAGCCCTTCAAGGCTCTTCATACCCATGCATTTTTACTTATTTATGAAATAATGTTAACCGCCATGCTGTAAGCAACACCTTGAAATTTTGTGGGGATGCCTCCTTTCTTTTGTTCTTTCCCTCCTCCCCTCTTTCCCTCTTTCCCTCTCTCCCTCTCTCCCCTCTCCCTCCCTCCATTCCTCCCTCCTTCTCTGACTCTCTCTCTGTAGCACTGACTGGCATGGAACTCGGAGATCTGGCTGTCTCCCTACCCCTCCACCCCCACATCCCAAGCATTGGGATTAAAGATGTGTCATTTTGCCCAGCCTTTTATAGTATTTTAACAATACCAAGAGTCACTTGGGGACCCCAAGTCATCTCTACGACATGGCATATATTGAGCTCTACACTTGAGCTTCAACTAATCCTCTCACCAGCTCTTGATATTTCAACATGTCTGATAAAGAATCTCAGGCTTTGGGAGGCAAAGTTGACTTGTCTGAGGTCATAAAACCATGTAAATTTTAGAGTGGAGTTTCATTCCATGTTAGTTATCATGCCCACCTTATTTTTTATTTTTTATACTAATTACAGTTTATTTACTTTGTATCCCAGCTGTAGCTCCCTCTCTCAGCCCCTCCCAATCCTACATTCCCTCCCTCTTCTCCTCCCATGCATCTCCCTCAGTTCACTGATAGGGGAGGTCCTCCTCCCCTTCCATCTGACCCTATTAGGTCTCATCAGGACTGGCTGCATGATCTTCCTCTGTGGCCTGGTAAGGCTGCCCTCCCCTCAGGGGGAGGTGATCAAAGAGGCCGCCACTGAGTTCATGTCAGAGACAGTTCCTGTTCCCCTTACTAGGAAACCCACTTGGATACTGAGCTGCCATGGGCTACATCTGAGCAGGGGTTCTAGGTTATCTCCATGGGTGGTCCTTGGTTGAAGTATCAGTCTCAGAAAAGACCCCTGTGCCCAGATTTTTTGGTTCTGTTGCTCTCTTGTGGAGCTCCTGTCCCCTCCAGGTCTTTCTATCTCCCCCTTCTTTCACAAGATTCCCTGAACTCTGCCCAAAGTTTGGTTTTGAGTCTCAGCATCTGCTTTGATACACCGCTGGGTAGAGTCTTTCAGAGGCCCTCTGGTAGGCTCCTGTCCTGTTTTCTGTTTTCTCCTTCTCCCAATGTCCATCCTGTTTGTCTTTCTGAGTGAGGATTGATCATCATACCCAGGGCCCTTTTTCTTGCTTATCTTCTTTAGGTATATAGTTTTTGGTATGTTTATCCTAGATTATATGTTTATTATCCACTTATAAGTGAGTATATACCATGGGTGTGTTTCTGCTTTTGGGGTACCTCACTCAGGATGATCTTTTCTAGAACCCACCATTTGCCTGCAAATTTCATGATTTCCTTGTTTTTAATTGCTAAGTAGTATTCCATTGTGTAATTGTAACACAATTTCTGTATCCATTCCTCAACTGATGGACATCTGGGTTGTTTCAGGTTCTGACTATTACGAATAAAGCTGCTACAAACATAGTTGAGCAAATGTCCTTGTTGTGTACTTGAGCATATTTTGGATATATGCCTAGGAGTGGTATAGCTGGATCTTGAGAAAGCACTATTTCTAATTGTCTGAGAAAGCGCCAGATTGATTTCCAAAGTGGTAGTACAAGTTTACATTCCCACAAGCAGTGGAGGAGGGTTCCCCTTTGTCCACATCCTCTCCAGCATGTATTGTCACTTGAGTTTTTGATCTGAGCCATTCTAATGGGTGCAAAGTGAAATCTCAGGATCGTTTTGATTTGCATTTCCCTGATGACTAAGGACGTTGAGCATTTCTTTAAACGTTTCTCTGCAATTCGATATTCCTCAATTGAGAATTCTCTGTTTAGCTCTGTACCCCATTTTTTTTAATTGGGGGCGAGCAAGCAAGCTCGGGCACGTGTGTGCAAGTGTGCCTTGAAGGGCAGGGTGCTAGAGAATGTAGATGCCGGGTGTGTGTGTGTGTGTGCAGGCTCAGGAGGGGGCCAGGCACTGGCGCTGTTGTGGGCACAATGCTCATGCACAGGTTCCCTGAATACCTCAGTGGCCTACAGGCCTGTCATACTGTCCTTCTGGTATTCAGATCTGTCTGGGCTCCAGGAATTGTTTGCTTGGACTCCACTGGTAGACCCACAGAACAGGGGCTTCAATGTTGAGAATGCTGTCGGAAGAATCCCTCTGTTGCCCACGGTGGGGCTCTGGGTGGATGGTAAATGTGAGTGTAGGAGATCATCAGCTCAGTGGTGCTGCAGCTGCAGAACAGGGAGGTCAGTACAGATGCCTTCTGGGAGGCCCTGCGGAGCCTGTACAGCTGCCCTCAGTCCTGGGTGGCCTGGCAGACCTGTGTGGCCAGTACAGCTGGCAGCCCACTGCTGAGGAACTGGAAAGCCTACCTTCTCTGTCTCAGATACTGAGCAGATAGTTTTGTGCTAGGAGCAGCAGGTACTGTGGGCCGCCTCTGCTGAGGAGGGAGGCCCGACCAGGGGAAGTGAAGGGTGATTCAATATTCGACACTCTCAGTCCCCTGGAGAAATCTGTAGTTGATCTGGATCTAAATGGTCTCAGCTCATGGGTTGTCCCCTCTTGCCCAGGAAGCCTCAATGCTGATGTTCTGGCTTCAGCTGCCCCACCACTCATCAATTTTGGAGTTTCACATCCTCTGCTCCTCAGATACGGTGTGTGCTGGTGGCTGCCATCTTGGATCCAGCTCTGTGCCCACTTTAAACCTTATTATTCCAGTAGATTTGAGTTGTCTATGTACGGTTGCCATAATGTAACAAGGGTTAGCAGAAGCTGCTGGGGTTTTAGTCCATGGTACCAGGTTACTGCAAATTCCTTGTGGTTTGAACATGAGGCAGTGTTAGGTAAGGCTGGGAACACAAGGAACTTTCTATTTATGGGAACATATAGCTAAAGGGGTTTGAACTAGGGAGACAGCATGGGGAGAGAAAAGAAAAACAGGTAAGCTTAAAAGATGCCTGAATAAGGGGGCTGGAGAAATGGCTCAGTGGTTAAGAGCACTGTCTGCTCTTTCAGAATTCCTGAGTTCAATTCCCAGCACCATTTGGTGGCTCACAACTATCTATACCCTCTACTACCCTCCTCTGCCACGCAGGTGCACATGCAGATAGAACACTCATACATAAAATAAATAAAAAGATGCCTGAATGGTTGAGAGCATGGCTTTGAAGTCATTTGATGAAGAAGGAAGGAATTGTTCCTTCATAACCAATGTAAGAGAGTAGTGAATGGGGGTGTACTGGCAGGCTCTAGCTTTGAAGATGGTGGCAAGCCCATGTAGATGTCCATTAACGATAACACGTGGAAGACTGGTGAAATTGGGGCATTGTTGAAAGCGGCAGTTAGGTTAGCTTCCAGGAAAGATTTCTCGGACACAAGGTGTCTCTGTTATAAGCAGATGTGCTCAAGCTCCTTGGAGGTAACAGGACATTAATCGGGTCCCACCTGGGCACCAGCACCCTTTCTATGTTTGAGAATTTCTTGCTTTCTGAATCTCTTCTCAAGAGGGACGCCAGAAGTATACAAACCGAAGATCTGAGGTACTTCCAGGCAGAAACACCTGGCTCAGGCTCCAGGAAAAAGGCCACTGAGGCCAGGAAGCAGCTCTGAAGAAGACTCGTCTAGCAGGGCAAAGACAGAGACATTTGGTAATAGCGACAGAAATTGCTGGCAGACACACATGGTGAACAGTGCTGTTGGTGGTGCCCGTGGTTCCTGTGTCAGGGTCCTGATGATGGGAACCCGGGTGGAAGATGGTATAGTTTTTCTATTTTTCCTCTTTACAGGATTTCCCAAGGCATTCTCAGAAAGTGGGCAGCATGTTTTATTACATTTCTTTCCTGCTTAAGAGTCAGCTAGGGAGAGTTCTTTTGTACGCAACTAAGAACCTTGACTGGTACAGCAGGCAACTGAGAGAGCTTACGCAGTTTCTGAAGATGTTTGGAAATAGAGAAAGCACTCGTCTGTCAGTCTAGCACAATCGCAACATGTATCAGTCAGGGCTCATGGCTGCAAACAACAGAAGCCAACTCTGTATTTTAAATAGAAAAGGAAGCTATTAGAGCATCAGTGGATGCTGGAGGACTAGAATGAGAGCTTCATTCAGGGATCCTCTTACAACAGGGCAGCTGGGTCAGGACGTAGCCTCTGCTGCTCTGGGGTACCACCTGACATGCCATTAGACACCAGCAAGGTGAGCCCCTGTGACTGCCAGGAAGAAATTTGACTGTTGAGGGTCTTCATGATACTCACCTCGAAGCTTGGCTTCCAAGGCATGAAGACAGAATCTACACTTTTAGGAGATCTGAGGTGAAGGTCTGGGCTCTGTATCCCACTAGTGACACATGGAAGAGCATACAGCAAAGTAGAGAGGCGATAACCATGGTTGTGTTAGATCTCATGGGAGATATAGCCACAGAAGTCCTTGTTAACAGTTGCACTGTTACATATGAGTATGTTTTAGGCCTGAAACATTTCCTCATACACATTTAAAAGTCTTCACAGTCTGGCTGACGGACTTATTTTGGAGTAGAACTTGCCTTGCAGTTTTATGTGCGTGTCTTTATTTTGAAGTGAGTGAGTGTGTGTGTGTGTGAGAGAGAGAGAGAGAGAGAGAGAGAAAGAGAGAGAGAGAGAGATAGAGATAGATGGATATAGAGATAGATAGATAGATAGATAGATAGATAGATAGATAGATAGATAGATAGGAAGGTAGGTAGATAGGAAGGTAGGCAGATAGGTAGGTAGGCAACTTCATGGTGATTGCTTTCTTGCCCTGGATCCTTTGCCTATGACACATGAGGGAGCATGTGCAAAACATCTTCTTGCGTTAGTTGTGATGATAGCCTGGATGGCTGTTGGGGAGCAGTGGTAGCTATTGAAGCTGATCTTGCCCTGTTTCTTCTCCATTTAAGCAAAGCACCGTTCCTGCCACTGTCTATGTTAGATATGCCTTTCTCAGTGACCTCACAGCATCCAGAAAGCATGCAGAGGATTAACATCCTACGATTGTTGCGCCTTGTGGTATGTAGTGGGTGCATTTGATTAATAAAAGCAGGTGCGTTTAGCTTTTGGTGCTATAAGGTACTGAGCTATAATAGAAGAATGGTAGGTAGCATGGTTTGAATCTTGAATGTTTTCTAAAAGGTCATGTCCTGAAGAGGTCATCTTAGCTGATGAGTTGTTAGGGGGTGATAGAAACTTTAGGAGGTTTCATGAGTCATTATCGGGTAGGTCTTGTGGTGATGAGGGGGGTGGGCTTTTTGGTGATGAAGTTGCCTCTGTCCTGTTTATGTAAGTAACCTCTCACTCGTACTTCTGTAAGTAACCCCAATGAATTCATTGGTTTACCAAGTTTGATTATTATGGAATTGTTGCTTTGGTCTGTCATTGGTGCTCTGTCTGGACTGAGTAGACAGTTCACAGTTCACCAGAGAAAGTCACAGGAACAGGACACGACTTTATAAAGGATATCAGGTCTCTGGGCCCTTCCTTTCTCTCTTTGCTTTTTGTTGCTATGATGTACCATCCATCTCCTCCCGTGACGTTCTTTCTACCTTATCACAGGTTTCAAAGCATGCAGCCAGCCAAACATGGGCTAAGCCCTCTGAAACCGTGAGCCCAAATAAAGGTTGTTCTTTTAAAGTTGATTTTCTCATGTGTGTTGTCACAGTGATGAAGAGATGAATAACACAGACTTCTAGGAGCTGAAGAAACCTACATGTTGCAAGACTCCATGGCATAGTAAAATATTCACTTATTCCATCCTGATTTAGTTATTCATCTACACAATGAATTAAAAAAAAAAAGCTGATTTCTCTTCTTTATTCTGAAGCAACACAGCAACAGTGGCATCATAAGCATCAAAATCTATTCTTCTATCCCTCGTTCTCTCTTCCTGCTCTGAAAACAGTGACAGTTCTTATGGGCATGCAGAAGTCAGAAGAGGACATTAGACGAAAACTGGAGTCACAGATGCTTGTGAGCCACCATGGAGGTGCTGGAAACTGATACTTCTGGGAACTTCTGTGACAGCAACAAAGGCTCTAATTACTGAGCCATTGCTCCAGCCCAATTTCTAAAATTCCCCCTACTTTTAAGGTTTCCCCAAGTTTTATGGAGCAGCCAGTGATGTCTTTTTGGAAGGGATATGTTTGGAGGGATTGACATTTTTTTCTGTAATCTTAAGTCGTGTGTGTGTGAAGGTGCCTGAGGAGGACAGGAAAAAGGGTGTTGGAGCCCCTAGGGCTGGGGTTACAGGCAATGGGAACTGCCTCATATGGGTGCCAGGATCAGAACCCGGTCCTTTACAAGAACAGTTTGTGCTTGTACCCCCTGAGCATCCTACCTCTTCATCCCTGTGTTGAAGGTTTTAACGGAGATGACTGAGATGGATTTCGCCTTACAAGCGACGTTCGCTATCAGACCTTTTGAGCTAGAAGGAATGAGTTCTGAGAGCCTGGGAGTGTGACACTGTACTTGGACATAGCAGATGGAGAGTTACTAGAGAGTGAAGACTCTCCAAGGAATGGGCTGATGAGACAGGGACCTGGAGATCCCAAGGAGTCCTTTCTGAGGTTCAGGGAGAGTCAGATGTTGGCACATCTGAATTGTGAGTGGGGCCCAAGAATTTACATTTTGAATATATATATATTTAATTTTTAAAATTGATTCACTCCCTGGTCTTCTCCTGGTCCCACCCTCCCTCCCCTTTCTATCTATCCCCTTCCCCTAGTCCTCAGAAAGGAGGAACCCTCTTCCCCTATGAACTGACCCTAGCCTATCAAGTCTTATCAGGACTGCCAGCATCCTCTGTGGCCTGGAAAGGCCTCCCCACTAGGGGGAAGTGATCCAGGAGCAGGCAACAGAGTCCATGCTCCCCATACCAGGGAACCCACTTGGAGACTAAGCTGCCATGGGCTACATCTGAGGAACAGGACTGGAGCTTACCATAGATGTCCTCTGAAAGACTCCTCCACCCACCAGAGGATCAAAGCAGGTGCTGAGACAGCCAAAGTTTGGGCAGAACACAGGGACTCTTATAGAAGTGTGTGTGTGTGTGTGTGTGTGTGTGTGTGTTTGTGTGTGTGTGTGTGACGGAAAAACCCAGAGGAAATAGGAGCTCCACAAGAAGATCATCATAGCCAACACATCAGGACTCAGGGGGCCCTGTGGAGACTGATGCACCAACCAATAATTTGCATTTCTAAGTAGTTTCCAAGGGTGGTGGCTGCTGCTGACCACCAGTTGAATTGCTTAAGAAGAGACTGGAAGGGAATAATTCTGAGGACTCAATAGGAGGCGGTTGCACTCATCCATCGGCAGGAGACAGCAGGCTCTGGCTGGGTTCAGGGTCAGGGTGCCAAGCGTGGTGGGAATAGTGTGGAGTACATGGGATTTGATACAGGAGGAAGCACTCTGTGTGTGTGAGAGAGAGTGGCATGGGGACGAGAGAAAGGGGTGCTGGGAAGACGCTCTTGTCTCAGGCTCCAAGAGAATAAGCAGAAACCAGACATTTCCTAGTCTAGTCCTTTCTTTGCTCTGGTGCGGTAACATATGATACAAAAAAAAGAGCAAATGTGCCCTGGTACTCAAATCCCTGGCTTTCACAATATCAGCTTTTGTAAGTTAATTTGAAAACAAAAGAAAACAAAGCCCCTGGTCCTCCCAGAAACTCCTGGGTCATCTCACTGCCCAGGTTTCCTCTTCTGTGACCTGCCTTGCCCAACATGCTTCTGGAGTCAAGGCCACTGCAGAAGGTCCCTTCCATCCACACAGTCCTGAACAGGGTTCTGAAAGAACGAGAGAGAGGTCAGTCTTATCAAAGGATTTCCCTATCCTTGAGTTGATTTCTTTTCAGCCCTAGTTCTCGGTTGCAGGAGATTTTCACGGCTCAGAGATCCTACCAGTGACATATTTGCTGAAGCATGGAAACGAGATTGGGAAATTATGGCACGCTCTTTGGATTTTCAAGGGGAGAGATATCAATGAGGACATTCCTTTTCACACCCACAAACACTGGATTGCACTCACAGCAATGGAGATCAATCTTAACCCCCAGAGGCCCCTTTGTCTCTCTGAAGCTCTTATTAAATGCATCTGTGTTTCTGCTGGCAGCTCAGAGTCATCTAGAAAGGGAACACAATGGGATGTCAGTCAGTATTTGTTACTGTCAGAGCCTTCTTGCAGTCCACTTCGTGTTTATTGTCTTTTGGGAGCCCATTTTATCCATTTTCTATGTGCAAAGCCATTAATCTTCCTCCTGGCTTGGGTGCTATACATTGCTGACAGCCTGGGTTCTGGCTTCCTGGGCTCCTAGGTAAGGGCACCTCTCAGCCTCCTGGTGACAGAACTTTGATTAGAAAGAAGGAAGAGCTAGCCAATCCTTAAAGAAACCGGAGGAGGAGGGTGCAGGTGTCTGCGGCCCCAGAAGGTACTGGAATCGGCGGAAAAGGTCAGTGTGATTTTGAATCATCTACAGTGCACCCTGACACCAAAATATACTCATTCCGATGCAGAATCACTTGATAAAGAGGCTAATGAAGTGGAAAGATGTCAACAGAGCTAAGCGGGCCAGGCTCTGGGGATGCATGCGCCATGATTCAACCTTTCGTTGCCATGGATACCGGGAGGCTTGGCTTCTTTCCTCCTCTCTTTCCTTTTGGAAAGTCTCTCCTTGCTAACCTTGACCCTTTCACATTGGCAGGCAGAGATAAGGAATTCCATTTCCCCTTATCTGGTCATGGTTGGCTGGTAGACTCTGATGGGTCTGTGATGGGGGAGGGGTGCTGGCCAGGGGCTCTCAAGTGACTTAATTCAAATGCATGAAGTGGAGGGTGGGAGGCAATAGAAAAGGAACAGTTAATTAAGGTTGATATTGCAGAGAAGGTTGTTTTCTGAATAATAAATTCTGCAGACTTCAAAAACAAGCGCAATTAAAGGAGTGTAAAAAGGAGAGGCAGTTGAAGGGCAGAGGAGGACCAATTTGGTCACAGTATAGTTTTGGGGAGTGTGAAGAGGGAGATAGAGGCAGATAAGAGCCCCTCACCATGTGAAGATCGTAGTAATACTTCTAATAAATACTGTGCTTGATGAGAGCTTAAGTCCGTGCTGTCCATACAAATGCTTTTGTCTTAAGAGATGGAGTCAATAGTGTTCTGAGCAAATGGAGACATTGATCCTGATAAGAGAGTTGGCCTTATGTTGATAAAAAGGCATTTTTTCCCCCCAATTTGAGCTTAGATAGCTAATCCCTGGGTAGATCTTTCTCAATCATATTGAACATCACTTCCCAGTTTGTGTATCCACTGTATCACTATGTTTTCTATGCCTTCTAGAAAACATTACTGTTCTATAAAATAATGTACTGGTCCCTGGACCAGTTACGGCTCTTAGGGATGGCCATCTATTCTTGAGTAGGACAGTGATGAGTGGGTACCAACAAAATGTGGTACCCTTGACTCCCCTGTCCATATTATGGTTAGGATGCCGTAAGAAAACTAGAGTCTGTCTTCAACAAATGTTTTTGCTATGTAGAAACCCTATCCAAGTTGCAACCCGAAGGAAGGAGCAGCATGTTTCTTTAAACATTGTTATAATAAGGGTGAAAATCTTAGCAATTCCTTTCCTGCATATTGTGGTCTGGAAATAAAATATCCTCCAGTAAGGCTCCTATGTTGACGGCTTGCTCTACATTGTGATGTTTGGAGGTGGGGCTTGCAGGAAGTGATTGGACCATGACAGCTTAGTCTAATCATTGAATTAATTAATTTGTGGGTGCATAGTTTGATTGTATTATTGGGAAATGGTAGGAACTAGGTAGGAGGTGGGGCCAAGAAGATCACCAGGGGTATCCATTTTCCTGGTATATCTTCCTCTCTGTCTCCTTTTTGCTGTGAGATGAATGGTCCCCTGCTGTGCTCTCTGCTGTGATATTTTTGCTTTGCCACAGGCTTTTAAAAAGCAAAGGAGCCAGCTGACAGTAAACTGTGATCCCTGAAACTGCGAGCCACAGTAAATCTTTCCTCCCATAGGTTGTTTGTGTCATTGACACAATAGTAACTAAAACACAATGTTAGAAAAGCTGCTTTTTTTTTTCCCACAACTAATAATTAGGAAATGTATCCAAGGGTGAGTAGGCTTGGGAGATACCAAATTTTGCCTAGGTGACAAGGAGGAAACTCTTATGTCCCCATGGTTGGGAAGGTAGATAGTTTCCTTGGGCTCTCCTAATCCTCCCATCTTTACCACTTTTTGAATTGACAATTCTAGTTGGGCCTGGAGTAAGCTGATTGCCTTATCCAGTTGAACAATAGAAAAAGAGCTTGGGGGAACATTGGCTACAGAGGTGATTCTGCCTGGCTCTACGCAGACTATTTGAAGAGATTTCCAGTAAAAAGTACTTGTCAGCTGTTGGCTAGATTTACTCATTGTTGCAATAGTGGCATGAATGTTATGGGGGTGGGGATGGGTGACTGATAAGGTTCCCATTGGATTTAAAGCCCATGCAACAGAAGGGCATGACAAACCTGGTACCGCAAACTTGGCCAGAAAGGGAGGTTTGGGAGGTCATAGGTGTTAGAGGGCACCTACTACCGTTATTTTGCTAAATGCCATGTTAGCATTTGCTAAACAGTATAACCCTCTAAGTACTCATTTCTGTACCCATAGGTTAAAGTAGAGCTCTCAGCCCTCATCAAATAAACTAATTTTTGCAGTGAATGGTGTTTAATACAGAGACTAGCAACTAGTTGAAGTGCACAGAGTAAGTCACTGTGGATTGCTCAGCCCTGTATGGGGCAGGTACAGTACAACTCCTCACTGACAAGGCTCAGGGAACATTGAAGGTAGTGGTCAGGGGTGGGGAAGTTGGGTGGAAACTTCATAGAAGCCAGAGGTCCAGATTTCTTTGTTGGAGAGGATTTCTAAAAACATGTTTTCTGGATATTGAATTCATGAGCTCACAGCAGCTGTGGTTGCCTGCACAAGACGTGCACAAGATCAAGCCAGTCAACACTCCAACGCAGATAGGGGAGGGGCTTACAGAACCTCACCCTTGGCTGAGGAGCTGTTGGCAGTTGATGAATGCTTGGGGAGGGAGTGTTAGTTTTCTTTAAGGATATGACTCATGGTAGGTTGTCCAAGCTCCAGCAGAAGGTCCTTCATCCATGTACATACAGGCAGCACTAAGTGTACTCAGTGGGTTCTAAAAAAAGGGCCAATGACGACAGGGAGTTGAGAAGGAAAGGTGGGAGTCTGGTAGGAATTAGGAGAGTAAGGGGCTGAAACAATCTAAATATATTGCATGCATTTTTGCAATTATGAAATGCTATAAACAAAACAACGACATATGAAACATCCTCAATAAATGATATTACGTCTATAAATGAGATACCATGTGGTTACCCAAAAGAATGAAGAAATGATAGAATAACATGGAAAATATTTCAGTGACAAGAGCAGAAGCCCAGCAATCTATGCCTTTTATTTTAACTTACATTAGCAGAACTGTTTGTTACAGTTTGTATGGGACTTAAAATTATGCCCGTGTGTTCAAGTGTCCAGTTGACAGCACTGTTTTCCGAGGTTGTGGAACCTTTGGGAGGAAGCGCCTGATGGAAGAAGTGGATTTCTGGAGAGCTGGCTTTGAGCTTTATAGAACTCTACACTGCCTGTCTTGCTTCTACTGCCTGATCCACTTAGATGTGAGCAAGCAGCCATATGCTCCTTGTGAGGATGGCCGTGAGCCACTCTTGGTACTGTGAAGGACCTTATCTCCTCAAACTGTGATGAGACAAAAACGAATCCTTCTTCCTTAAGTTCCCATTGCCTTGCGAGTAATACAGAACACTGATACTATGAAGTGATGGCTACGAGTGGGAAGAATGTGGAAGGCTTTGAAACTCAGTTTGGAGAAGGCCTGGAATCCTTCATGCAGAGCCTGACAGGCAACTCTGATGGAGGGTAGGCCACCAGCATGCAGACAGAAGTGTTAGGAGTAAAGGCTGAGCTCACAAGATTTCAGAGGGCAGTAAGGACTGGTTGGGAAATGTGAATAGGGGCCACTCATGCTACATTCTGGTAGAGAATCTGCCTTCCCGTATCCTGAGAACTTGAATGATGCTGAATTTAAAAGTGATGAACTAATTTATTTGGGGGAGAGAGTTTCAAGATATTACTCTATAATGCCCAGGTATAGCATGGTTTTGTATGCTTTGGTAGGATTTATGACGAGAATTCAAAGCAGGAAGACTCAAGAAATGTAAAGGTTGGTGAAGAAAGGGAGATAGTAAGTTTAAACTTGTTAACAAGGATGGATCAGACAAGCATCTGCAATTTTTTAGAAATAAACACTATTAACAAGAAACCGTGAGCTTTGCCCCGGGACAATCAGAAAAAAAGACAAGATGAGAGCTCCAGGCTATAGCAATACGAACTCCATTGACTTTCTCCCATTTAAGAAGAGAGTGAAAGAACAAAGAACCTCCCAGAATCCTGCTCAAGCAGGGATGGTCTAGAGAAGTGATTTCCTAGGTTCAGCCTTCAGGGGCATTCAGAGGCTGCTGCAGCTGTCATCCCAGGGACCAGGCTGCTTTCCCAAGTTGGCAGTAGAACATGGTATCATCTGTCTTGGTGCTGGCTTTTCAAGTATAGCAGATACAAGAGATACAGGGTTATAGGAACTTGCATCAAGGCACCAGAGAACCACTAAAGCCAGGCACCACGAACAAAACTCCAACAGAGGGGCTGGGGATGTAGTTCAGTCGGTATAGTGCCTGCCTAGCATGCATGCATTGTGGGTTCCCTGCGTTTAAATCCTGAGCTGCTGTGTGTGGTGCTGTGAAGGTGAAGCCTATGTTGCCGTGGGTGCTCAAGGATACTGAAGATGATAGAAAAATAGAACATCACTAAGGAAAGCTGTGAATACCAAGTTTGCCACAAACAATTGGGAGGGCTGGGGCTGCTTAAGCCTGCTGAAGCCTAGATTATGCTACTAGTACCCTTGTCCTGTTTTGGTCATGGAGCTGTCCTGATTGAAGCCCCAGCCCTCAGCTCCTTCCAGTGTATCCGTCCTCCTCTTAAGTGATGAGCTTAGAGACATATGCCACCATGCCTGATGTGTGTGGTACTCTGAATCAAACCCACGACTCATGCCTGCCAAGCTGGCTGGCACTGTTTCAACTGAATGACATTCCCAGCCCCTCTGTTGGGTCTTTGTCTTGCTTCGGCCTGATCTTTGCTATCTTGTCTTTCTATCCCTCTCTTTGGAAATGGTGATGTTAACAGTGTGACAGTGTGTATTGGAAACATGTAACTTTTTTTTTCTATAAGACCTCATAACTATGAGTTTGTGACTTTGGACTTTTGAAGAGTGTTGTAAATAAGATTAAGGGATGTTTGAAGTTGCAAGCATACATTTTGTATCATGAGCTGGCTATTAGCTTCTGGGGTCAGGGGCTGGATTTTATGGTTTAAGTGTAAAATGTTCCCAACAAGTGCTCCCCTGCCCCACCAACACTTTCTCCTCTCTTGTGATATTTTATTTGTGAGGCTGTGAAACTTTTAGGAATTGGGGCTAGCTGGAGGAATCAGGTGTCCGAGGGGCGGGCCTCAGTGTTATAGCCTGGCCTGCTTTCTCTGTTTCATGGAGTTCCCGGGGAATGAGCAGCCTCACATCCCAGTTACCACGGCCACAAGCCATGCTTGTTGCCATGTCTTTGCTGCCATGCTACAGAGGGTATCTCTGCAGAGGGTGAGCAGAAACAAATTCTTCCTCACTTAAGTTACCTCTTGTCAGCTCTTTGGTTGTCGGATGAGAAAAGTGAGAACATACTGAACTCCCACATATCAGTGGCCAGTGGAGCGTGTGCTCACGCACAGAGTTGTATGTGAGGTAACCTAAGAGGACCTGGAAGAGAGTAAACACCAGCAGTGTTGTGGTTTGTATGTAGAATGTCTGCAATAGGTTTCCACATTGAAGGCTCATGGAGCCGTTTTGATTAACAGTGGACATTTTAGGGGAGGAGCCTTAGCTGCGTGGTGCAGGTTACTAGTGGCATGTGTCTGTGGGGAAACTTGTTCCTGGCCACATCCCTTCCTCCTGCTTCCTGTCTATTATGAGGTGGCCAGCTTTCCTCCACCATGGTATTTCCACCTTGCCACATCCCTAAAAGCAATGCGGCTATCCCACCCTGCCCTGACTGTGACCCCAAATAAATCCTTCCCACCTTTCTTTCAGGTATTTGTCACAGTGATGAAAACTGCCTCCAGCTTGAGGAAAGACCTTTAGGTGTCCTGCATTTGGAATTAACACTCCCAGCTCACGAACTAATGTCAGCAGAGCGAAGACCTTATTGGCACAAGTTGTTTGAGCACACACTCAAAGTAATTCTGGTTGAATATTAAGATCTGTAGACATGGGACTGCGGAGATGGCATAAAACAGCTGTTAACATCCTGGATGCTGTGACTCTTTAATATAGTTCCTCCTGTTGTGGTGACCCTCCCCACAACCATAAAAGTATTTTTTGTTGCTTCTTCATAACTGTAGTTCTGCTACTGTTGTGAATCATAATGTAACTATCTGACCCCTTGAAAGGGTCGTTTGACCTCCAGTGGGGTTGTGATTCACAAGTTGAGAACTGCTGGCATAGAATGTAAACTACTTGTTGAACAAGTGTGAGGGGGGACTAGCGTTTGGATCTCTGAAACCCACATAAAAGCCAGGTAGATGTTTAGCTATCTTTAATCCCAGCTCTGGGAGGCAGAGATAAGGATCCCCCTAGGGAGGCTGACCAGGTAGACGAGCTGAAACAGCAGGCTTCATGTTCAGTGAGAGACTCTGCTTCCGTGTATACAGTGGAGAGAGATGGAAGAAGATGACCAATGTTAACCTTGGGCTTCCCACACACATGCAAGATGTATGTATATGAACCCCCACACACAGAGGCAGACATGCATATACATATGCATGCAACACACACACACACACACACACACACACACACACACACACTAATATGAAGACATTAGGAAGCTGAGCTATGAAGGAAATAAATTGAAGCAGAGATAATCTCCTTTGGCTTCCAGGAGGAGCCAGACTTCAATGACAGTGTTCAGGCAAGTTACTGAACAAAAAAATACGCAAGAAAATCAATAACAAGGATCTTTAGGTGGGCATGGACAGAATACAGAGCTGCTGAAATAGGCTATCTCAGGGACCTAGGACTTAATAAAAGAAGTTATTAGCCAAAGAAGTAAATAAGAAATTTGACTCATACTCTGTAAAAAGAATGTAGTCAATAGAGATGGTCTCTGAGTTCCTCTAGAGGTTGGATTTAATAGACAAGGACTTCAAATCAGCTGTTGGAAACACATTAAAAGTAATGAAAAGAAATCACATTTAAGGAATCAAACAGAAGCAGAATAATACGGATTCAGTGAGAAGAGAATCCAAAGGAAAAAAAAAATCCCAATTATTAAAAACAGAGGAAATTCAAGAATTGGAAAGGATCATTTAAGTGAATAACTGACTGGCAAGACACGATTAACTTTTCACTGCTGTCACAGAACACCAGGAAGAACAACTTAAAGGAAGGAGGTTCTGCTTCAGCTCATGGTCCCGGAGGGTTTCCGTCCTGTTTTCTTGGTCACATTACTGTGAGCCTGTGGTGAGGTTAGGAAGGAAGAGGGGTAAAGGGTAAGGGTGAGATGTGCCCTTAAAGACTCACCTCAGGGGCTCACTTCTTCCAAAAACGAGCCACATTCTCAAGCCCATGTGGGATGAACTTGTCAACAGATTAACCCTCTGTTGATTTCAGCACTTCACAGTCCTGACGTTTCTCAGGATTGTGCCTGCCGGGGAATCAAAACTCTAACACACAGGTTATTATCTGGTTGGTGGTGGGGAGATGCTGCCTGACCAAACTATACAAGGAAAATAATGTCAGATTTCAGATGGAAGAGAAAAAGAAAGGCACATTTGAAAGTGAACCTACAGTGATTACCCAGACTGAAAAACAGAGAAAAGAAAAAAATGAACACAGACTTAGAGCCCTGTGGGCCAGCATTAAGCATGCCACCATGCATGTAATGGTGGTCTCAGAAAGAGGAGAAATGAAGTTCAAATTTAACTTAGTTTCAAGAAGCCCTGTCACCTCCCAAACAGGATAAACAGGACATCCGTAAACAGAGGCATTTTATCGCAACTCTTAGAAGCCAAAACCAAAGAGAAAGCCATAAGAAAAGCCTTTTCTCACATTTAGAGAAATATTTAACATAACATTCTGCTGATTTCTCATGTGAAACAGTGGCTTCTCAAAGGCAGTAGAATGACATTTTTAAAGAGTTTAGGGGAAAAGTTGAAACTAAATACGTCATGACTGTTAAAAAAAATGAAGAACAAAAGTATGTCTAAATAAACACGTTTTGTAAGTAGTTGCTGTACCAACTTACTGGGTAACAAATACTGAAGCAAGACATTCAGGTTGAAAAGATGGAACCGGATATGATAAATTGTTTTAACAGGAAGAAATGAATAGTTGTGGAATGTGGATGTTTATAAATGAAACATGCTTCAAATTACTCCTAGTTAAAAAAAAATGAGTAAAAAGAAAAAAATTGAAAGAATTTAGAGCTGAATGAAAATAACAATGTAATGTATCATGGTTTATAAGATGGAAATAAAGCAATACTTAAAGGAAAGTGTGTGTGTGTGTGTGTGTGTGTGTGTGTGTGTGTGTGTGTGTGTGTTAACATGTGAAGGCTATCACGGTCAATACTGGGTCAATATTTTCCTTAATCCTTCTTCACTTATTATTTAAGATAGAGTCTCACACTGAACCTGCAGCTCACCAGTTGGCTAAATTGGCAGGCCAGCAAGCTCTGGCAATCTGCTAGCCTTCATAAATGTTGAGGTCATAGTTACACGCCACCATACTTGGCTCTGTATGCCAGGACTATGAAGCCAGGTTCTCATGTCTATGTGGCAAGCCCTTTACCCACCAACCCATCTCCCTAGTCTCCAACTAACAGCTTTGAAAGCCAACTTTAGAAAAGAAGTCTTAAATCAATACAACCCCAGCTTCCATGTTACCACACTAGCCGAGGTAGAACAAAATTCTGGACATGTGTGTGTTTGTGTGTGGGGTGTGAGGACCGGGTAGAAAGGTAATCAAAAAGGTAGATACTAGAAGAGCCTGGAGCAAATCAATGAGACTGATGGTTGTTTCCTTAATTTTTTTTTTTTTTATCAAGAACATTTTCTGTATTAATTTTTCACTGCTGCTGTGATTCCTGGCTACAAACAAGCATGGTTAAAGTTTCATTACTTTCAAATTCAGGGTGTCAGGAGTCTGACCACAGATTTCTTACTACACTAGTAAGGAAACATTTAAAAGGTTGCAAACCTCATGAGCAGAATGAAAATAACAATATAATGTATCATGGTTTATAAGATGGAAATAAATTTATAGTCTGGATATAAGAGACCTTTTTACTTCACAGAGGACATAGGCCAAAAATTACAGCTGAACTCTTTCTTGACAATGGAAGAGTTCCTCCCCATGATCAGGAACAAGCCAAGAATGTCCACTTTTGTCATAGATACTCCATTGTGTACCATACTTTCTGTCAATAAGGAAAAAAAAAATGAATGAATGAAGGTGTCTTGATTGGTACTTTAGAAATAAAGCTATTCCAACATATAGAAAATCCTAGGGAGTTTATGAAGAAGCTACTAGAACTAAAAAACAAGGTTAGCATGATTATAAGATATAAGCTCAATACAGAAAAAAAATATAATTATATATTCTAGTAATAAATAATTTAGAAATAAAAATGTTAATAGTTCCTAAAGTACCACCAGGGTAAAATACTTAGAAATAAGAATTGCTAATGTCATCTCCTGTTCAGGGATTAGAAGACTCCATATTGTTCAGATCTCAGTTCTCCTCAAAGACATTTTAAGGCAATTCCAAGCAATAAAGCTACTTTAAATTTTACTTGGAATGTAAGAATCTGAAATAGCAAAAACAATTTTGAGCAAGAAAAACCAAATTAGGGCTGGAAAATGGCTCACGTATGAAGAACACTGGCTGCTCTTCCAGAGGACCTGGATTCTGTTCCCAGCGCCCACATGGCAGCTCAGAAACATCTATAACTCCAGTTCCAGGGGACCCATGTCCTCTTCTGACATTCAGAGATACCGGGTACCTACATAGTACACATACATATGAACAGACAAAACACACACAAACACAGAAAATGTAAACAAACCTAAAATCATTTAAAAATCAAAAGACTAAATTATAAGTCTTAGACTTTATTTCTGAACTCAATACAAACTTGCAATAATCAAGATATCATGTTATTGGGAGAGTGACAGACATATAGATCAGAGGAACAGAACTGAGACTTCTTAAATTCGTGATCAATCATTTTAAAAAGATAAAATAGTTTAATAGTAAAGAATAGGTTTTTCAATAAATAGTGGTACAGCTGAATATTCATCTGAAGAAAAGGTTGTGTACACTTGTGGTAAACAATATTTAAAAAGTAATATTTTAAAATATTTTAAAACTGGAATGTTCAAATAACTGAATATGAGAAATAAACTAATAAACTTCTGGGAGAAAAATCACAGGAGAAAATTTCTCAGGCTACGATTTCTGAAGTACATCAGAAGCTGAAGACAAGAAAGAACAAAAAATGGTAAAACTGATTAAAACCTTTCATACTTTGAGAAGTATAATTAAAGGAATTCAAGGACAAAGCAAAGGCTTGAAGAAAGCATTTGCATCTAATATAGCTGATAAAGGACTGTTAGCTGAAATATATAAAGAACTCTTAAAACCCTAATGAGAAGACAGGTTAACTGAAAAAAATGAACAATATACTTAAATTGATAATTCAGTAAGTGTCTAGTAAGCATATGAAAAGGCAATTGACATTATCTCACAACCAGAAAATACAAATTAAAAAATAGTTGTGAGGCATCAGTGAAAGCATTATAGAATGGTGACACTAAAGAAAATAGGTGCTAAGAATTTCCCTGCTGATGGGAATGCCAAATTCCATAGCCACTTTGGAAAGTGCTTTGCAATTTTGTTTTGTTTCGCTTTCTTTTTTCTGAGACATATTCTCACTGTTAGGTCCCGGTTGGCCCAGTTCACCCGGAATCCATAACAAACCTCCTCCCTAGTTTTCCGAGTTTTGGGATTACAGACATGAATCATTACTCCTGGTTTATTTTGGCATGTCTAAAAGTATAAAAGAGTTGGGTGTGGCAGTTCATAACTCTAATACATGGGAAGAAAAATCAAGAGAATTGTCTAAATTCCAGGATAGCCAGGGAGATACAGTGAAACTGAGTCTTTAAAAAAAAAAAATGTTATGCTGGGTGGTGGTGGCACATATCTTTAATCCTACAACCCAGGGGGAAGGCAGAGGCAGGTCAGTCTCCAAGTTTAAGGCCAGCATGGTCTACAGAGCAAGTTCCAGAACAGTCAGGGCTATATAGAGAAACCCTGTCTTGAAAAAAAAAAAAAAAAAAAAAAAAAAAGTTAATCAAAAGCTTACCATATGACCCAGCATTTCTACTTCCAAGGCTTTACCCAAGAGGATTGAAAACATATGTCCACACAAGACTTACACGAGAATGTTCTTAACAACATGACCCCCAGATAGTCCTTGGAACTAATCCAAGTGCCCATCTGCTGGCCTCCCAAAGTTTGCTGGATCCACACGCTCAACAGTTACCCAGCCATAGGAAGAGCAACATATATCCGAACTGCAGCATGGAGGAACCTCCAAAGCATTACATGAATAAGGACTTCATTTCGTGTGATTTTGTTATGAAATGCCCAGTTGAGACTAATTGAACAGGCAGAAGCCAGTGAGTGCTTACCTCGAGTAGGGAGTGGCAGGGAAAGTACTTGACGGGATTATTATTTTTTTTTTCTTTTAGATGACAAATGAGAGATAAAACCAGATTGTGGCGTCATAACTTGATATAACCGTGAAATATTATTGACTCTTTCACTCACGGTGCAGCTCAAGCTGCACGTTGCATTGCAGAAACATTTTACTTTGGTAAAGCCCGCCCCTCCCTCCTTTCTGATACAGGGCCTGGCCGATGGTTTCAAACTCTGTGTAGCTCAGGCTTGCCGGCTGCCTGCCTCAGCCCCCCGAGTGATGGGATTATAAGCACCTACTGTGCCATGTAATAAAGGTGGGATTTAAAAAAAAAAATCCCGTCAGGGAGAAAATGAGATGGTGTTGCGTAAACTGTGCTCCATGAAAGGCTTTGTTGGAGAGAAACAGATACATCATAGTTAAGTAAGTATGTTGTAGTTTCTACCAGCCAAAGCTCAGCAAGTCCGTATATGGGCAGTTGTTTTTAACAGTTGAGCTCGGTGTCAGTTTTCTGTGACAAAACAGGAAGAAAAGTTGTGAGAAGAGCCGCTTAAGGATCGGAAGGTCTATTTTGGCGGATGGGTCCAAGCGTTTCAGTCCGTGGTGTGAACCCTGGTGTGCTTCGGGGTTTCCGGAGAGGCAGTTTAGCACAGTGAAAGCCTGTGGTCTATCTCATGACAACCAAGAACCAGGCAGAGAGAGAGAGGGGTGGGCACCAGAGACAGGTCGAATACACATCCCCTTACACCCTTTGGAACAAACTTCCCTATCCTCTAAAGCTTCTCGGGCAACTGCTAACCCATCAAGCCATAAACTCATCAGTGGTCATTCATTCCTGAGGTCAGAGCCCCAGGGGCTAGTCACCTCCCAAAGGTCCCCACCTTTTAACACTGCACTGAAGACGAAGGTTTAAACACATGAACTTTTTGAGGGACACGTAAGCTCAAATGATAGCAAGGTATGAGGAAATTTTCCTTCACTGAATTTCATTTCACTTTATTCATAAGGATTCATTATTTACCTTTCACGAGCTAAGCACTGTATTAACTTCTGCTTATGCAGAGAGGAGAAAGCCGGTCATGGTTCCTGCCGACCTGGAGCATTGGGTATGGGGGAGTTTATTTATTTTTTGTGTAGATGAGTGTGATCCTTCCATCGGGGATCAAACTCGGGGTCATCAGGCTTGGTAGCAAGCTGAGCCAACTCACCAGTCCTATGCATTTTGATGACATAATTAACATATGTCTGCTTTCGTATTCTGATTTTTCTCAATATAATTTAAGCATTTAAGCATATCACAAAAGCTCTTCACAATTCTTATCTTTATTTGCTGCAACTTTTTACCACATCCGTCTGTGTTGTGCATCCAACTTGTTATCAGTTCGTTGGCATTATCCACAGTGCTCCAAAGATTTTTTTTTTTTTTTCTAAATGGATCTTTCTTTTTTCTCTTGCTACTATAATCTCAGAAGAGATATTTTGGGAATCAAAATTATGAATATTAACATCTTGATGTCTGTTGCCAATTATTTTCCTGAAAGGTGGTTTCCAATTCACCAGTGCAGTGGGATTGTGTTTTCTAAGACACTTGGCTGGGCAAAGCCCACAGGGTGAGCCATGCCCTCAAGCTTTGGTCCTGCACATTCAGCGGGCTCTCGGAAAAAATTCGGGAGCCTGGATTTCCTCAGTGAGAGAAGAACTAGTTTCTAACCGATCTCTGCCAGCCTTAGGAGACAGGAAAGTGGCCATCCCAGCAACACCAGGGCTCAGCACGGGGTCCCAGATGCAGAAGGGTGTCAAGCACCTCGCTGACCTTCTGCATAGAGCAAGGTGAGAGGAACGGCAGAGAAGGGGGCCAGTCGGCAGAAAGTCAGGAGTGGAAAATCCAGGTGAAGAACCCACTTTAAAGGAAACAGAAATTGAGTGACTGAAACGGCCTCTCCACAAATGCTTCCCTTTAGAGAACAAATTAGTAGGAATATAAATGTAATAAAACAAGAACTCAGAGATGAGATGATAAAGCAACAGAATGAGTTGGGAAAGGAGACAGAAGGAAAGGAGCTGAACTGAAGTAACACAGAATAGCAAGGGACAGAATAGACAGAGCTAAAACCTGAATTAATGGCATGAAAGGGAAGCTAGAGATAATCGCACTGAATGCAGAGCAAAAAGGTTAAATAATTAGAAAGGAGAGGAGAGACAAAGATGATTCAAGCTAAGGTAATTGGTGTCCCTGCAGCAGAGAAAGCGACAAAGAGACACGGGAAAGAATTCAGGAGATTCAAATCTCCAGCTCAGAAGGGTGCTTCTTCGCTGGCCATGCAAAACAAATTCTGAATGACAGACATCAGGGATTTTTTCTAGGTTAAACAATTAAACTTAAGGAATAAGTTTAATTCCTTGGGCATGCAAGCACAAAGTTTCCCTTGATAATGAGAAAGATTAAGGCATCCTCAAATACTTTATGCTAATGTTCCAAGTTGGAGGACAATAGTGCTGTATTTATAAAACTCCGAGGTTTATAGGCGACCTAAACAGTTATCAAGAAGCACTTTCCCATGTGTGAGGGCAACGGCCAAGGCGTTCTAAAAGTGAAGTCACAGCTGCAGGGGTGTTCCCAGGACACCTGTTCGCATAAACCAAAGCCCTTTTAGGATGAGATCAGGGTTGGCGAGTCTATAAAAAGGGCCTTGTGGGTACAGTGAATCTATTCATGCAAAGCACTGTTGACCCAGGCGTTACTACAACAAAAAACTGGAGGTACTAACTCGAAGGGGGAGGGGGTGGCTTGTTTAGTTTACTGTTTCGGAGGCTCAGGATAGGGTGGTCATGTAGGGTTAAATTTCTGATGAGGCACAGGAATGCGGCAACAGGAATGTGTGTTGGGACAGGTGGCCACTGAGCTGAGAGAGAGAGAGAGAAAGAGAGAGAGAGAGAGAGCCCTTTAAAGGACACATGTCCTAGTGACTCCAGAATCCTCCCATTAAGCATATAACCTCTAGATAAGGTGCACAAGTAATAGCTAAGTCAGGGCACTAGACCAATTATGGCCGAAGAACAGAATGCTACCGTTATAAACTTGGGCCAAGCCAACGGGAACAGAAGACACTGAGCAGCGGAGGAGAAGAGGTGGAAATGTGAGGGAACAGCTGGTTAAGACTGCTGTCAGTGTTCAAGTTAGAAAACACAACTGTAACTCTTAAATAACTTCCCTGTTCTTCCTTCCTTCTTCCCCCTCACTCCTTCCCTTCCTCCCTCTTTTCCTTCTCCTCTCCTCCTTTCCTTCTTTTTCTCCCTCCCTCCCTTCTTCCTTCCCTGTCTTCCTCTTTCTCTCCCCCCCTCCCTCAAGCTTCCTTCTTCCCTTCCTCCCTGTTTCCCTCCCTTTCTTTGTGGTCCTGGGGACTGAATATGCTTGCTTGATGCAGGCTAGGGAGGCTAGGGAGGCCCTCTACCATTGAGCTTTGTCATCTGCTGTTTATTTCCTTTAACTTTAATGTTTAAGCTGTTAATACCTGTCAGGGATGAGGAAGCATTTACTTGATGAACTATAAATCTTCCCAGGACTCTTCAGTTCCCTTTTCTTATTACATCCAGGGAAACAATTACCATTCATAGACTTATCTCAGTTTGAGAAAATTCTGTCTCTTTCTCTTCTCATCTTCCCCCCCCCCTTTTCTAACTTCTGACTAAATGTCAGATATGGAATGTCTGTAAGCACATTCATTTCTGATCGGTGAGAATTCTGGAAATTCGATGGTTTTGTATTTTAGTGGCTTGCACTTAAAAATAATGGACATGAATCATTCTGTAACACACACACACACACACACACTCCAAAAAATGTTCCCAGTGCTCTTATACAGCATGTGAAACAGATTACAAAAAAAGAGCACCTCATCATCCAATCACTGTCCCTGGCTCCCGGTGAACAATGCCTCTGGGTAAGCACACACTGGTGGATCTCCTCCCACAGCCACTCTGGGCTTGGCTCAGTGTGAGGCTTCATTTATGCTCTCAATTAAGTAGTCACTGTGCCAGTTGTTCTTGTGAAGGCATTTTCTGGTTGTGGTTAACATTTGACTCAGTAGGTTTGTTCGAGTAGAACCGCGGAAGTATTCACCTCCATCTGACCACACAAAGGCCTTAAAGTTGAACGCAGAGGCTGTGCTGGGAAGGAAGGATTTGCCCAGGCAGCAATGCAGAAACCTCTGCTGCCTGAGGAATTTAGACTCACCTACAACATAACCTCTGACCCGAGTTTTTAACCTCAACTTCAACTCTTATGAGCTAATTTCTTAAAATATTTTTCTTTCACGTGCCACATACGTGTGTGTGTGTGTGTGTGTGTGTGTGTGTGTGTGCGCGCGAGAAAGCCTCAGTTGCATGGATCTCAATTACATAGGTCTCAAGCATGAACTTTCTAGACTGTGTTGTATCTCTGTCTCAAAATATTGGCCATGCCTGATTCTGGAATACAGAGTCATAAATGAGATAGAGGTGACTGCTCTGAGGGGCTTGTTTTGGGGGGCGTTGTTACTCAGCAATAGGGAACTTACATAACTAACTTCCCTTGTCATTTCAGTGCATGCACTTTTAGCCTTTTTAGATATAAAAACGTCAATAAAGTTGGAATCCTGCTGTACTTCCAGTTTTACAACATTCTTTTCCAGTGATATTATGAGTAGTTCCACATGATCCCAAGCTTTTGTTTTATTTATTTTTTTTTAGCAGATATGTAGTTGTGACCTCATTCTATGAATGCACATTTAGCTGGTTCCTAATATTTTGCTATTACAAACAAAAATATAATAAATACTCTCCATAAACTATCTGGCTAAGCTAAGATCCTGTATTTTAGACTCATGGAAACTATGTAAAATACTAAATAAATGTTTATTATTTTAAGCCAGTAAGTAATGTGATAACTTGTTCTATGAGCTATATGGATAGCCAACATTGGCACTCTTGAGACCTTTTTTTTTGGTAAAAAAAATTAAAAATCTACCACAGATTTGGATCCTTGTAATCCAACTCTTAAGACTAAGTCTTCTCCTTTTCACACCGTGGCCATATTTATGGGAGAGAGTTTGGACAACTTAAACCACATATATACCTTTTTGGACTGTTTCTTCACAACAATGTCTTCACTGCCTTATATCCTAACAAAGCATTGGCACATACTCTACTGGAGGTCAGCACACCCCCCAAAAAACCCTAGAGTTTTTATTTCTAAATGCCCATCTTCTGGTATAGTTTTTTTTTTTTTGTGTGTGTGTGGGGGGTTGTCCCCCTCTGGCACTGTTTTGGGAGGCAGTGGAAACCCTTGGGTCCTACTGGAGGAAGCAGGGGTGTCTTGGGGCTGGGTTCTGCTCTGACTCTTGCCATTTCTCTCTGCTTCCCAGCTGCTATGATTTGAGCATCTGAGCTCCACCGTGCTCTTCCGCCATGATGGCAGGCCTCACTGCCAACCCATAAATGGTGGTCACAGCTGATTATGAACTAAAACTTAGGAAGCTGTGTACCCAAATCTCTCCTCCTCGAGGTTGTTTGTGTTAGCTGTTTTGTCACAGGGCTGAAAACTGCAACCATCCTTCTGGATGGTCCTTGGATATCCAGGGTGATGTTTGCAGACTTCAGCTGCATCCCTTCCTCCTCCTTATTTTTTTTGAGTGAGGAGTGGGGATAGGCTGGGTGGGACAGGCCAAAGAACATTGTATTCATTATCTACTGTTATATAACAATATATCCCACAAAGTACTCTTTGTGGCTTTAAACAAAGAATACTTTGTTACCTCACCACATAACTCTGGAAAGTCAGAAATCTGGGAGTGGATTATCTCGGATTTCTAGGACACTGTATTTTCTGAAATGAAAATCAAGGTTGCCTAGGGTTGTGGTATTTTGACAGCTCCCCTGGGGTTTGCTGAAGGGCCTTCTCCCACTATGGCTTGCTCACGTAGTGATGGCTGGAGGCCTCGAGGTTCTGCCTCTTAGACTCCTTGTCACATGGCCCTACCAGAGAGTTGCTTAAGTGTCTCTCAGAACTGCAGCTATCTTCAGAGCAAGTGATGACACAAGAGAGAAGGCAAGACTGAAATCACCTGATGCCTTTGGTAACCTAGCCTTGGATGTCACATGCTGTCCTTTCTCCCACATGCTATTGGTTATACCGGCCATTACTGAAAATGACGTGCGAGGGAGTTGTACAGAGCTTTTCAGGTGGTATAGAGAAAAGAAGAACCATTTTAGAGGATGGCTGCAACAAGCACCATTTCTGTGCCAATGTCGTTGGGATTAGAACAATGGCTGTAGGGAGATAAAGTATTTGGAGCCAAGTCACTTTATGCAAGGGAATACAAGGGGACAAGGAAGCTGAGTCTCAGAGCAGAATAAGGAGGCAATGTAGATAATTTTTTTGTGCATCTAACCTGAATTTTTTGTAGCTTCTATGAGTGTTTCTTGTACAAAGACAGATATAGAAAAGACCTTAAGAGTCGTCTTTGGTCACTGTGCCACTGCTGATGAGACCAGCTTTTCTCTCATCTCCCTCTGTACCTCAGCTTTACCCAAATAAGTCTCTTCATATCTGTGTCTTTTTCTCTAGTTTTTTTTGTTTTTGTTTTTTTCCCATGCCATTGCCTATAACTGAGGCACTTCATTTGAGACAGCCCAGACAGATTATGAAACAAATACTTTTAGTGAAGGCAGTTCATTTAAGAGGTGATACCATAAGATTCCTGCAGGAGACTGATGATGTGTGTTGGTAAGAGATAGGGAGGTGGAGCTGTGGAGATGGCTCAGAGGGAAAAGGTGCTTGCTGCCAAGGCTGACAATCTATGTTCAGTCCTGGGACACACAAGATGAAAACTCTTGCAAGTTGTCTTCTCACCTCTACATGCACACAGACTACACACACACACAAACATACATACGTACATATATATACACACACATAAACACACATATACACACCCACACACATACATACATATATATATATATATATATATATATATATACACACACACATACACACACACAAACACACATATACACACCCACACAGACACACCCTCAGACACATACCTCCCAAATAAATATTTCTTAAAAGGGGGTAGAAACAAATGGGAGGGGGTGGAGAGAGAGAGACAGAGACACACACATACACAAACAAACAAACACACATTGTTTCTCGGACAACTGACTGAATCCCTTAGGGAAGGCTGGGAACTAGCTCAGCTTCTGGGCTGTCTTACCTATGGGACACACTTTTGGAATACTCACCCACCAACTTTGTCAGCCATTAGCTGCCAATCCTTTGGCACTTCTGGTCTGCAGTTGGAGCAGCCAAAGCTGAGGTGGCAGCTGGGGGATCCCTTGGGGTCAGAGGTTGCAGGCGCTGGGCTGCTGGGGTGTGGTAACTTCTTCGAAGGTACATGAAGGGCACTGTAGCATCTTCTGTGAGCATCTTCGGGATGCAAGCCAGGGAGCCCTACCCATAATTTCTCCATGGTCCTGACCCTCATCCCCAGCTCTGTTGAACCTCTACATCTTTCCCGCTGCACTCAGAGCTCACTGAAGAATGCCAACAGTCTCTTATCTTAGTATCACTGGGTTGCTTAGAGGAAGACCTGGCCCAGAATCTGGTCCACAGCAGGACACTCCGTAAGTCTGGAGTGAGGGAATGCATAAGTGAGTAAACAACAAAAGATTCTGCTCATCATTTGAAATGGAGCTGGTAATGCTCTTTGTATTCCTGTGTCTAAAAAAACCATTATAAATTATTACAATTTCCAGTCTCACAGGCTTGTTTTATGGGGATAATTTTCTGTGGAAGAGTCTTCCAGGTGCAGGGAAATCGCTAGCATGTTTATGGTGTACTCACAGGCATGCTAGGCTGATTCACTGCTGAGTAATGCCCTGGACTCCTGGAGGAGAGCTGGGAGGGGAGGTAACAGGCTGCTACACAACAGCTTTCTGCCCAGACAACCTTCCTGTGGACTGAGGCGAGTGAGCAAGGAGGGATGGCTGTGTTTCTGCCCAGCCCAAGAGCTGTTTCAGATCCTGTCTAGTCCTATTTTGGATAGTCATGATTTACTCATTGTCACAGCCACTTAGCATTTTGGGAAAGATGCATTGTCTCTGGGTAGAAAGCAGTGGGATGATTTGGCTGTTATTACGGATAATAATTGTGTTTGTTGTCTGTGCTGCCTGGGCTTATTCAGGAGCTTTGTCACCACGGCTATAATTTTAAATATTTTAATTAATGATACTTTGCTGTGCTTGTGCCTCGAGGCTCCTTAAGCAAAATGAGCAATTAAAAAAAAAGGAAGGCATGAGAAGCAAATGAATGAAAATAAAAGAAAGGGCATTTAAAAAAAATCACTGTTTCTGCGGTGCTTCAGGCTTGAAAAATGTATTCAGCTGCTTGCTGCAGGCAAGAGAAAATCCTCATTGCTTCTGCCCGTTATCTTTTGCTCCCACAGTCATCCATCTCTTGCAGCTGCTGAGTGACATGGAATATTCATAAAGCATCATCAAAAGGATAGGAGAGGAGGGAAAGGGCACAACAGAAGAGTGAAGACCTAGCAAACATGGAGCCTCACACTTTAAAGAGCATTTCGCCGTTAAGACCTCACCCTCACTGATTGTTCCTGTAGTTTCTCAACAGTGTGAAGATTGCAGAGCAAATACCCAAGAGCAGGCCTCTACCTGTGGGACTCTCCAATGTAGTCATGGAGTGTTATTTTGAAAGACTAATGGAAAGTACAGAAGGTTCTTTGAAATAGATGTGTGAATGCTAACGGGGGAGGCCAGTAGGGAAGGTACTATGGTTTCAATATGGTTTGTTCCAATAAAACACATGTGGAGGCTTTGTCCCCTGGGGAGCTGCTAAGAGGTGGCGAGTCCCTTGAGGGATCTGTTTATATGGACACATGGATGTTTTTAGTGTAGGAATGGATTAGCTATCAGATGAGCTAGGCCTCCTTTTCTCTCATCCAAGAGTGCGTGTGTGTTTGCCCTTTTAATTTCATGCCATCTTATCGTGCAGACTGAGGTAGTTGTCTCATCCTGGACTTTCTGGTCTCCAGGATTGTGTGTGAAAGAAATCTCCTTTCCTTCGTAACTTACCTAGCCTTAAACAGTTTGTTACATAGCAGTCAACTAAGATAGTAGCGAAGCTAAAAAGGCCTAAGAGGGAAAATTCCTTTTACTTGGCATCAATATAACGGACTCTGGCCCACATCAGAGTTTCAGGCTTAGGAACACATGATCTGTACATCTTTAACTTCCACAATGCTTTCAGTGCATTTGAAATAGCTACTATTGAAAATCAGAGGCCCCAAACAGGAAAACGTGATTTCTCTTCTCTTTGGAGAGGCTCAGATCTGCTAACCTGAGTCTGAATGACAGCCTGGAGCTGGAGGCTGTGCCAGCTGCTCTTCGATGGGAGAGATATCTATAGTGACTTCTCAGTTTTGTGCTCAGTGACTTCCCATTGGTGGCTTGAGTGGGCAGAAATATTCACCCCAGAGAAATTGACAAATGCTCTATGTCAGTTTTTCTTTTCTCCATTGCAGAGTCAGTTGCTAAACATTTACTAGATACTGCTGTGGTTACCCTTTGGATGCAGGTGTCAGGGCATGAATTTGTAGGGTTTTCTTTGCAACCTTCAGAGAGGATTTCCCACCAATCCCTGGGCAGAGTGTCAAAACAGATTGATGTGGCCAGACACACTAAGAAATAGATCATTTCACAGCCGTCTTAACTATTGTACTAGGCTGATATACCTTTCTTTCTCTTTTATAAATTTTTCATCATTGGCTGCAGGGCACTGAATCTGGGGTCAAAATGCCAAAGTTTGGTGGTATTGGGGTAACCCATGGCCATGCAGTGGCCGCAGCTCTTACCTCAGTTGGGGAACGGAATGGAGCAACGGGCCCTGCACAGATGGGATCAGAGGGATTTGTGACAAGGCAGAGGGAGAGTCAGGGCTCTCTGGGTGGAGAGGAGAGGAAGGCGCTAGGCAGATGCTTGGCGAAAACCTTCTTGCTGAGCGGTTTGCCTTCTTTTGACAGTGTTGAAGCTTTTAGCAGCTCGAGGTTTCTTTAATGGCTTTGTGCACAAGTAACTATCTCATGTCATGGCCATGGTGGTGCCGTAAAGCCACTCTGGAGGTCAGTCCCAATGAGCATGTGGTAACCTTGTCTGTGTTCTAGGAGAACCCTTGGGGATATTAGGACATGTCTGCTTCAGGACCAGTGGCCCAGGTGGACAACTGTATCCTGGAGCACCCTGGCCCCCGAGAAGAGAAGGCAGCAGAGGCATTTGCAAAGCTTTAGTTGTAAAAAAATAAGGCTGTGAAGGGCCATGGGGACAGTGAAGTCAGACATGCTTTCTGGACTCTATGTTGGGTAGGTTTTCTGTACTGGGGAAAGGGAGAGTTAGAGGGGAGGCAGAGGTGAGGAGAAAAATCAGGAAGGGGTCTTGAGAGCATAGGGCTGTTGGATCATCCTTTGTCAACCTACCCTGGGAAGAAGATGGAAGAATAGCAAACTGGAGGGTGAAGTTCTTGGGCATATTAAAATTAACGACTCTTTTATGTGATAAATATTTTGTGAAGTTCCTTTTACTATCCTGAAGTAAAATAAAATTCATGGGTAATATAACTCCCCTCACTGTGACAACCAATTCACATGTCTACAAATGTCCATACTATCCCAAGGGGGATGGCACCAGGTCTGGTTGTGGATCACTGTGTTTCCTGTCCTGGAACCAGCAAAGAGCTGTGGTCTTTGCAGGAAGCTTAGTGGAACATGTTCATTACCAAGTCCTTTGTGCCTGCAGAACACAGAGGGGGATGTGTGTGCCTATGAGCAGGGGTAGGGGAGATGCCACACAGAGTGTCTTTGGCATTGTGGTGATGAGGATGCAGCAGGGGGTGTTGGAAGGTGGCCGAGGGAGAAACCAGGTCCAGTGTAGCCCAGTACTGGAAGAATGACTGGCCCGGCCGTGAACTGCATGGTCATGGTGTATTACTTTTTTTTTTTTTTAACTGCTGTGCCAAAATAGCCGACAAAAGCAATGTAAGAACAGAAGGGTTGGTTTTGGCTCACAGGTGTAGGGGATAGAGCCGATCAGTTCATTATGGCAATGAGAGAGACCCAGGCTCTGGTAAACCCAAGGCAGCTGTTCACATCACACCTGTAGGTGGGAAGCAATGAGAGGTGAGCGCTGGGACAACATTTTCTCTTTCTATTCGGCCTGGGACCCTGGGCTATGGAACAGTGTCAGTCGCATCCAGGATGAGTCTTCCTTCATCAGTTAATTTCTCTGGAAATAACCTCCGACATGTCAGAAGATATATCTCCTCTAAGTCACACACACACACACACACACACACACACACACACACACAATGTGTGTGTGTGACAAAATAACCTTTATATACCTTGTAAGAAGAATCATTAAAAATTGAAAAGTAAGTTAGGAGATCAGGTAGTGGGTCTGTGTTTGATCTTGCTTCATGGTTGACTTCCCTCAGGGCATTTCCCAGGCACATGAACTTCAGCAAACATGTATTCACTGGCTAGATGCATGGATGGATGGATGGATGGGTGGGTTTTAAGAAGCCTTTTACCAACTAGAAAAGTAACCAAGAGCAAATAAGAAGGAATTAAGGATCAAAACCCAACTCCTATAAATATAGTCTACATGCAATTGGTAGTTTACATTTCACCCATCTGTATAATGAAATATAGCCTGTTCACTCACAGGGTGATTAAATTACTTTCAGAGAAACTTTTCCATCTTCAAGTACCAATCTAAGAACCCTTAAGTTGTAATTAGATGAGGCAGGAACCGTTGAGCCTGCGGGAAATCTATTTACCCCATCTGGTCACTGAATGATGAAAATTAGCTGTTCCTGATATGACTTTTGTGGTAATAATTAGCAACTATGATGTAGGGCCTTGGGGGGGGGTCTATCCATTTCTCCAACTTGTGGGGTTTGGTGAAGTAAAATTGAGAACGTGCGAGGGCTGGTGTGGTGGTACTGCCTGCATCTCTGGCACCTGGGAGGCTGAGCTTGCACTTGACCAGGGCTGCAAAGCATGACCCTGACTCAAAGAAAGAAAATGTCCCCAATAGTGTAATAATATACATTTTTTGGGAGTGGGGGGGAGACTTTGTAAAATAAGCCACAGAGCGCATAACTGAAAAAGGAAAAGAATGACATATTTAATGAAATAATTCTTTAAAAAAATTAAATGTCTCATATTACTACAAACAAAACCTAAAGACAAAGATTGGAAGAAAATACCCACAATCCACATGATAGATAAAAGCTCAACACTGTCCCTCCCAGCTGATAGCCAAGAAATGAAGGAACAAAAACACACATACTCACACATGCACACACACACACACACACACACACACACACACACACACACACACAGGCACATAGTCATTCAAAAGAATGCAAAGGGAAGCCAAACCTGTGCAAGCAAAAATGGGAAGAAGACACTTGAGAGGATGGATAGCCTTGTTGGAATCATAGAAATGCAAATTGAATAAATTCAGTGCCATCTTTACTCAATGGAACGCCAAAACAAAGCAAGGAAGCCTGCCAGTGTTTAAACAGGTGTGGGGAATGCTCCTTTGTCTACTGTTTGTAGAAATGTGAATGATTATTTTATCTGAGAGAAGTTATTTAAATATATATATTAAAATAAAGACGCGCATATTCTTTAATCTGATATGCAGAGAAGGAAAGATGCTGACCTCCACACAGGACTACACAAACAAAGGAGGCAGTTGCGGAAGTGAGTGGGAAATACTAAACGGGCAGTTGGGAATGCAAGTGCCCACCATTTCAGGGTTGACTGAGCAACCCATCGTACATCTATAGTGGAGAATAGGAGAATATTACAAACCCACCCAAAAAGAATCATTTGGGTTTATATTACTGACTTGAAAGCATCTACATTACAGAGGAAATTAATCGTATGCTGTTGATATCCAGAGGAAGTTATGAAGACGAACACACGTCACACTACCGATGCCGGTTACATCAGAGCAAGGGTGAGCTTGAGAACAGGAGGACGCTATTGATTGGGTATTTAATGTATTTCTGCCTTGTTGAATTGCTGTAAATAATATATTTATGACAAATAATTTAATTGAG
This sequence comes from Psammomys obesus, assembly GCF_907164565.1. Classification (NCBI taxonomy): domain Eukaryota; kingdom Metazoa; phylum Chordata; class Mammalia; order Rodentia; family Muridae; genus Psammomys; species Psammomys obesus. The sequence goes on from NW_026596120.1 coordinate 11,204,752, forward strand.
GTGTAATAGAAACTAAGAAAAACAAAACATCAAAAAAAAAAAAAAGGAAAAGGGGGTTGGGGAGGAGAGAGAAAGAAAAGGAATGGAAATAGAAAAGAAAGATAGATTGTCCACTGACGTTTTAGGCTTGAAAGCCAGGTGTGCTGGTATACACCTGCAGTCCTAGCTGAGGAGAGCTGCTGTGAGCTTGAGTCCAGCTTGGACTGCATCATGATTTTCAGGTCAAGTTGGACTAGAGTGTAAAAGATTCTGTCTCAAGAAAACCCAAAGCAGTCTCAAACCAAAACATTTTTAGACTTCAGACTTTATGGAGGACAAACAGAGTAATTTTCCCAGCCACAAGGAAGAGTAGTCAAAAGTCAGAAGCACTTGGGGCTTTACAGATATTCTGCCTTGGAGTTCGGGGTCTTTAGCTTGACACCGATGTCCTTATGAGTCATGGATGTGGTTATACTGGGTCAGTCAGTGTTCCCTGGGATGGTAGTTAGCCTCTTTCTAGTCTCTTTAAGAATTTGTGCCTCCCATTTTTGTTTTACGCCTTAACTGTCTTGCTTGTTAGAGGATTATGTGAAATCTTGATTGTTCGAAAGAAAACAAAAGATGAAAAAGACTGAGAATAGGAGAAATAACAAAATTTTATTTGTGTCCATCAGTAGTCTGAAGGTTACTGTACTTCATCTTCAGGCGAAGAGAATCATGAAAGATTGATTTAACCACATTCCTCTTAAGGTCAGAGGGGTTGAGGCAACCGCTTTTTCTTCCAGGCTTTCCTTCTGCTCCCAGATCCTCTTATTTATTTCTTGCTACTCCCGAGCCAACAGTTGGGCTGCTAGAGAGCCTCACAGTCAGTTCCCAGTATTTAAAACCATTTTCAACAATGTCATCCATCTCTTCCCACTGCAAGTGGCATTATCTCCACAGCCTTAGCGATGAGTCGTCTCCTCCCTCTTTTTATCACTCTGTGCTGCACATGTTTGGTTCCCAACACCCTGATAATGTTCTTGCTTGGTCTCTCTCAAGATAACCATCCTCCCTGTGCTGGCGATGGCACCGTTCTGCTCCCAGATAACCGGGAAAGGGTATCCACCCTCCTTGCTGGCCGCGATTAAGATCTCACTGGCAAAGATACAAGTGAGATTGCCTTTATAAAATGATATCGGGGCTCCTCTCATTTTGCCCAGCTCCGATAGCAGCTAGCATCATTTCTTGGGGCCCTCCCCTGTTCCAGTCTGTATCGGCTTTTCAAACATGTATGCCACCACCTGCCCTGCTAGTGAGATAAGAATAAAAGTATTAGATGGCATATTAAATTGCGCGGCGTTTTTCATATTACTCATACAAATGAGATAACAGCTGCGGGAGAGTTTGTTTCGTTCTTGGCAGAACTCCCAATCACAGTGCTGCCGAAACAAGGGTAGCCTGACGTCTCAGTGGTGTGGGCGCTTGTCTCTGCCTTCCATGCAGCAGGGCCAGGAGGTTTCCTCCCTGGTTCACCTGCTCAGCCTGCTCAAGGTGAATGAAGAAGGGATAAATCCTTTCTTCCCAGCCAGATTTAAGCTTAGCGTGATGGCAACTAAAGGAGGTAATCCACAGAGCTGTCCCCAAATTTCAGTTAGCAAAGTCCTGCCTTTTAAAATGACATTTCTGTTGCGTCCAAGTATCAGAAACAATATTACTTAATATTTGCATTCATATTAATGCTAACGACCCACTTTAGCCTTATTTTAACTAACACTGAAGAAATCACAAGGGTGCCACGCTGCTTTTGTTTTATATCTAATTAACATTAATGTGATTATAGCCATTAATATTATTTTCTGAGCATCGCAGAGAAAATAGTTTTCAGGTGTTTTCATTTAGAAATGCCATTTGAGTAGCTCTCCCTAGAGCGTACAATCACTAGTACAGTTCATTGTTCTTTTTTTGTTGGCTGGCTTCAGTGGGTGGTCCTGTGCCCCAAGAAGTTGGGAAGGAAAATCTGAGCATTAATGAAACTCAGAAAGGAGCTGTTCTTTCCTGCTAGGCTTCCATGGAGGAGACGGAGCCAAGAACATCTTGCCACCTTTGTCAGTGGTATCTAGGGCTGTAGAGATGGCTGAATACTGGGTTAGACCCTCAGTCACAGCTCGCATGACAACGAGCTGCTCTAGGCTCTTGCCCCTCACTCCATGGCCTGTTCCAGTCTGGTGTCTGACCAGAATCATGAAGGAGATGAAAGTGGCACAAAATGACAGATGCCAGGTGTTGCGCTGTTAAACTTCTCGTCTGGGCACAGAAGAGTGTCTGTCTCTGAAGAGTGACTTGATTATGAAAAAGTCTCATGTGCACAAACAAAAACAGAAAAAAAAATGATCAAGTGAATAAGACTGAGTATGTAGGGCTAAAATGCTGTACTTCAGAGGTAGCAGAGGCCCCTGAGCATCTCTCAGAGAAACTTCTACTTCAGGTTTCTGTAGTTGCTTAGAATCCCAGGCTTCTGAGAGATCTGATGAGCAATAGTAACCATTTCCTTCCCAGTCAGTCTCTAGCTCTATACTTCCTGGTCATGACCCTGAACAGGTACTTTTAGAGTTTTACCATCCTGCAGTTGGGTTGGCTGTCCCAAACATGGCTGCAGATGCCTTAAACACGTGCTGTCTTCTTCCTGAAACCTGGGTGCATATGGGCACATGTAAGGATGATAGGCAGGCAGACAGGAAGGAGTTAATCTCCCAGTCAACCATGATTTAGTGGGGGCCTGCCAAACCTCAAGGCTGAATCTGGGAGCACCATGAGGGAGCAGTTAATCAGATTTCGAAGTCCAGGTGTGCATGGCCTGACTGGTGACCAAAAATTGAACCAACTGTCCAGGACTAGGACACATGTGCTAGTCCAAGGCCCACGAGACAACCATCAATTCTTGCTTCATCCCTTAATCCATATACACTGCTAACAACAGCACAGCAGAAGTTAGTGGGGGCTGTGTTTGTATTCTGGTTGGATAAAGCAGGAAGTTATTCCAGTGCATGGAAAATAGTCTTTTGCACAGTCCAAATACAGACTAGCCCATTTTCCCCACATTTCTCCAAGTTAGCTTTTGCCATCATTCTGTACGCCCATTAGACTTGACTTGATTTCTACAAGGTTGCTGACCGCTTTGATCTCCAAAACTCACCGGCTGCACCTGTGCCCACTGGCTCCCTTGCCAGTGATCTCACCATGTCTGATTTTGCTCTGGTTCCTTCTTCTTTGTTGATAGAAGCAGAAGAATTATTTTGGATTTAGGAAAACAGAGTCATCTTCCTTCTATTGCCCAAAACCCAAAGCAGAGGTGGGGGGTTTGAAGAAGGGAAGAAACAAGCGAAGAAGAAACTACACATTTCTTTACTCTTCACCAGCGTTGAACATTCTCCCAGTTAAAAACAAAAGCTTGTGGACCGGGGAGATGGCGCACCGGCTGGCCCTTGCCATGTAAACACAGGGACGTGAGTTTGGATCCCTACCTGAACGTGGATGTGGGTGTGGCACTGTGTGCCTGCAATTTCTGCATCCGGGAGGAGGAGATGAGGTTCCCTAGGGTTTGCTGGCCAGGTGGTCTAGGATATGAGAGAGCTCTACATTCAGTAAAAGAGCCTTTCTCCAGAAAGAGGGGTGAAGAACAATTAAGGGACATACCCATCATCAACCATACGAGATTTGGGGTGAGCCTATAATGTAATCGTGAAGATGTGGCCACCAGATCATTGATGATAGGGAGGACAATTCTATATACAGCTTAAAATCTCAAAGGCTGCCCTGCTCATGGAAAGCAGGCTGGAAAATGTACCTGCTGGCCCATTTCTTGAGAGTTTTAGGTAGGAAAAAAAAAGTCAGGTGAAAAACTGAATTCCCAGGCCTGAACTATGTAGAAGGACAGGCTCCAAATTTATACTACTTGTCTGGTGTGAGATACCCACGCTGAGAATTTATCGCCACCTGGTCAAGGACCACTGAAACCCTACAGGCTCCAAGTACATGCAAATAGAAAATTTCTCAGCAGGAATTCCTTTATAATCCAGGGCACTCTGGATTCCAGGGCCCTGACACTCCTGAGGAAGAAGAGCTTACAATGAAAAACAGATAAATCCTGTGAATCAAACCATCAGACACCAGCGCCAGGAGACATTCCCGGCAGGCATTCTCCTTTGCAGGAAGGAGTGTAAAATAGTAAAACTGCTCTTGAAAGGAGCCCAGAAGTACCTGGCACATCAGAATGTGAGCAAACACCGCAGCCTAGCAAGTACATGTGTAGTTACATGCTCTAGAAACTTCTCTCACATGACTATAAGCTATGCCCAAGGATGTTCATTGCCTGCGTTGCAAAAACAAATTATAATGATAATTTAAAAAGTCTGAATGTGAATAGAAAAAACTGTGATTTATTCACATACTAGAATACTATCATGTCATTAAAATGACTGAACATATCCAAGTATATAGATCTTAAAAACACGATGCTGAGTGAGAAAGCCAAGGTTCTGAGGGATAAGTGTAGCATACCATTAATGCAAATTAAAACATACAAATCAATATTATATGTTATTTATGAACATGTGAAAAGGTAGTGAAAAAAGAAAAAAATACATATTATCCTAGGAAAAGTGGCTTCCTTTGGTGTGGGAGGGAAGATTAAAAGATTCAGTTCAAATGTAGGCCTGATTCCTGAACTGTGCAATACTAAAAGTATGTGACATATGGACGCCTTACAGATCAATACATTTTACATTTTGCTGTGAAAAGGGGAACCTTTTCCAAGTATCACTTTTCTGCAAATTTTTTAAAGAGAGAAATAATGTATTATAGATTCCATTGGAAAAAAAATGTATAAATTCTATCCTACTCTAGTCTCCCCACTGTGTCTGCGTGAGGTATCGCCTTTGTATGTAAGCCACTGCGGTTTAAATGTGTGGTTTGAATGCCTCCACACAAACTCATGTGGGAAACTTGACTCCAATGTAGAGATTCTGGCAAGTGAGAACTTTAGGGAGGACTTTGGGGCACGGGGCCTGTGGGATGGCTCAAATGCTGTGAGGACCTGATTTTAGATCCCAGTATCCATGTAACCGTTGTAAAAGCTGAACAAGGTAGCATGTGTGTGTAACTCCAATGCTAAAGGAGAGGAAAGAGATACATGGATCTCTGGATGGAGCTCACTGGGCAGCCTGGCTGAACTGGTGTGTTCCAGGTATGGAGAGACTTTGTCCTAAATCGTAAAGTGGAAGTGACCAAGGAACACATCTTGATGTTAACCCCCAGTATACACACACACACACACACACACACACACACACACACACAAAGACACAGATACATACAGACACACACAGACATAGACACATACACACAAAGATAAAGGCACACACAGACACAGAAACACACATAGATGCAGACATAGACAGACACACACACACAAACACAGACACAAAGATACAGACACACACAGACATATAGACACACACACAAAGACACAGACACACAGAAAGAAACACTCATAGACACACACACAAAGACAGACATACACACACAAAGACACAGACACACAGACACACCGAAACACTCATAGACACACACACACACACACAAAGACACAGACACACAGACAGACACAGACATACAGACCCACAGAAACACACACAGACACAAACACAAAGACACAGAGAAACACACACACAGATACACAAACACATATACACACACAATGCTGATTTTGTTCTTAAGAATTAATCTCTTTCTGAGGAAAATGAGTTCTAGATCCCCTTAGACTCAGCGTATCATCATGAAGAAGGCTCCTTACAAGACCAGGCTGCCTCTCTTACCTTGCCTCTTCTGAGTGTACTGATGCCCCTTTCGCTTTATACCCCAAGCTTTGAAGCAGCATGGAATCTGCACCAGATGTGGCCACATTCTTGGACTTGCCATCCTTCAAAACATCTCCAAAACGAGAGCCAAAACATAAAGTATCCACTTCTTGGCTATTATTGTGTTATAGCAACAGAAAATAAACCAAGCCAAAAAGTGCAGTCAAATTGAACATTTAATCTCAATATACCAGGAAGGACATGACAAGCAGACAATGTGCTATAGGCCATAGTTAAGAAACTTCCTTTTGTAAACTAAAATCATGACCAGAAGAGATAATGGTAGCTGCACTAATATCGTGTACCAAATCTTCCTGGTTGTGAACGGTTCCCATTGGCCAATGTGGCTGACCTTGTTCTGCCCAGAGAACAGGTCCCTTATCTGTGGTTGTCCTCAGCAATATGTGAGGTGGGGAGTGCAGTGTAGTTCTGTTCTGGGAGCTATATTTCCTGTCCTAACTCACTTCCTGCTGCAAGGAATCTGAGGGCACCGGGGCCAATCTTAGGATACAGAAACCACAGGCTTTTATTTTCAGGACTTGAGCTATGATCAATTAACCAGTCGGTTAGCTCTCCAGAACCTTCAAGGGATATTAACCGAAGCCAGAGGTCTTATGGAGTCACAGTCCACAAAATTTGTCCCTGCTTTTATAGTGTCTGTCTCTTAGCAACAGGCTCAAGTGCCTTGGGCCTACTTCCAGCCCAGGCTTTTGCTGTTTCATTTTGTCTTCCCCAGCAGTGGCCAAACCAAAGGCAACAGGGTGATGCTCCCACCACTCTGGAGCCCTCACTATGGGAGCAGTTGTATCTTTGGAGTAGCAAGTGAAGTGTGGGTGTTGGAGAGGGACTGACCTGTTAGGTTCACTCCCTGGTGCCTAGTTCTCTCTCTGTCACCTCTGTGAATCACTTACCTGTCTCTATTCACACTAATTTTAGCTCTGGGAAAAATACTGATCTGATTCTTAGCCTTAGATTTCTGGCCACTGTGTCTTAGTAAGGTTCTCTCATCTTCATTTCTGGTTTTGGCCAGCCTGTACAGAAATGACAGTACTTGATTCAATGGGATGCTCTACTTTTGTCTAAACTGAATACCAAGGTAGAGCATCTGACTCTTTAGCAGATCTTCTGAACCCATGAGAGGTATAGCCAGGGCTGGGGCATGGCTCAGTAGAAGAGGGAGTGAGTAGCATCAAGGCTCAGAGTTTGATTCCCAGAACCACCCAAATAGAAAAACCAACCAACCCAACAAATCCTCAAAGTGAAAAGCAATCATGTCACAGGATTCTTAACTTGAAGACAGAGAGTCTTCATATGACCTTGGTCCTCCTAATCCAGCCACTTCAACGTAGACCTGTAGATCTATCACTCATAACATCCATCTTACTTCTGGTATTGGTTTACAAACCAGGCATTAAGAAGCAGCCTGGGGGAAGGTATTGTGTAACCTAGCCAGTAAGTACAGGAGGTCTGTCTAGTTTTCTTTACCCCAGACAAAAGCAACCAGAGGGGAAAAGGGCTTTTCATTGTGAGGAAGTCAAGGTGGCAGAAACTTATATCCCATCAAGAGCAGAGAGAATGAATTCATGAATGCTTGTGCCTTAGCTTGCTCTCTCCAGTTTCATACAATTTACAATCTGTTGCCTAGGAATGGATACCCCCTAGACACACACATACACACACACACACACACACACACACACACACACACACACACACACCAACCGGATTCATGTAACTCCTCAGTGAGATTTTCTTCCCAAGTGATTGTGTCAATTTGACAATTAAACCCATCGCGCAATGGCCTCTAGCGGGACTGAACCCAAAAACTCAAACAGCACCATCAGGCCCTTGTATATTTTGCTCTGTCTCTTGGCTTTAGTTAACCCTCCTCCCAACTCTCCCCGTTGCTGGCTTCACTTCAGGCAGACTCTCGAAGCGGTGGGAGGAAGGTAAACAAAATCTGTCAGTTTGTGTTCTTCAATTCACTACCATCCTAGTAAAAACCAGAAGGCCTGACTGCCAGTTCCTTTAGAAGGATCAGCAAGGCTTCTGCTGGCCCAGCATGGCCATGCTGACACCTGAAATAACCACTGGCATCAGGGGCTGTGGTCCTCTGACGGTCAGTTTGGACCCATGACGTTTAGGGTGTGTCAGCATTACCAAAACCACTGTGGGTACAGGGAATAGTGAGCTGCTTCCTCAAAGAGATTTTAGACAATGATGGAGGTCTTGCAACAGGTCTTGTTATCTCCATGGTTTCTTTGTAAGAGTAGATGGGTGATTTTGTTTGTTTGTTTTTCGGTGCATTTCCATGCAAAGATGCCTATATTTACGCCATTAATCAAACTGTCATCAAGTGGTCACCCAAAGTAACTGTTTAACTTTTAATGTGGCCACTCTTAAACTGGTATCCATGGATTTGGGAATACACACACACACTTTTATCTTAATGAGGATTTACGAATCCATTATTCATGACTGGAAAGTGCATTACTGTGGTAGGGTATAGTGCTGGTTCCCAGTGTTTCTAAATATGATCTCTTTTGACAGCCCTGCATTGTCTAGGCTTCCCATAGAGCTGTAATTACATGTGTAGTGCATTAAGAGAAAAACGTGACAAAAATCATGACACACTCAGTATTTTATCTAAGACAATACCCTGGTAACACTTGAAAAGTAGAGTTGCATGGGTGCTGGACCTGGACATTAATGAGGCTATAGGAAATGCTTGGGTACATGTGGCTTTTCCTGTCCTCATGAGATGATACTTGCAAGAATTTGGCCCACAGGTTGGGAAACACAGGGGTAGTGAGCAATTAAGAATGTGATTCAATCCCAGCTTCAGCTCTTGTGAACAGTTTGCCCTTGGGTGACCTATTTAACTTCTTTAAGTCTACAAGTGCCTTAGATGGCACTGAAAATGACTCCACCTGTTATTTCCCCAGAGGTCGCCTTGGGGATTTGAAACATTGTAAGTAAAGCGCTTTCACTGGATGGAGGCAACTCTCTGGCTTTCTCTATTGTAATTACTTCTGTAAGTCTCCTTGAAGGAAGGACATCATATCTTATGCCGCTGCAGAAACACATCTCTCAGACTTGGGAGGGGATTTGTTGGACCCTTCACAGATACCAAAGTCTACGGTTACTCAAGTCCTTTGTGTAGCATGGCATATTGCCACCTATGCACATCCTCATGTATACTTTGAATCATCTCCAGATTACTTATAATAACGCACACAACCTAAATATTATGTAAATATTTGTCAGACTCTATTGCTTAGGGAATAACAATAAAGGAAGAGCCGTGCATGGTGAGTTCAGGAAGTTTGTTTTATGTAATCCTTTGCAGGGGCACAAGAGTTTTTCTGAGGCAGTGTCTTACACTGTAACTCAAGCTGGCCTGGAACTCACTGTGAAGCCTAGGCTGACTGCAAACTCATTGTAGTCCCCCTGCCTCAGCCTCATAGAGTGTTAGGATCACATCATTGAAGGCCTAACTATATTCCCAGTACCTACCAAGATCCTTGCTTAGGCATGATATGTTTATTGTATAAACGAAGAGAACACTGAAAAATTCAATGCAAGGATTAGGGAAATTGCCTAGTACCTGGCTGGTACACAGCAAATGTTCCTTTGCTCTCTTCATCATCCCAGGTAACATACAGTCTAGCCTAGTTCTCCTCTAGTGTCATTCTGCATGTCCAGTGGAAGCCCAGACTGTCCTGGGACTTGGCTGTTGTCTGTGTTCCCCACTGCTTGTAGAAAATGGTGAAGTACCAGGGTCAAGGGAGCTCAGGGATCCAGCATCCTAGCCAGGTGGCCTGACTCTGGTCGAGAGGGAGAGAATGAGAGAGAGAGAGAGAGAGAGAGAGAGAGAGAGAGAGGCAGAGACGGGAGCCCGGTTTTTGTCTGGGTGGACAAAATGGCTGCTTTGGGAGTAGCTGGCCACTTCCTCTTGCAGACAGGCGCTGCAGCAGGCAGAGTGGTGCTAGAAAGATGGCGGCAGGGATCTGTGGTGACATACCGGAGAATGGCAGAAGCTCACGGTGGCCAGCAGCACGTGGCCCAAGCCCTGGGAGTTCAGCGGCATATTACCAGGGAGGAAGGGAGCCTGTCCTCTAGAATAAATGACAAATCGCAGGCAGTCTTGGTGGAGGAGTGGAGGGAGTTTATTTCCTGAATCAGGGACTTATACCCTTTGGGCAGTAGCAGGAGTTTTGAGGGTGAATGTTTTTGACTTGCTGGGGCCATGGATTCCAGGGATACTTGATTTACAGTAAAAGACCAGCCCTGTCATAAGAGGAGCAAAGCAGTACTTACTTATCCTATGAGTGAGGGAAGAAGTCCAGGCTCAGTCAAAGGGCATTGGTTGAGAGCCAAGGTATCATGGCATCTTATTAGCATAGGGTGGGTGTCTCCAGAAATCCCCAGGTGCTTGTTGCACACCCTTCTTATCAGAAAAGGGTTGGCCTTGTAATCTCCCTGAGGGTTATGTGACACTCCTTAAGAGATTTGGGGTTCTCCAGATCAGGCAGAGAGGGAACCCCGATGAGAAACGGAGTCTGTCGTCTTACACCAAGCTCAGAAGCTATCTGGAAATGCCAGACCTTGACCTTCATAGCTGGGTCCCACACTTCAGAGTGTCTAAGAATCACCGGTAGAGGGAAATAAATAGGTGACAACGCTTGTGTTGTTTCTGATTCAGCGTGTTTGCGGGTAGGCCTAAAAGTCTGCTTCTCTCCCGGGTTCCCATGTGGTCTGGATCAATAGCCATCAACCTTGGATGAATATTAGAAATACTACAGAAACTCTTAAAAATAATAATGCCTGGGCTTTGTGCCTTGAGAGTGTGATGGATTGAGCTAGTGTGGTGTCTGGGCAGCAGTGCTGGCTGTGGCTTTAGAGCCACGTCTTGCTAATCTATGCAGCCAGAGGTACAGGTTGCCAGCCAGCTCTCTAGACATACACAACCCCCTGCTCACGGCATCATCAGTGGCTTGTGGTCAGCTGGCAGCCTTGAGTCCAATGGGAAATAACTGATTGCAGTCAGCCTGGTTTTGTATTTCTAAATTGCTTATGTAGCTATCAGAGACTACTCAAGTCAGTTACCAAATTGAGATTCTTCGCAGGTACAGTATTATTTTTCTAGGGCCAAGGAGTATTTGCAGATTGTGTGTGTGTGCCCACCTTATTGTGACAGGCTTGCTGCTTGCTCTTCTTTCTCTCTCTTTTTCTTTTTCTCTCTTCCTCTTCCCTGCCTCTGTTTTAGAGCAGTGGTATTTCTTCGTTTAATTTCCCCAACGAATTGAATGACAACCCAATTTAGCCCCCATCACTTTCCAGCTGTTTCGTACACCATTACGCAATCAAGGGGCTAACTCATTGGGTGATGGGGGACAGAGAGAGACAGGCAAGACATGCTTTTCACATTCAGAAATCAACTACCTCCTTTTGGCTATAGAATCACCTCAAGGCCCTAAATCTGGGATTGCGGGTTCATTAAAAAACAAACTGTGATTATAAACATGTTTGTCTGTTTCTCTCATTCTTGGCGCCTGTGGCTGGATTGCTTTTTTTTTTCCTTGTGAACTTTAATACATGTTTAATGTGAATCTTAATGATTTGATTACAATGGCATAATTACATAATTGGAATGTATTGTGCATGCTGGCGGGAAGGAGTCTTGAAGGTGCTGGGTGAGTGACGTTACATAAACAGAATAATAATGATGGTGAGATAGAGAATGAGACTAATGAGAAAATGATTAGAAAGTCTTGGAAGGAATGGACAGCGTGGAAAACGAGAAGGTAGCATTTCTCCTTGTTAATGACTGGGATTCATTTCCCCTCGGAGGTGGGGGTTTCCACGGATCATTGGAAAGAGGTAGGGTCAGGTGGTCAGTTCGGCAGATTACTTTGAAGATAGGTAATGGTATCAAGCCATACCTGTCTGGGGGATAGCACGGGTCAGGCTTACCAGCCAGCTCCGATTCACTCCTAAAGATCATTAAGGCAGAAAGCAAACTCGATTCTCTTCCTCGCCGTGGTTCTTGCCTTGGAATGTTTTATGTGGCACATTTGCATATCCCTGGACCATTGAGAGCCTCATTAATGTGGAGTAGAGCCTCTTTCCCCTCCCTAGTGCAATTCTGCTATCTCTCGCTGGTAACATATTGCTCCTGTAGAGGAATGGCACCCAGATGGTCATTTTGTGCTCCCATTTAATGACCACTATTACTGTGTCACCTGTGCTAGACAAACATGTCTACCTGCCTAGGGCCCTTACCGTGGTAATTGGTCTGTGTCATCCTAACTTGATGTTTACAGTGTGTGGCTCTAATCACAGTGATCATTTCTTCTAACCTATTTGTACTATTAGCATAAAACATAACTGCTCATCGGTTCAACAAAGCTGAACACTTATTAAATATCTGTCTTTAGTTGCTATGTGTAATTCACATGATAGAAGATGTAGTATTTGTGCTCAAGAAACAAAAGTCTAGATGAGGTATTCGTGAAAAGTCCAATATAGCAGATCATCATATCGGAGAAATGACCCAAGATATTTCTGCAACAACTACATGCTCTTTATTCCATCATCTTAAAAATAATGAGCACTAATGGCTAAGGGTAAAGGGCAGAATATTGATGTGAACCTGATGAAGATGCTGCCTTTGGGGAGATTTCAGAGGCCAAACTGGCAGTATCTATTGCAGGAAATGATGGACACACTCTATCACACATTTGTAGATTGCAATGTCTATGGCATGCCTATCACATTGCAAACAATCTAATGGTCCACTGATAGGGAGGAATTCATATCAATTGAGGATAAAGCCATACTGTTGAGGAACTCTGTCCTGTGGCCACGGGATGGCCAAAATCAGAGCAGCTGCACAAAATTGGACCCAATAACATTCTGTCTTGAAAAAAGAGAGTGCTCATGAGGCAGCATATAAGGTTATAAAGGAGGCTAAACAATTTTTTTTGTGTGTGTGTATATGTGTGTGTGTAATGAGGCTCTTTGTTGGTGGTATAGTTGCCTGCAGGTTGCCCTTGCTCTCCTGTAAGTAACCCTGATTAAATCCATGGGTTTAACAAGTTAGGTTTGGGTGAAATTGTTTCTTTTTAAAATTTCTTTGATCAGAAGGAAGGAAAAGAAGACCTCCCCTACCAGTGGACTTGGGGAGGGGCATGTGTGGAGAAAGGGGAGGAAGGGAGGGATTGGGAGGGGGGGGAAGGGAACTACAGGGGGATACAAAGTAAATAAAGTGTAACTGATTAAAAATTATTAAAAATTTTCTTTGGTCTGGCACTAGTATCTGCAATGAATAGACATTTGTTAAGTTTTGTAATAAATCCCATTATAAACTATACAGAGATGAAAAAGAATAATAGAGCTATCAATAGATCTTTAGGATACCCTTTGAATAGTATAAGTGGCAAGATACATAATATCTTATTTCTTAAATAAAATGAAAATCAAAGAAAAATGAAGAACAAAATGCTCTACACATTTCTAAGGATCATATGTAAAATAATCATCCAGTCATTCAGTCAGTCAATCAATCCATCCACCCCTCAATCATCAACAAATAAATCACAATAGCAAGGACCAGATATTTAAGAAGCTAAAATCAAATAAAAACCTCTGCATAAGTTTGAGAAGAGCTAGAATTGGGCTGTTTACAAAATGCAAGCTTAAGTCATCTGATATTCTTTTTTTTTTTGCAATTGAAAATAGATTCCTCTCTCTCTCTTCTCTTGCTTGGACTTTTGAGACAGAGTTTCTCTGTGTAGCCTTGGCTGGCCTGAACTCACTTTGTAGACCAGTCTGGCCTAGAACTCATAGAGATCTTCCTGCCTCTCCTCTCCAAGTGGTGGGATTAAAGGCATGTACCGCCACTGACTGGCTAGATTCTTCTCTTATACAATACATCCTGACCACAGTTTACCCTCTCTTTATTCCTCCTAGCTCTTGTCTTCCCCAGATCCATACCCCCTGTTTCCCTTCAGAAAAGAGCAGGCCCCCAAGAGACAATGACCAACACTGCAAAACAAGATGTAGTAAGATAATGAGAAAGCCCTCATATCAAGGCTGGATAAGTCAACTCAATAGGAGGAAAAGAGTCCCAAGAGCAGGCAAAAGAGTCAGAGACACACCGGCTCCCACTGTTAGGAGTCCCAAGCTGGTGCAGACCCTTCATGCTTCATGCTTGCCACTTCAATCTCTGTGAGCCCTGCTTGGTTTGTTCTGTGGGTCATGTTCTTCTAGTGTCCTGCATTTTCTCTGACTCCTACAATCTTTCCTCCCCCTCTTTCTCAGGGTTCCCTGAGCTCCAAGGGAAAGGATCCAATGGAGATTTCCAATTTAGAGTCTCTGGATACTGCCTGGCTGTGAGTCTTTGCACCCACTATCATCTGTTGCTGGAGGAAGCTTATTTGGTGATGATTGGACAAGGCACTGACCTTTGACTATAGCAGAATATCATTAGGAATCATTTCGTTGATCTTTTTTTCCAGTTGTGTTTGGTTCTCCCCTATGTCTTTGGACTATCCACTACTGCTCCTGGCCATCCATAAAGGAACTATTCTTTGCTTATTTACTTTAACAGTAAATGACACAGAAAAAAATTCCTATGGGAATTCCCAGGATTCAGTATGCAGTTGGAATTAAGTTCATGTTTACTGAAGTCAATAAAAGTAAAGAAAGATAAAGAGAGAAGCATTTGAGGCCATAATCACCAAGGCAGCCATCAACAGGGAGATCCATTTGAACTAGTGTCTCAAGAACAGGTGTCAGGAATGTGGAGGGAAGGAGTAACAAGCAGGTTCTGGTGTGGCTATGGGTGGAGAACATCTAGGGCAACCATCGTGCCATCTGTGACTAAGAAATTCTTTCCTTTGTAGTCTGCCCACTAGTTATGTCTTTATTGTTCCTTATTTTACTTTCATGACACCCAACAGAATGCTAATTAAAACAATTAGGGCAGCCATTCTTGCTTTGTTACTCATCATAGAGGAAGTCGTCTATCTTCTTTTCACCCTCTGCTTTTTCTTTTATTTGTTCAGAAATTGGTGCTGGATTTTTCGCAAATGTGTTTTTTTCTATGTCTATAATTATGTGTAATTTTTTGGTATTCTGTTAGTGTGGTGAAAAAATATTTATTTTGCTCATCTCTGCATTTTTCATTTCTATCTCTTACTGTGTGTCGATCTAGATATTTTCAACCCATCTCTTTAGTAATTCTAATCCTCTCTTTGCCAAGGCAGAAGATTGAAACCAATCTTCGAAAAGGGCTTACTCCCTGAATGGATTGGCCTCTATGTAGAGGCTCCTTGTGTACTTCAGCTGAAAGGAGCTTCTTCTTTGGGGGATTCTGGGATTTACTCTCCTCTTCTACTCCACACAGCAGCTCTGCTTATCTCCATAGCCCCTTGTCAGTCTCTTCTGCCCAGCTTACATTGTCAAAGAGCCAGCAAAGCCTTGAGTAGAAAATTGGTACCCAATGCTGACTTCAGCCCTGGCTTTGTTTCCTCTCTGCACTTCTGGCATTGAAGGTTCTTTCTATAATGGGAGTCCTGAGCTTCAATTTTCTTCCCATATCCATGACACCAACATAAAGACTGGTGAGCTTCTCAGCACTTATCAGTGACTTCAGCTTTGACTTTGGCCATCATTTAAGTAGTGACAAGTGTTATTAGAATTTCTTTTGCCTAAGATCATGGCCTCTTAATTACAACTTTGGGGGGAGGGGTGCTGGAAATCAGCCTAGGAACTCAAGTATGCTAAGCACAGGCTGTACTATTAAATCACAGTCCTAGCCCCAGATGTGTCTTCAAGTATCAGTCATCCAAAGTGAGTTCAAGATAAAGCCTGGAATGCTAAAGGCAACCCATCCCAGAAAGTCTCCCTGTAAAGATAGCGCAGTTAAGCTTTGTGGTGAGCGTAGCTACTACGAGCACCAGTGTGCTAGTTATTTTTTATGAGCGTGGACCGATACCTAACATAAAGCATAGAAGGGTTTAATCTGACTTAATGTTTTAGAGGGTTCAGCCTCTAAAGCACTTGTCCCATGTACTTGGGCTGAACTTCATGATGGTGTGTGTGGTAGAGGAAAGCTATTTCTGTCACAGTGGCCATGAAGCAGGAGGAGGGATTTAGGAAGGAGCCAAGGCAAGCTATAGCCTCTAAGGACATTCTTCCCCCAGTGACCTATTCCTCCTTCCCCAACTAGACCCAAGCCAGTTTCTAAGCTGTCATCAGCTCCTGATAATGCCTCCATAGTATGAATCTACTGTGGGGAAAAAAAACCCCACTAATTAGATCAAAGTCCTCATAATGAAGTGTCTCTGCAAACACTCTCACAGACAGACCCAGTAGTGTGATTTACTGATCACATGGACAATGCTTGTGTGTGTGTGTGTGTGTGTGTGTGTGTGTGTGTGTGCGTGCCTGGACGTGCATGAGTGTGGAGACTAAAAGTCAGATTTGAACGTGCTTCCTTAATAGTGGTCCACCTTGTGTTTTTGGGCAATCTCCTACTGAAACCGCAGATTTGCCATTTACAAGTGCCTGCCACCTCACCAGACTTGTCTGTGGAACCTGGGGAAGGAACTCAGGTCTTTCTGCCTTCAGGTCAAACACTGATCTACCTACCCAGCCTCACTCTTAGGTAACTCTCAATCTAATCAGGTTGATGATCAATATTAATCATCACAGATAGCCATGTTGTCATCAAAGCAAGTGTTTCCAGGCCTTTCTTAGGGACCAGGCCCTGGGTAATGCTCTTGAGGGAACTGGTGTTTGGAAAAGATAGCATACTTCCCAGTTGCTCCTGTTGAGGCTTGCCTTAGCATCCCAAGTGGTTCTGAGCCCTCTAATTTTCAAGGCAAAGCCTGGGTCTATCTTGGAAAAAAAAATCTGTGCATTGTGCTGGAGGAACTCATGTTCAAGGTGAGGAATGACCAGTGAAGAACTGAAGAGTTTACTGTTTCCGAAGGTTTATTGTTATATATGGATGCTGGATTTCACTGACTTATCATTTCTCAGTCACAAGTACTTGGTCCAACCCTTGGGCCCTCAGATGCTTTCTGTTAATCCTGACTTAGTATGTTGGATCCTCCAAGGATGGCATCATGTAGAAGGGCGAATGAGTGTGAACATGGTCACAGGGGGCCTGCAGCCCAGTTGGATGAGAACGTCTGCCAGTAGTGGAGGTGTGAATCGCTTTCATGTGTGACGGTAGAAGTCAAGGGTGAGAGATGAAGGGAAATATAGAGTGCTACCAACTGGCCATGCCATGGCACAGAAACTCAGCTGTGAGAATGACTTTCTTAAGAATTGGGAGAACAACCCTGGGCTTGGATGACTTTCTGAGATCAGAGCTATTGCAAGAAGGTTAAGCTACTCTTCAGCCTTAGCTCTTAAACTTTCTTATCATCTTAAAAACACCCTGGGATGACCTTTAGCCTATTCTTCTGAAAGGTTCACCATTCTCCCATTTGACACTGAGGATCCATGTGAACTTGAGAGTTTCATCTATTGAGGCTGGGTATGAGAGGATGAGGAAATGACTCTGTTGTTGGATGTCACAAGATGCTGAGAGCTCTCAGGAGAGCCTCTGCCAGAGGAACTCTTTCCTCTGCTGCGGGTGGAGGTAGTCATGGGCTCTTATATTTTTTTCTGGATGAGCATGTGTGTTTCTATTTGCTGGGTCAGCCTTATTAATGATATCTATCTTAGAACTCATTGACAGACATCAGTGCCCTGTCTCTCTGGTCAACTAAATGGATACTGGTGAAGTATAAGATTTGGAAGCTGGGCATGCTTCTAATGTCTAAAATTTATTCTAGAACCCCCCAAACTGTGACCATCCAAAAGGGGTGTTGGCATTAATAAGCACCCGGGAAGGCTGAGTAGTGGCATTTATTTAGTGCTGCTATGTGCCAGGTGTGTATGAGGTGCTCTGTGTGCTTTGTCTTGTTGAACAAGCCGAGGTCTTTGACATATATGCTACCTCCTGTGCCATCTTGCCACATGCTTGTCTTAAATACTGCCTTTAAAGAGCTCTGTGATCTGCTCTTTTCAAACACGCGTTTCAGATGCACATCTGCAAAATTGTAAGCTGGCTTCGGCCGTCTTTCTGTCCCCCACTGAGCCTGGCGTGGACTGGGGAACTCTGTACTCACTGAATGAATGCTTGATGAATGAACGGATCTCCATGGAAATGAAGGTGACATTGATGGAGAACCCCATCCTCCTGCCTCTGTCTCTCTAGCCCTTCTGATCCCAATTAGGTTGTGTCTGCACAGATAAGTACACTGAGAGGGAGCTCAGCCAAAATTTCGCAGGCACATCCTACCCAGCGTCGTTGTTTGGAGCCACCATGAAAAAGTTATCCCATTCATGTGAAACTTACACACACTTAAACCGGGAAGATAGTTAAAGGACCATAAATTTGGAGCCTGTCATTTAACACTTCAGTGGTTTTCATTGCCTTAAACCTGGCCATCAGGTGGGGAACAAAAGTGGTCTCTTTAATCAGACAAGCTGCTGTTTCATCTTATTTGTCAGGTCTGAGAGGTGTGGGCAGGGAATCTTGGAGGTTCTGGATGATTCTTCTGATTGTCAGCCTGATTTGGATCACCGGGTACACGAAGCTCTGAAAGCCCTCCTTGCCGCCTCTCACTCACCCGCTCATCCCTGCTTCTGTGGATTCCCTGTCTGTTCCTCAACAGTGCATGTAAGGCCTGCACGGTCACACACATTCACAGAGAAGTCTCTTCACTTGGGTCCATCCTTCTTCCTCTCCATCCCAGTGATGGTGCTTGTTGCTTGTGTCACCATGGCAAGAGTGTGATACTTATTCACTGAGACAGGAGTCTAGGTGGCATTATGGAGATGATGTGTGTGTGTTTATGTGTGTCTGTGTGAATGTGCGTATGCATCTCTCTGTGTGTGCATGTGTGTGTGTCTCTGTTGTGTGTGTGCATGAGCATCTGTGTGTTTGTGTGTGCTGTGCACGTGTGTGTGTCTGTGTGTCTATGTATGTGTGTGAATCTCTGTGTCTGTGTGTGTAACGTGCATGTGTACATGCCTTCATGTATGCATATGTGTGTGTGTGTGTGTGTGTGTGTGTGTGTGTGTGTATGTGGTGGAAGTGGTCATTCTTCTGATCAGCCTTTACTTCCTGAGTCTGCCGCCCGGAGTAGTGCTTTGCCATGGGTCCTAACCTAGCTCAGAAAGATTCAGCCAGAATCCTCCCAGGCCTACGGGCTGTCTATTCCATGACCTTTCAATTTATCCTGAATACATGGGAACCCTAGAGAAAGGTTTTGAGAGTAAACATACGCCAATTGCTGAATATAATCCAATAAAGCAGAACTCCAGCTCCGCTTCTGGGCTGCCCAGTCCTCCTCCCCAAAGGCAGCCTTCTATTAAACTTTCTGAAGCTGAGCAATGTATATTCCGAACATGCCCATAAGTACCCAACCTTGTGAATGGCAAAATCACATTAAGAAATACAGTATTTGCAGCAGCACATGGCTCCTCTGCATCTTCCCTTCTAGCCACTAACTCAATCACCTTCCCTAAACACAGCCTCCACTGTGACTCCAAACTATATACTAGCGGATGGCCAAAAAGCTCAGTGCTGGGAACATGGCTCAGTGCAAGCATGCGAACCTGAGTTTGGTCTCCAGAACCCATGTCAAAAAAGTCAGGTGTTAAAAAAAAAAAGTCGGGTGTAGCTTGCAATCCCAGGGCTTCGTTGCTATAGAAAGGAAGATCTTCCCAGCTTGCTGAACGGTTAGTGTTGGTAAATCATAGGCTCCAGGTTCAATGAGGGCCCCTGTATGAAAATAAGGCAGAGAGTGGTTGAGAAAGACAGCTGATGCCAACCTCTGACCTTCACTGTACACCTTTATACATACTTTCACACACATGCACACCCTTAAACATACACACAGTCTTTACAGAATCTCCAGTCGTCAGAGAGGTTAGCTGAAAATATAGTTCATGTTCAAACTCCTGTTGAATACAACTGTAATTAGTATGCTCATGTCTATATATTTGACGTACTAGTATGTGTAAGTGCACATAGATTATTATTTTGTAGAATGAATTACATATAACTTTATTTATAGAGTAAATTAAGTATATAGATATAAATTAGTTGTATAAAGCATGGGAGCCATCTTTAATTGCCAATAGTAATAGGGGATAGCTGGCATTTACTGAGTATTGACACATGTCAGTTCTTCTCCATTGGCAGGAAGTCATTTGATTCTTATACAGTTTCATAAGAAGACATCTCTGTTTTACAGAAGAGGGAAAGATGAGGTTCACATCTATCAGCCGAGGCCAGGCCTTACACACGGGCGCTCTAGCTTCAGAGCCCTGGTCATTCTGCTGTAATTCTAAACAATGCACTTATTTCTTTCTTACTATATCATCTTTATCCGGTACCTCTGAGATTAATTCCAGCTATAAGCCTTCCTAGAACAACTTGCAGGTAAAGTAAGTGTCTTCTTAGTAAATCCATTTGCTTCACCTCTTCAAGACTTTAAACTAAATATTAGTTAAAAATGACAGTGATATATGGGCCTAACGTTTCCATTATGAAAATTACTCTGAACCTTTTGCATAATCCTACACTTAGAAACCTGCATTTATTTTGTCCTGTTTCTAGCTTGTAATTTATTGTAAAAGCATGCTGAATCTACTATTGGCTCTGTAAGATTCCCAGCATTATTTGAATGGAAGCAATGCAATTCTAATCTGACCTTATTCATTCATATTTGGTGCCCCCAAGTGGGAGAGGCTCTGATGGAAATATTCCAGCTTACCAAATATCTAGCTCCCAGTCCGGTCATTGTTCCTCAAAGATAATGCCTGAAATCCACACCCCAAAGTGAGTCAGCGCCCGAACGCTTGGAAGAAGGGGCAGCCAACACTCCACATGCCTGTGTGCCCAACTCCCCCAGCAGGCTTGTCAGCCATGACCTTCTCAA
The DNA here is from genome assembly GCF_907164565.1 of Psammomys obesus. Classification (NCBI taxonomy): domain Eukaryota; kingdom Metazoa; phylum Chordata; class Mammalia; order Rodentia; family Muridae; genus Psammomys; species Psammomys obesus. The sequence goes on from NW_026596120.1 coordinate 11,225,642, forward strand.
TGTTTCATTCCCATGGCTCTCATACAGGCAGCGCTGTGATCCTCTCCATTAAGGGTCATTAAGGGTCAACATCTCTTTGCCCCAGTCTTGAAACCAGGACCCACCCTAGCCACCAAAGCGTGTGCACTGGCCTTTGTAATTTTGCCATCCCCATCACCCCTTGCTGGGATGTTGGGGTGTCATCACAACTGTGACCCAGACTTAGGAGCTGGTTGCTACAAAAGAGGCCTGCTGTGCAGATCAAGTGTACACACGTGTCTTGACTTTGGATAATGAGATTTGCGTGCGGAATGAGTGGCTTTCATAGTCTTGTTGAGTCTTAGTTTTCACATCTGTAAAAATAAAGCTCATGATGACTTGTCAGGATGTTAAGTTTAAGTTAGACAGTGTTATGGCCCACTGCAGACCTCTGCCAAGTACAAGAGGAAAGCACAGAGAATGGGAGGGTCTCACTCAGCCCGGGAAGGGGTATGGGAAATTCGTCCTGTAGGAAACCATACTTAACGATACCCTAAAAAACTGAAAAAGATAATTACTGGCCAAAGGTATGTGTGCGTGGTTGGAAGGCAGGTGTTACAACCCCAGGTGAGGAAAGAGAGTGAGAAAAATAAAATCGCTAATCAAAGCGACTGAACCTAGGGCTGAGGGCTGAAGTTAAGAGTTTGAAGAAACAGCTAGAACTCTGAAACGTGACTGTTAGGCTGGAAATGCTCATCGAGGTGTTACTTACGTTTTTTTAAAAAAAGCTAAATATTTACTTAGAATCACGAGGTAACAGAATTAAAGGGATGTCGGAAATGGCTTTATTTTACTAATGGAAAAACGGGGAAAAAAAGGAAGCCCATAGAGTTCCGGTTGTCCACGTGGCCGCTGTTCATCAGTGGCAGCACATGAAGCATGGGTTTTCGATTCCTCACGTAGGAGACAGATCCTCCTTGGACCATAACGTACCTCCCATCTTCACTCAGATGCTTTGTACTCCCAGAGTAGACTGATGACGCTTACTGAGTCCTGAATTTTGTATTCTTTTTATGTCTCTTCTAATTTTATTAAAATAGTACCGCAGTGTTGATTTTAAAAGTTAAATCATGCCAGTGGACTTGTGAGGCAACAAAGCTGTGAAGAGCACCCCCCCCACCAAACACTTCCCAGGGCAGAAATCAGCTGTAGCCATCTGACGCTTCCTCCTTTCCCTTCCAGGATTGGGGTTGCCGGAGAGAAGTTGATATCTGCACGCCCCAGATACGAGTGGCAGTATGGCTTGATAGTACAGAGTGCCTTGGACTGGATTTCTTGTGTTCACAGCCTGGCCCTACCCTTTCTAGCCAGGTGCTACCCATTCTCCTAATGGTGGGCTCTCTGCACTGTGCAAGATAATTCAAGACAGCCTTCCAAGGAACACTTAGGTTTCCCCAGGGAGAAACTAAGATGCAATCACAGAGAAAGATCCTCCTGAGTGGATAAGTGAGAGAGTAGTTTGTCCCCACATGGGGTTGGATAAACCAGAGGTCAGGTTCCAACATTACCTTGTTCTGGCTGGGATGGTGTAAAGAGCCAGTTTAACCCCTCTGAACCTCAGTGTTGCTGCTGAAAGGTGACGTGGTAGCAAGTGGTTCTTTCTAAGATACTGTGAGAACGGAATAAGACAAATGGATGAGAGGACTCAGTGGCAAGGGAATCCATGAAAAGGTGGAGATACCAGAAAGGAAGCCATCCCTAGCCAGCTATAGAGAAATTTTTGGAAGATGGAAAGCAGGTGGGGTCAGATTGCAGAAAACAGGGGCAGGGAAAAAGAAATCCATATTTCTAAACAGAGATGATGGAAAAACACTGTTAAAAGAGATGATAGCAATTCCAGAAATATTTTAACCACGGACTATAAATTGAGAGAGCAGGAAGGGGCTTTGGGGTGATCTTTAGGCTAATTACCAAAGCTTTGTATTCTGAGCATTTGATCCTACCAGTTCTCCCCTGAGCTCAGAGCAAGGTGATGATGGCTAGACCCAGAATGAAACCTACAGGAGGAGGAGCATCCCAGAGGGGCAGAGCAGAGCCAGGAGTAAGTCCAGACAGCCAGGAAAGTCAAGGACGGAAGGAAGGAAGATAAGAAAGAAAGTAGAAAGAAAACAGAACAGACAAAAGGAGGCTCTGGCTGTGAATCTGTCTCCAGCACAAACACTGAGTTCATCTGTGTGAAGCAGGGGGGTCCTGATCCAGGAAGTTGGTGGGAAGTTGGGTCAGAAGAGCAGCCCAGGGGCTCCAGATGGCTCACAGGATCTTCGAGAACCGGGAAGCTCCTTCTCAGTGGCCAGCTACTTGTTTGTGCATCTGTCATCTCTACCCTCAGTCACCCAGACAGCTGGGGTCGGTGCTTGCATAGACCCAGACAAACAGGGGTTTCTAATTCAAGTGCCAAAGAGAGTTAAGAATGCCCAAATGTTCAAGAAGAACATCATTAAAAAAGAAGAACTGGTTAGAAACTATGTTGGTTTAGGAAAATGGCAAAAATCCACACATAAGAGAGCCAGTGTCCATAGAAAAGAGAGATAACTTTAAGATAGGAGTAATTAAAATCCAGCTTTTAAAGGACTAGTGCATCAGTCAGGGGCAAATTATGTGAAGAAATAATCTATTTGGAGTCTATGGTCACCAAATGCTTTTGAACTTTGAGCAGAGTGGACGCTGAAGGACCAATTCAAGGGGCCCAAGAGAGGGCTCAGTGGCTGGCGACACTTGGCGCTCTGCGGAGACCCAGAGGTCAGTCCGCAGTGCCCACAGCAGCAGCTCCAGGAGAGCCAACACCTGCTTCTGGCCTCCAGCAGCACTTTCACGCCGTGCACACCCCACACACCGCGCGCGTGCGCGCGCGCGCGCACACACACACACACACACACACAAAATAGATATTTAAAAAACCAAATTCACAGTGGAGAGTAAGAAAGAAGGAGAAAAGAAAAAGAGGGACAAACGAATGTGGAAGAGAAGTAAGGTGTGACGAACCATAGGGACCCCCAAGTTTTCAGGCTGAAACAGATTAGACAGAAAACATAGATGACTAAAAACCCCACAAAGAGATGAATGTTGTTGAAACCACAGAGCCATGGAAAGAAAAGAAAATACTGGACTACTGGATGTGTCCAGAAAGAACAAGTTACCTGCAAAGGAGCAGGACTCGAGAGGGCCATTTCACTTCTTCGGCAGTCTTGGATGCTCAACGTCAGAGGAAGGGTATTTTTGGTTTCCAAGGGAAATTGTTTTGAAATTACAGTTCTGCCTCTGCCATCAGCGTCATCCCTTGGCCCGTCTCTGGAGATATTTTCATCTGACCTCACTCATCTTCTGGTAACAGTGGCCCTCTTTCCTCCAGGCTGTGTATCGTTCTCCTGGCTCCCAGATCTTCTGTGATGACTGTCCTAAAACCTGGCTTTGGGGGAGTTCCCGATTCTGAGGAACCTTTACCGATTCTCAGCCAGTGGGTGATGGGAACTGCGGAACACCTGCTTTGGGTTCTTGAACCTTCCCATGTTTTGATAATAGCTCTGGTAGGCCATGCTGCACTCTGTTCCAGAGGAGTTCTCAACCTGGTGTAGCTGCCTCAAAAAACATGCTGAACGTCCTCCAGCAACCCAAGAATGGCTGCTGGGGGGGGGGGGTTCACGCATGAAGTTCTACTTAGCTACATTTCAGCATAAGAACGATGCTTCATACATGCAAGGATGGGATTTTTTTTCACACATGTTTACACAGATCACCTCCCCTCTCTCACACCCACAAACTGAGTAAACCCAGCCTTCACAGACCCTGGCACCATTTCAGAGAAAGGAAAGGGGGAGGAGAGAAGTAAATGGAGCAGATACTTCTGAAACTCCAAGTCCTTCACAAGAGACCGTGGCCAGAGGAACGGCACTGAAGGGTGGAGACACACTTTGGCTTCTCCTCAACTCTCCCACAAGTTTCACTATTCTGACATCAGAAGACTGTGGTGCTGAGGGAATGCTTCTCCAAAGGTTTGCTGTCATCCTGTTGGCTCAAAAAATGCCTTCATATAGGACTGTTGAAGGAAGCAGTTCTCAACTTGTGGGTTGCAGCCCCTTCAGGGGTTGAATGACCGCTTCACAGGGGATGTCTGAGACCATCTGCATGTCAGATAATTCCACTACAATTTATAACAGTAGCAAACTTGCAGTTAGTTATAAAGTGGCAGTGAAAATAACTCTTGTGATCGGCTATCACCACAACATGAGGAACTGCATTAGAGGGTCTCAGCACTGAGAAGGCTGAGAACCACTGGTTAAAAGGCTGGACGTACCTCCCAGACATTGACAATGAGAACTCTAACAACCCCAAGGGAGACGAGAGCTTCCGGAGGCTACTGTTAAATGAGATGAAAAGGTTAAAGGCTTTTTAACGCTTGAGAGTGGTGTGTATAGATTTATACCTGCCTGGGTCATCTCCTGCTTCGGGGTGAGTTCCCAACACCCTCCATCCAACAATATCATGGCACAATTGAAAGATGCAGGGAATCCTATGAAAGAAGGGGGGGATAGAAGACCTGGAGGGGGAAAAAAAGAAAGAAAGACCTAGAGGGGACTAGAGCTCCACAAGGAGAGCAACAGAACAAAAAATCTGGGCACAAGGCTCTTTTCTGAAACTGATACTCCAAACAAAGACCATGCATGGAGATAATCTAGAACCCCTGCACTGATGTATCCCATGGCAGCTCAGTGTCCAAATGGGTTCCCTAGTAATGGGAACAGGGGCTGTCTCTGACGTGAACTCAGTAGTCAGCTCTTTGATCACCTCCCCCTGAAGGGGGGCGGTAGCCTTACCTGGCTACAGAGGAAGACAATGCAGCCAGTCCTGATGAGACCTGATAGGCTAGGGTCAGATGGAAAGGGAGGAGGACCTACCCTATCAGTGTACTAAGGAAGGGGCATGGGAGAAGAGGGAGGAAGCGAAGGAGGTATTAGGAGGGGGTGAGGAAGAGGGCTACAGCTGGGATTCAAAGTGAATAAATTGTAATCAATAAAAAAAAATTTTTTTTTTTAAAAAAAAGAAAGATGGAAACATACTGTGGACTGTAAGAGTAACGGTGGCTACAGGCATGGGGTTAGAGCTGTTCCCTCCATAGGAAGGGGATTCTTTGACCTGGATGTCTCCATCCAAATGCATGTGTTGGAAACTTAATCTCCAGTACAATAATGCTGGGAGGTGAGATTTGATGGCCAGTCTTGAGGCTTTAGACCTTGTGGGAGTGACCTGGTTCTGCCTCCCTCTGCAATCACAGCCCGTTTGCTGTTCATCACATGAGGATGCAAACTAACTGCGGATTCCCACCTTGGTTTTGGTCTTCCTAGCTTCCAGAACAGCGAGGACTAAGTTTCTGTTGTTTAGGAACTGTCCAGTCTCAGGAAGTAGGCTCTAGGTGTACGAAATGGACTAAGGGAAAGGGAGAGGAAAGAATGTCAAGCTTGCTCTTCCCTGAGGAGTGAGTCACGCTTGGGGTCCATATCACTGTCTACCTGCTGGCCTGCTGGACCAAGTGCTAAATGAAGCTGGCCCGAAGTCCACACATTAGCTGTTGCCTTTGTGTTCCTGGAGAGGAACCAGAGAGGACTTGCTGCCCAATAGAGTGGACTCCTGACTCACCATACCTACCCTCATCCTTTCTATGTCCTAAAGCACACAGGCATTGCACACAGAGTTCAGAAGGCCCAGGACCAGAGCAGGTGCATCTGACTGGCCCCTCCTGCTTATAATGGAGGAAGAGCCACCTCTTCCCTTCCTAAGGACTCACACCTGTAATTTATGGGGCAAGACAGGCGATCCAGTAACTTAGAAAAGAAGAATGCAACAAAGAGGCACTCTCCTCAGCAATCAGAATCTAGAGAGAAGAGGACACGAGGGTTCCCATTCCATGCCAGTGAAAACAAAGGGTACCATTCATTTCCTCCCTCCCTCCCTTCTTCCCTCCCTCCCTCCCTCCGTCCCTCCCTCCCTCCCTCCCTCCCTCCCTCATTCATTCATTTTTCTTGTTTTGTGTTGCCCAGCCTGTCACCAGGAGCTGTCACCTCCCTTCAGCTCTGGAAATCCTTATCCTACACACCATCCTCCCATCTACCCAGCATCATGGGCGACCTTCTCCTCCAGCTGTAACTCTAGGCTTCCCTGGGGCCTGCTGACTCTCTGAAGACACGCTTTCTCTGGGGATGCAAGTTAGGAAGAGGCGCCCAGCAAATATTCTTAGCACTATCTTTAGTAGTTGGAGCTTCCTCCCGGAATACTGGTGTGGCCTTTCCAAGGCAGCTGCTCTGACAGGGAGGTATACTGGTCTCCGCTTTTCAGCTGTCTTCCCAGCAGCAGTTTAATTCTGTCTGAGCTCTGCGGTGTGGGGTCTTATTATAGTAACCAACAAGGATGCTTTGTGAGCTTGGCTGATTTCCTGGACCAGGGGGGACTGAGGCTTGCTCTGAGTGGAAAGAAGAGATCTGTACCTGAGCTCAAATCTGAACCCAGCGCAGCCCCTGCTTACTAACGTGACTATGGTTAAATTGCTAAAGGCCAAAGGAGGGTAGCTTTTTCATCAACAAAACATGTTTAAGCATTTTATATGTGTTGCTGTGCCACTACAGAAAGATGATCATTTAAAAAAAAAGTCAGACAAGTTACAGGAAGCCCAGCCAAGGTTGAATTCAGATGAAGAACATACAACTCTCCAGCAGAACGAGTCCTAAACATTGCATGGAACATGTTTGTACTGAGAAAGTTATTTATTTGAAGTTGAAATGTAACTGGTCGACTGGTATTTTTGTCCGCACACTCTGGAAGCGCTATCCATTAAATAGAAAAAGGATGAAGAGAGATTCCTTGTTGAAAGTTGTGACATGCCACAGAGCTAATCTAATTTCATCCTCACATCCGGGCAAGGAAACATTAGCTTTGTTTTTACAGATGTGAAAACTAGGACTCATCGAGATTAAGGAACCTGCCCGGCAGTGCACACCATCAAACCTCCAAGGCCAGAGTCAAACCTGTGTGCATGCTCAGTCCCTACCCTGGCCTGACTCTGTGCCATCTGCTTATAAATCTGGTGCTCAGTGTTCCCCAACACTTAAAAAGGGGGCAGGATGGCAAACCTACAGTCCAGTACATGTGCTATGGTGGCTGTAAGGTCCAGCTTAGAGACAGACAACAGCATGCTGTGCAATCGTCTGGTCTTAAATGTAAAGGGGGCACAGATGTGGCTGGCACGAGAGTTCTGCTTACTGGGCACTAAGTGGATCTTGGCCCCCAGGCCAGTGGGTGGAGTTGGGTATGTAGACATCTGGGATGTTTGTGTTTCTTCTTTCAGGCCTTTGGATTCCAAGTCATTCTAGCCATCTCACAGACTGCCTCTGGGCACAGGCTAACAGTATTGAATTGCTGTCTACCTATGCTCATCTCTCCCTTTAAAGCCCACAGACTGCACAGCAAGAGGCTTGGGAGTACAGGTGCTGCTCTGTTTACTTTTGTGTCCTCAGCATAGAACAGAGAGCCTGATATGTAGCAGATGATCAATCAGTGTTTGCTAGACAAATGAAAGGATTACGGTAGATGAGGCCTGGTACTTGACATTCATCCTTGGGGAAAATAGAGGAAGAAGAGTCATGTAATAGAGAAAACTAGAGGAAGAAGTAATCATTTTAAAGCAATAACTGGGACATCTGAGGACCCCATTCTGTCTTGAATGAGACTGGGAAATTGTACCTTCCAGCTACATTCCTTTCCACGGGGCCATAGACAGTGTAGACTCCACAGAGAAGGGTGATTTCTTAAGGCAGCAGAGGAAGTTCAACCTCTGAGTACATAGCCAGAAGGGAGGGAGTCTCAGCTGGGAACTACCATGGCTCCTGTGCTTTTCAAAGAGATATGTGGGGTAGGCCTGATGGTAGGGGAGAAAGGATGATAGATATTAAAATCTTCCCTCTATTTAAGGGAATAAGGAAAGGACTTTTATTATGAAAGAGGTAGGCTTCACTGTCTTCAGCTAGCTCATTCCCTTGTCTTCCAGATTTTAATAAAAATGTATTTATGTATTCATTGAACAGATATTTTTTTTGTTCTTCTCTCGTTCAATTATAAGTATTGTAAATTATCATGACACACTGTTTTCCTTGCAGTTGGCATTTGGGCTGTTTTCAGTAAGAGATTATTTTAGTTAACTAAAAAGCTAGCCCTTTGATGGTTTCAAAACATAGTCACAAATTCTTTGACCCTCCTTTCAATCTCTGGATCTGTGTCACCTTCTTTTTAGGCCAGATGCTCTCAGTATGCAGTACAAGGGACAGAGATCCTCTGTACCTCATGACTGACTCAGCAACAGTCATACAGCTCCTATATCATTGACTCAAGTCCTGAGCTGCCACATGAGAGGTACTGATGCTCTAGATGCACTATGATGGGCCAGCCATGCAGGGCTTGAGGCCAATACTTGAATTCAGCTTACCAATTATATTAGATGGTTCTCTAGAGTGACAGAACTTATGGAATGATTCTCTCTCTTCTCTCATAAATATACACACACGTATATGTGCTTATATAAAGGGGGTTTATTGGAATGATGTACAAGTTGTGGTCCCACTAATCTAACTATGGCTGGCTATGAATGGAGAGTCCAAGAAGAGAGGCAAAGCTGGATGTTTCAGCTGTGTTTCAGTAGACTATGGAATCCCAAAGAAGTGGCCTCTAATACCGGTGAAGGAATGGACTTGATATCAAGTTGAGAGCAAACAGGCAAAGAGCAAAAGCTTGTTCTTTCCTTCCTAGTTGAGCCTGTGGGGACTTCAGAAAGTATAGTGTTCCATTCTAGTCTGCAGTGCTTTCAACATTCTTCTCTTCTAAGTTTCCATAAGAGCAGCTTATTAAGGTCTGAGTACTTCCAGCCCAAAGTTACAAATTCCAGCCCACAATTCTTCCCCTAAACCAACACGATCATGTCCATCACAGCAATATCCCACTTCTGGTACCAATTTATGTTCTAGTTTGCTTTCTTTTGCTGTGCTAAAACCCAGACAAGAAGTGACTTATGGGGAAGAAAGTGTTTATTTGGCTTAGGCTTGAGGGCACAGTTCATCACTGAGGGAATCCAAGGCAGGAGCTTGAAGCAGAAGCCATAGCAGCTTACTCACTTTCCTCCAAGGTTAACATTTAAATACCTCTTTAACATAGCCCTGGCCCACCTTCCCAAGGATGGTATTGCTGACCATGAACTGGGCTCTCTTGTAACAATTAGCCATCGAGAAAATGCCCCCCCCCATGCCCACAGGTCTATCTGATTGAGTCAATTGTTCAATTGTGGTTCCCTCTTTCTGAGTGTGTCAGGTTGGCAAAAAAATTAAGCAGGGCATATAGTACAGAAGGAAGAAGATGATACCAGAGCAAACCTAAGACATATCACAAGGGAGGTCGTCCTTGAACATGAGTAGGAAGATGAATCTGTGTAGTTAAGTGATAAGACAGACTGGTGATGGGATATGCTATTTTGATTTTGGAGCACAGGTGATTGACAGTCCCTAATGGCTGCTCCTGAATTAATTCCAGGCTTCTGCACTGCTCCTAGCCAAGGTATGAGCACAACAGGTTCTCTTCTATCCAACATGGTCTATCGGAAAAGTAATTATGCAACAGTGTCTTATTTGAGATTCTTTGGATGGAAAGAGATTTTCCTAGACATATTTCATGGTCTGGGACACTTCCCACTTAGCACGCTCTTTATTTTCTCCCTATACAAGTCCTAGAACCTGCGTTGTATTCTCAACATTCTACCTTCTATTACTTCTGTCCCCCTTTATCCTTCATAGATAGTTCCTTCATAAATCTTTAACATACCTAAGTCAATCCCAGTGTCTGCTTTATGAAGAATTTGCAGCGAGATATACTGTGTCGGTGGATAGTTTTATAACCACTCAAACATTTCCTGATGACCTGGTGGCTGATAGGAACATTGAAAACAAACCGGAAGAACCGACTGCATTGGTTCGAATACATAACCTTTTTAACGTGTTAAATTTTCCTCTATAACCAGTAAGAAGGTTTTCTTTGTTTGTGTGTGTGTATATGTATGTGGCGTGTGTGTGTGCATGCGTGTATGAATTAGTGACTGAAGCATCTCTCTGCGGCACTCCTCTTTATTTCTGAGGCAGGTTCTCTCACCGATCTGGCAGCTGACCAATACGGGTGGTCTAGCTAGTCAGCTTTCTTGAGGATCCTTGTGTCTCCCTCCTAAGTTCTAGGATTATAGGTACTCATGAAACCCAGCTTCTAAATGAGTCCTGTGGTTCTAAATCCTGGGATTCATGAGCTTACAGAGCAAGCACTTTTTCCAGTGAGCCATCTCCAGTTCTCCAGTTCTAAGATTTTCTTTTTAGAGAAACTGGGTATTTTGGTGACTGCCTCAAATTAGGTCTGGGAAGGCTATTTGAGGGCATGTTGTGATGAATAGAAAGTATCATTGAACCAGGAAATGAAAAAAAAAATGAAGCAGTGATAGGGGAAGATCTGAGTCCACTTAGTTATATAGAGAATAAACTTCCCTTTGTTAGTGTACTATTTGATTATTTTTATGTCATTAAACAAATCTGTCAAACTTTACATCCTTAGGTTTTATGTATTACTGAAGAATCACAGAGCTCATTAGAAAATTCTCTTTTGGTAAGTGTTGACCTTTAGCTGATAGATTTAACCTGTTTCTGTCTGTAATAATTCTTGATTTATTTGATTTATTTTTCACATTCTATGTGATCTTTACTGGAATCCTTGCTCTTTTTCCCTTTCCTTATTTAATATTTAGCAATATTTTTTTTTCATTCCTGTCCCACACAAAATTTTACAAACTGCTCTTATTTATTTATTTATGGTGCTCATTCCTAAATGTAAGTATGCTTTTTGCCTTAAGAAAGTTTTAAATTCAATCAGGATTTTTGCCTTCTTCCATAATAAAAACATCATAGAATGCTGAGCCTAATCATTTCACTGTGATGTCACAAATTGTTCAGAACTGCGGTTCCACTTGCTTTCTAACTGGCCCCATTGCTATTAGTGTTAATTCATACTGTTAATGCAAATTCATCTTTATGCCCAGAGTTCTTTATTCTTTTGCTTACTATTCCTTTTTATGTCCCATTTCTTGCAGATTTAATCTCCTATTCCTTTAGATTCCTTTCCAGAGAGAGTCTAGAAGTGAAAAATCTCTCTAATTTATTCTTATTTATTTCTTCATTTGTGAATTGAAGTGTTAAGACATGCAAGAAAATTCTGGTAACAGGCATCTGACTTGATTTTACAGCGAAGGTTATCATTTACTGTTATTACAAACTGATATGTTTACAGGTAACCACGTGGTTTCCTTTTTGGACACAGTTTCACTAATGGGTACTTAAAAAACTGCCACACAACCACAAAACAGTAATCACTCTTCACCTGCTTGCTACAGTTAAAAAAAAAAAAAGAAGAGTCCAGTTAGAGCTTATTATCGCTTTAGTCTTCCTACCTGTAATTACGGAGAAATCTCATCAGATAATCGTACTTACTTTTTGTGGATACTCCATCCAGAAAAAGCTCTTGGTTTCGTAGACACTTCTTAGGCCCTGCCAGAATTCAAATCCCACACCTTATTTCCAACATTCTTTTCATGAAACACACCACTCTTCCCACCTACGATGGCCAACGCTTATAAGTTAGTAACAACCACAAACCCAACTTGTTCAAATACAGGTGCACTCTGGTTGTCTTTGGCTGAAGGCCACTGACAAGGTTTAACATGGCCCGGACCTTGGGGTGAGAGTTATTTTCTTCTAGCACCTTGAAGATATTATCCTATTACTTTAGACTTCTTTTGCTGTTGCTGGGAAATGAAGTCCGTGGATAGCTTTCTCCTGGAGATAACTTCTCTTTCCCTGGCCTTAAGGTCTTCTTTGCTGTAGAATTCCTTTTGATATTTCAGTCTGCAGATTCATTTTTAATTTTGATTGACATAAATTTTTCTCTCTCAGTCTGAAATATAATGCCATTTCATCAGTTCTAGAAAAAAAACTTAGTTCTTGATCTTTTTGAATTTTCCCCTTTACACAGTCTTTTTTTTTCAGATATGATACTTTTGGGAAGCATATTAGATCATCTCATTCCTTCCTTCAACACTGTTAACTTCTCTTCTAGTACTTCTGTTTACTGATATCTCTTGTGCTAGCTTTTCAGCTCACCCTCCAGCTTTCTGGATTTAATTTTCAGCATTCCTATGTTTAATTTGTTACTTAAAATACTAGTTTAAGGAATATTAATTTATAGAAGTTATTTTAATATTTTTAAAACATCTTTTTAAAAATCTGCACTTAAGAGTTCTTTGATGTCTTTGATTATTTCAGACTTGCCTATTCTACAGGTAATTGGCCAGCCATATTGGAAAACAGGGGCTTAAATTTTATTTAATATGGTCATACTATTTTATATAACCTACAATCCCTTTTATCTATATTAGTAACTCATATAATTCTGTGTGGTTTTTTTTTTTTTTCATTTCTTCAGATTTTTGACAGCTGTGGTTTGTTCTTTATGTGAGCTCATGTTTGCTGGACTTACATGCAGATCTTGACAGCATTTTCCTTGCACTGTGAACTTGGCTTTTTCAGACTGAGGGCATCTCTTCCATGCAAACTCTTGGAGAAGAAATTATTTTTTATCCCCTCCAGTGCAGGTTTTTGGACTCATTCTGCTCAGGTTTGACTTGTCTCCCAACAAGTTTTATTTCATAATACTTGGAGGGGATTGTATAATTTTCAAGGTTATAATTTCATGTTTTTAAAAAATTTTATTTATTTACTTATTTTTACTTACTACAATTTATTCACTTTGTATCCCAGCTGTAGCCCCCTCTCTCTCCCCTCCAAATCCCATTCTCCCTCCCTCTTCTCCTCCCATTCTCCTCCCCCTATCCACTGATAGGGCAGGTCCTCCTCCCCTTCCATCTGACCCTAGCCTATCAGGTCTCATCAGGACTGGCTGCATTGTCTCTCGCTGTGTCCTGGTAAGGCTGCCCCCAACTTAGGGGGAGGAGATTAAAGAGCCAGCCACTGAGTTCATGTCAGAAACAGCCCCTGTTCCCCTTCCTAGGGAACCCATTTGGAGACTGAGCTGCCATGGGCTACATCAGTGCAGGGGTTCTAGGTTATCTTCATGAATGGTCCTTGGTTGGAATATCAGTCTCAGAAAAGACCTCTGTGCCCAGATTTTTTGGTTCTGCTGTTCTCCTTGTGGAGCTCCTGTTCTATCTTTCTGTCTCCCCCTTCTTTCATAAGATTCCCTACACTTTGCCCAAAATTTAGCTATGAGTCTCAGCATCTGCTTTGATACTCTGCTGGGTAGAGTCTTTCAGAGGCGCTCTGTGGTAGGCTCCTGTCCTGTTCCCTGTTTTCTCCCTCTTCCAATATCTATCCCAGTTGCCTTTCTGAATGAGGATTGAGCATCTCACCCAGGGTTCTCCTTCTTGCTTAACTTCTTTAGGTGTACAGATTTTAGAATGATTATCCTATATTATATGTCTGATATCCACTTATATGTGAGTATATACCATGTGTGTCTTTGTGCTTCTGGGATACTTCACTCAGGATGATCTTTTTGAGTTCCCACCATCTTTTTTTTTCACTTACTCTCCTTTTCTGGTGCCATTTGAAAATCATTCTATTGTCTTCAATGTCTATTATTTCTGGAACAAATCAGATGTCTATCTTGTTAACTTTCCATTGATGGTAATGCATCTTTCTTTTCTTGTCATTCTTACTAAAATCTTTATGTCCACTCCTCTTTTTTATTTTTTATTAATTACAGTTTATTCACTTTGTATCCCACCTATAGCTCCCTTCCTCATCCCCTCCCAATCTCATACTCCCTCCCCCTTCTCCACCCATGTCTCTCCCCAAGTCCACTGATGGGGGAGGTCCTCCCCCCCCTTCCTTCTGATCCTAGTCTATCAGGTCTTATCAGGACTGGCTTCATTGTCTTCCTCTGTGGCCTGGTAAGGCTGCTCCCCCCTCAGGGGGAGGTGATTAAAGAGCAGGCCAATTAGTTCATGTCAGAGACAGTCCTTGTTCCCATTACTGTGGGACCCACTTGGACACTGAACTGCCATGGGCTACATCTGTGCAGGGGTTCTAGGTTATCTCCATTCTTCTTTTCTTCCCTTCATCTCCCCTTTGCTTGTTTCCTCCTTTCCTTTATCCCTATTTTCCTCCATTTCTCCTTTTCAAAACTGTGACATGTTTTGCCTGAGTATAATTTTCATTTAATTTTTCATTAAAAATAACTTGGGGTTTTTCTAATATGCTAAATAACAATTGACTCATGTACTTAGGATATTCATTTGCTCATTACTTGAAATATATATTATATATTACATTGTAGTATCATGCAGTTTTCAAGGTGTTCAGTGTTTAGAGAAGAGAATGTCATACATAATGGTAGCTCATAGCAAAATTCAGTTAATGTCAGAAGACAGAGGTTTTGGTTTTTCTCTTTCTCCACCACTGACATACAACTTGAACATATATGTATTGAGATAGAGGTGTGGTTCCCTCTCTAGCACCTGGAGGTCAACTTACTAGTGCCCATGCCCACAAGAGAACATTATGGATCACACATGTTAAAGACCATTTGAAGATACATCATGTCTTACAATAATTCCCTCCGCTCTGAGAATGCTTGAAAAAAAAATAAAGAGCAAGCCTCCAGGGGGAATCTCTCTCATATGTGGTCTAGATGGCCTCATTTCTGCTCATTTTAGATGAAGCCATTGTCTGGTAACAGAAAGAACTAAAAATTTTGAAAAGTCTGTATGCGAAAAGCACAGAGTTCTATCTCTGTTTGAGTCTCTGGTTCCCACAGTTACACAAGATGATTCAGTAGAATTATTTAAAACCTTGTCTGCAGATTATTTTGACATTGTAACTACTGAGAGGTAGAGTATATTTCTACTCCCCTTGAATCTGCGTGGGCTTATGGTTTGCCTATAACTAAACCAGCAGGGCAGAGGGGATACTATACATTTTTCAATAGTAGGTAGTAAAAGGTACAACTTCAATTTGTCAGCTAGAAAAAATTCACTTGAGCCTTGAGCTACAAGGTTAGAAGCTCCATTAGTTGAGAATAGCCATTCTATGAAGAGCTTAGCACTGACAGAGAGTGCATGCATAGATACTCTTACCCCACTGAGGTCCTGGATGACAGCTAACATCAGACACCCAGGAAGGTGAGTGAGTAAGCTCAGGTAATTGTGGTGTCTAACCATCAACTGAAATCTTCCTCATCCAGTAAATCTACTCCACTGAGGCTCCAAGACTGTGAAACAGAGCAATTCCTGTTGTTCTCTACCCAAATCCCCAATCTGCTTTATTCATAAACACAGCGAAGCATTTGATGTAAGCGAGTTGAGATAATCTGTTATACAGCAAATGGCAACCTAGCTATTCAATAACTTTGCAATAAATCCTCCTTTTGGCATAGACTGGTGTGAGGTTAGACTTTTATCCTTTCCAACCATCCAAGACCTGACTAACACAGGAAGATAGTGAAATGATGTCATGGAAAATATTCTTGGTTGCTTTTAATTAAGAAAACGCATACCCTTAGCTACTTAAATATTAACAATATATACTTCTCACTCACCCGATAACTTTCTATTACCTCTTGGCGTATAGCAATGTTTTGAACTACTGTCTTAATGAAGAGACAAAGGGGAAGAAGTCCCATGGAGACTAGGGGATAGAAGACCTACCCATATCTTGGAGGCCTGAAAGGGAGCTGTGTATTTGTTGCCTCAGCATCTGGAGAACCAAGTTCTGTACCTTTGAGTCTAGCCAGAAACTGAGAACAGATTGCATGGGCTGTTCAGTGTAACTAATGAAATGGAACTTAGAAAGCTTAAGTTTCCCCAAGGCTTATCCATTGCAATACATGCTTTCCAATATATATAAAATAACTTTGAACTACAACAGTCAGATTTGAAATCTGATAGCCCTGTAGCTGCAGCAAAGTCTTCAGTGCAGCCCTGACTGCCCACAGGCACAGAGAGCCAGCCTACCTTTCTCTTCTGAAACCCTCAACACACTCTGCTGCTTTTAGCTAGCCCCCCGATCTTCTTCATAGCTTCTGTCTCTAACATGTATTTTCAATGTTGTTGTGGTTCATTTGTACCTAATTATTTATTTCTAAAAATTTTTATAGGTACCCACTTTTTCTTTCTCAAGCTTTTTCTAGGTTCCCATGCCCTGCTCCAAACTCCTTAGAGAGGTGATACCACAACCATCACAGATATAATTTGACCCCAGACTTGCATACGTGTAAGTAAGCAATATGTAGCCATCTTTCCCCAACCCTTTCTCTTACCCCACCCCACCCCACACTTTAGGTGGTATTTTCTCATGGAGGAAAATATCTCAGTAGTGTTGATGGGTTTCATTGGTTTTGGAATTAAAGGCCTCCAGAGAGGTATTGAGAAACAAACATTCTCATCTGGAGATTTCTCCAGGCTTCAGGAGTTCTCGGGCTCTGCACTGTGGGAATAAACCACCACTTGGGACAGCTTCTCAGCTCTGCCCCATTGTGGGAGGTAAGGATGGTATTGGAAAGAGCAGGAAACTGGGCCTCAAGACCTAAGAGTTGAGGATTCTACCATATAGATACTGTGAAGAACTGAATTCATTAAACTTTGGTCCCAAGAGGCAGGGCTGGAGGTGTGGCCACTTGTTGACAGTGGAAAGCAACAGGACTGTTACAAAACACACAAGGCTTTGTATCAGTTTGCTCTTTTTTTTTTTTTTTTTCCTGTGATTAGCACCATTACCAAAAGCAGCTTTGGGAGGGAAGGGATTATTTGGCTTTCAGGTCGCAGTCCATCATGGAAAGAAGTCAAGGCAAGAACTGGAGGTAGGAACCATGGAGCAGAGCTAAAGTAGCGACCGCTGCCAATTGCCCCCTTGCTTGCTTTGCGTATATAACCCACCACCACCTGCTTAGGGTGATACCACCCACAGAAGGCTGCTTCCTCCCTCTTCAATCGTTAGTCAAATGCCCCACAGACACTTCCACAGGTCAGTCTGAACGGTCCCCTTTCCCAAGACCCTTTGGTTTGTATTAGGTTGACAAAAATGAATCATCACAGACTCCAGTGGTATGGAACCTTCCAAGGGAGGAGGGCTAGCTTCACAGCTTCAGTCACTGGAGAAGACCAAGGACAAAGAAGTGGAGAAAAGGGACCAGGGCATGGGCTGGGGAATATGCTGGACCTGGGAGCAGGAATCTCCTGAGGTTGCTCAACGGGGGCCCACCACGAGCAAGGGGCTGGATTTCTGGGAGTGTGGCCACCCAGAGAACCTCCACATCTTTCCCACCAAGGCCCCTTTTCTGTGACCAAAAAAGTCTCCCCACGTATAGCACAGACACAGAGATGAAATAGCCATGGCTCAAGTTCATACGCCAAGTAGCGATTTGCAAAGTTCCACATGCTGGGTCATTGCAGGCTCTTCTCAGAAGCAGAAAGGAAACAGAGGCCAGACACATGAGCAGATCTCTTATACAGGCAATCAGCTAGTATAAATGTTAATCAATGCGTAAGCTACAATTCTTCATGATAAAAACCAATGAATGCTTACCAGTTACCAAAATTTTAAGCGAATCTGTTTCTTAGCATAAAAACCGAGTTCCTAAACAATTTTACTTACCAACTGAAGTGAAGGCTTGTTTTTGTACATGAAAAACTTTTTATTTTTGATAACTCCAAGGTCTGTTGACTTCCAGCAGGTAACCTTGAAAGCTGTATCTGCATCTACATACGTCTTAGAATGTTAGAGTATTTACTTTAGAACATTGAACTTATTTCTTTCAACTTGTAATTTATGGTTGCTATAGGAAGTTGATTTAGCAACCTTGTGATAATTGACCTATGACCTTGGCTTTATTGATCAAATCATAGCAAACTCAGCCGGTATAAAAGAATCTCTTAGAATCAGGGAAAAAAACCCAAGGGCTTTTCTTTTTGAAAACATCCTCTTTCGAGTTAAAAGTAGTGACACCTGATAGGTTAATTTCCAAATACACAAAACCTTGATTTTCCTCTCCAAATCCTGGGCTCGATAAATTGCGCCCCCCTCCCCCACTCACCCCACTTCAGGCTCATTCTTACAAGTCTTCAGGCTTGACAAGGACGCCGGTATCTCCTGAAGGTTTCACCATCTCTTCTTCAGGAGGATCCTACTTTTGCATTATGACATTGTTTACCACTTTAGATGGAAATGAACTATTTCTAAAGGGTAGGGATGCTGTCCTTGTTATCTTTGTATACTGTGCATAAGGACTGATGGCCAACAGTTACTGAACTACAATGGATAAAGTATAGGAAATTTCTTCTCCCATCCCGTTCAAACTGTGTCTGAAACTCACAGCTACTGGGGCTGAAATGTGTGGGGGGAGGTGTGTACAGAAGGTAGAGGGAGGGAATAAAGGGAATGCAGGTGAGTTTGCTACTTTCCACTGACTGCTTTGATAAACTGGGTGAACTGGGTGCCAAGTAGCCTTCATGCTTGACAGGAGGAGCTCCTCTGATCTTACGGTTTTCACACGGGTTGCTATGCAATTATCTCCCAACAGGTCTCCGTACTTCTGTTGTCTACCATCTGTGGGTTACTGACCACTCCAGGTGACTGACTGAATAGCAAGCCTTTGCTAGCTAGAAGACAACACTAACTGGTAATGCCGTCACACACACAACCCAGAGTCAGGCTCAAACCATTCATTTCCACCTCTTCTCCCATCTAACATATTGTCAGTGACTGATATGGGCTTCTTCTTCCTTGCTCCAATTTGTCTTCCTATGGAGCTACTAATGAACAGGAGAGGCCATAGGAGGCTGTTAGGGAAGACTGGGGGCTGAGGTTTGGTAGAAGAGATGGAAATAGAGAAGAGGGAGGGGCCGGCCCACAAGGGCGTGGGTACTCTACAAACCAGGTCATTTATCTTGCATGTCCCTGAGTGGGTGTCCCAATTACTTAAGACATTTTAGGTTCAAAGATCTGTCAAGACACTTTTTTTCTGAAGGACCTGCTGAATGCCCTATATCTGTCCTGTTTCTCAGCAGGAGGTAATGATGAATGGTGCATAAATCTTTGCAGAGTGCCAATTAATGCTGGGACTGCTTCTTTGATGTGTTGTGAGGACTGATTCTTCAGGCTGATTTCTGCTTAGAAGCCAGGGTGGGAATTTCTCCATTGGCACTGTGAGCTCCTATCGGCTGAGAGCTGGGCTGGGGAAATGAGGCTTTTGCGGGTGACTGGTTTGCCAGGCAAGCCTGCCCTGTCAATGGCAGAGGAAGTCATGCTGGGTTTTAGTTAAAGTTCTGGGGGAAGACCCTATTAATCAAGAGCCTAATCAGCTGGCTCTGGGATTTGGTGGTAAGGGCGACCATATAATTTATTGTTCCATCTAGAACACTTTGAGACGGGAAAGGGAGTATGTCCAGAGAACAGGTGTAAAATTAGGAGTGTCCCAGGCATACCAGGACATATGGTTATCCTAAGGTGGTATTTAATATATTAATATATATTTTCAGAAACATTGTGCAATAACCTTATTTCACATACCATATTCTTTTGAGGAAGATGAGTCTCACTGGATCACCATTCTTTGACGGGTTTAGAACACATAGCATATGTGCTTGATGGTCTAATGGTATAAAAGAACAAAGGTTTGGATGTGTCTCAGTCCTTCGTTTACTAGCTGACTCATCTGCTTACTGACCAACTTGGGACTATCCAGCTTTAGCTCTGTAAAGCTCATGATTCGGGAATCCTGTCTGTCCCAGATAGACTAGAATGATTGATTATCATTTTAGCAATCTCACTGAGCACAGAATGTGTGCATGGAGAACTCTAAGGAGTCAAAAGTGAGGTTTATCCACAAGGTGGGTCACCAAATTAGAGCAGTGACTGAGAGCTGGTGGCGAAAGTATTGGAGCGAAGGGCATCCAGGGGGAAGGGAGGCCTCTAGGAGATGGCTATGAACAGAAGAGCGGGCACAAGCATTGCCTTTTCCCAGTGGAGTATGGTGAAATGATCACCAAAGGTAGGTAGAGTCAATCCAGTATGTGCTCCTGCCAGCAGGGAACAAATGTCTACCTTTTAGCATATCAACGCCAGCTTTTGTAATTATGCATTCTTTTGATCTTAGTCATTCTGAATTGGGCCATATGAAATTTCAAAGTAGTTTTAATTTACAGTTCCCTGATGGCTAAAGATGTTGAGCATTAAAAAATATTTCTTGGCCATTTGTATTTTATCTTTCAAGAATGCTCTAGTTCCATGTCCCACTGTTTAGTTGGGTTATTTACTTGACGTTTAGACTTTTTTTTTTTAGTTCTTTGTATATTCTAGATACTACCCCATGGGTCACCTCTTTACCCTAGTAATAATGCTCTTTTCTGTACAGGAACTTTTTAGCTTCATTAGCTCTATTTTATTTGTTAATCATTGGTCTTGATGCCTGTGCTATTGGAGTCCTGCTCAGAAAGTATTGTTCTGTGTAAATGTGTAAATTGTTCTGAGTTCAAGCATATTCCATGTTTTTTCCTCTATTAGATACAGGATGTCAGATGTCATGTTGAGATCCTTGATCCATTTGGAGTTGTGTTTTATGCAGGTGAGAAGTCAAGTTTCATTCATTTACAAGTAGCTATGTGGTTTGACCTGCAACATTTGTTGAAGATTCTGTCTTTTCTCCAATGTGTATTGTTGGCCTCTTAGGAAAAAAACAACTAGGTGATTATAGGAATGTAGGTTTCTATGTGGGTCCTTGTGATGGTTTAAATAAGATGTACCTCATAGCCTTGGGCATTTGAATACTTGGCTCCCAGTTAGTGACTCTGTTTAGGAGGATTACGGGTGTGGTACTTTTAGAGGAAGTATGTTACTGGGTTTTGGGTGTTTAAAGCCTTGTGTCATTTTCAGTTTCTTCTCTCTGCTTTATGCTCACAATTCAGGATGTGTGCCTGCAGATTTCTGCTCCTTCTGCCATGCCTTTCCACCCTAGACTCCAGCCCTCTAGAACTAAGCCAAAATAAATTCTTCTATAAGTTGTTTTGGTTATGATGTTTCATCACAGCAATGGAAAAGTAATTAAAATAGTCCTAAATTCTATCCCCATGATCACTGTCACTATTTTATGCTAGTACCATGCTATTTTTATTATTATAGCTCTGTAATGTAAGTTAAAATCTACATTGGTAATACCTCCAGCAGTTCTTTTGTTATTCACTATTGCCTTGGCTATCCTGGGTCTTTTGTGTTTCCACATGATATATAAGATTATTTTTTCATTTCTGTGAAGAATTGCATTGGTGTTTGATGAAGATCTCATTGATTTTGTAGATTGTTTTTGGTAGAAGGGCCATTTTTACAGTATTAGTCCTACCAATCCATGAGACTATGAGGTCTTTTCATCTTCTGGTATCTTCTTCAATTTTTTTTCAATGTCTTAAAATTTTTATTATGCAAATATTTTGCTTCTTTGCTTAGGTTTATTCCAAGGTATTTTATTATTTTGAAGCTATTGTGACTGGATTGTTTCCCTGCTTTCTTTCTCTGTATATTTATCATCTGCATACAGAAAGGTTACTGATTTTGTGTATTAATTTTACATTCTGATATTATATATAACATGTCCATTAGCTGTAGGAGATTTGTGGTGGAATCTTTGGAGGTTTGTGTGTATGTGTGTGTGTGTGTATAGAACCATATCATCTTCAAGTATACTTGGGCTTTCTCCTTTTATCCCATTTATCTTCTCTTGTCTTATTGTTCTAGTTAAGACTTCAAGTGTTATACTGAACAGGATCGGAGGAGTGGACATTCTTGTCTTATACATGATTTTAGAGAAAATATTTTGAGCTTTTCTCTGTTTAGCAGGATGCTGGCTGTGGGCTTGCTGTACACTGTCTTTTTTTTTTTTTAATGTGGGTCTATGTTTCTTATATTCCTAGATTCTCTGCAACATTTATCATGAAAGGATGTTGGATATTGTTAAAGGTCTTTTGTGCATCTAATGAGATGATCTTGTGGTTTCTGTCAGAGAAGAGTGACCTCAAACATGGTCAGGGGAGTTGAAGTGGCAGCTGGAGTGAAGGCCACTGAGAAGTACAGACAACAGCATCAGTACATGTAAGACACTTCCTCCTCAGTCTTTGAGGACACACGTGAGACCCAAGAGAGGAGGGCTGAGTTGATGCCATTTGGAAAATGGTTCCAATAAGCAAGTGGGCCAGGGGCCAACTATTACAATCACATCAAGTTGTCTGGTTCAGGGTATAAATGAAATTTCTTTCAGAGTGGCCTGCTGAGTGGCTGTGAAACCGACCCCCTTCTCCTTTCTGTCTTATCCTTCCACACACAGCATCTTTCCTATCTTTATAGACATGCTGTTTTACTGAAGAAAAAGAAAACCTGTTTAGATAAAAACAAAGAAATATAGAGAGTGCAACTGTGGAAACAACAGCAATGGCACAGCGGCTACCAAAAATGACAATATATCAGGTGGAGAAGCTAATTCAAATAACCTTGACTGTTCCTGTCTATCTATCTATCTATCTATCTATCTATCTATCTATCTATCTATCTATCTATCTATCTACCTACCTATCATCTATTGATCTATATTTCAATATCTATGTATCTATGTATATCTATCAATTATCTATCAATCATCTATCAACTATTTATATATCAATCAATCTATCCATCATCTATTTATCTATCTACCTCTATGTATTTCTATCTATCTATCTATCTATCTATCTATCTATCTATCTATCTATTATCTACCTAGTGATATATATCAGTCTCTATGTACCTATATATTTATCAATTATCTGTCTATCATGTACCTATTGATATATCTATTTATTTCTATGTATCATCTATCATCTGTCAATCAATGTATCATCTATTGATCTATCTCTAAGTATCTCTATCTATCTCACTATCTATCAATCATTTGTTTCTTTATTATCCTCATCTATTATCCACCAGTATTATCTACTCCGTATCTTTGTCTTTCTGTCTCTGTCTCTGTTTGTCTATCTGTCAGCCTCTGTCTGTCTCTCTGTCTCTGTTTGTCTCTCTCCCTCACTTTTTCTAATGAGGGGTTGTGTATCCTCCCAGAGCAGCACCACCATGCAGGAACCAAGTGATCATCACATGAGCCTGTGGGGGAGGCAGTTCATAATCAAACCACAGCAAAACCTCCGTTTCCATGTCCTGTCAAATGTTTGGCCAGGCTGGGAAATTCTCACAAGGGCACACGCTTTGGTGAGAACTCAGGGGTCGAGACTCTGACTCCTCTTTTTTCATTGTCCAAAAACCTACTTCTCTGAGGCTATGAAATAAATTCCTAGATTTATCTGCCTAGTTCCTGATGCAAAATTTAACTGCCAAATTGTAAACTTTCTAAACGAAATTTCTTTCCATCTTTGTAATGAATTCCAGAAGCAGCCTTGTTTGGCTACGAGCTGAGAAACAGTTCAGAGGTACCAATGGGACAGCCGCAGTCTGGGTACGAGGCAGCCCTGGAAGAGCTCCAGAGAAGTCTTGACCTAGAGAAGCACAGGAGGTGCCAGTGTACTGTAGGGTGCAACAACTGGACTGCTTTCCCCCCCACAGGAAAGCCTCAGAATTGTTCAGAGGAGGACCACAGGGGCTCCTGTTGCTCAGTGTGTAGTTACCGAGCTGCTCAAGCTCGAGGCCAGCTGAAGCCAGAATGGCCATGGTGAGCGGGGGAAGCTGCTGTCTTGGCCCTGTTTCCCCCTTTCTTCATTGTTCTGTCTTCCTCTGTTTCCCCCCTCACCACAGTGCTGATTTCTGAGGAAGGTAATCTTTGAGCGAGAAGAGACATGAACAGCAGGAGCGAGGTCAGCTGGCCGGTCAGATTTTGCCTACTGTGCAAAGGCTCTTGGCCAAGAGAGTACACTTCGGGGGTTCCAGATATCTCTAGAAGAGTGGGAGGGCTTCTGTACAAACCAAAGCAAGTCGGGATTTCCCCTGCATCCTCTAGACATGAAAGGGAGCGAGGAAAGGAAGGAGAACATCTGGGCTTTGGAGATGCATGGGCAAAGGAAACTTTCCTTAGCTATTTTCAGTTTTACATTTACCAAATGAATCGATAGTTCTTAACTTTCTTGTTTGTTATAAACCATGCTAAAATCCCCTAAAATCTGTGGATATGTGCCCCAGAAGAGAACACAGCATTTCCTATCTCTGTCTCTGTATCTCTCTGTCTCTCTTACTGCAACATTTCTTTTTCTCTATAATTTAGGATACTCATAAGCTCTTGGAAATCTATCATGACCTTATCTTTTTTTAACCACCAGCATTTATTTGGTGGTACGTAAATTCATTCTGAATTTCCTCTTCTCTCATTCTCCTATAGATAAAGGGTGGGAAATCGACAGTAGGAAGGAGGGAGGGCTGGTGGTTGGTGAGGGTAGATTCACTTGATGATAGAAGCCAGTATCTTCACCCAGAACCTTGAGTGTCTGGCCCTGGCAGCAATACCAGCTCCAAATGAGCTACTGGAATGTAAGAATGCAGATTGATGAGAGCAATAAACCGTTTTCAGATTCTCTGGGTGAGGGGTCAGCAGGTGTGCAGAGAAGGCAGCAGTCTCTGCCAATTTGGGAGGCAGAATACCTTGGAGACTGGGCATTGGTTTTACATAAGCTACTGGTGGGAAGATGGTGGCTCCAGTCTAGTGTCTGCTGCCTAGAACTAGAGGCCGGTGTGATTCCTGCATAGTGTACTTGGGGAAGTGGGCCTCTGGTCCCCTTTGCTCTTACTTGGGAATGGCCGTTGGGATGAGGGCAGGAGGGAACCTAGGACATTCACATCATCAGAGACACCTATGGATTGACTGAACTCATGTGATAGCCAATGAAGTAGAGCAAATTAGAATACAACTTGCATTAGTTGCTAGAACCAAATACCTGACCAGAAGCAACTCTAAAGAAGGAAGGGCTTAATTTTGAGGGGATACAGTTCATCATACCTTGAAGAGATCAGGAAACAGCTGGGTAGACTCCATCTGCACTGGGAAACAGAGTGACAGAAGTAGGGCCAGGTTATGAAAACCTCATGCTTCACCCCTAGTGACTCACTTTCTCAAATGAGACTCTACTTTCTAAAGCTTCCACAGCCTTCCCCAACAGCCCACCAACTGGGGATCAAAGGAATGGCCATCACATGAGCCTGTGGGGAACATGTCACATTCCGGCCATAGCAGAAACTCTATTTTCCTGTTTGGTATATTTGTTGACCAGGTTGGAAAACTTCTGACGAGGCTGCTACACCTTTTTGTGGAGTTTTCAGGAGACAAAACTCTCACTCCTTTCCTCCTTTCTAGAAGCATGGAAAGAGGTCAAAGTTCTACTGCCTTCCAGTGGCTTGATAGCCAATTCTTATTCTTCCTGATGGCCTAGAAGCATCTACCTCTCTAAGGAGCCAGGGCCAGGATTGACAAGGGAGAGAGGTCAGGGAGAATCAGTGTTATTCCTCATGCTGGTCAGGAAGCCAGGGTAAAAAAAGTCAGGATCAAAGCCAGAACTGACGGTCAATGTCAAACCATCGAGGACAGACAGAAATGTGGGGACCTGAAGACAGGGAGTGAGCTATCTCTGCCAGAGAAGACCACAGAAGCTGCAGGCCAGCTGACTTCCGTGGGCCTCAGTTTTCTCAGGTGCGAAATGGCACTCATAACGTCTGCCTTCGAAGTGCTTGTTAGGATGAAATCTAAATGTGAATCGCTTAATGTCTCCATGGCACAAAGAAGCCATTGTAGTTAACAGTAGCTCATTATCACGATGTGGCAGTCACTGCGCAAGGTCTTTGGGTAGGCTGGGGGAGTGATGGTTATGAAAATGAGTAAAGAATACTCTCGGTTCTCAGTTTGCTCATAGCTTCACAATTATCATAGAAGTCAGACTGTGATGAGCGCTGTAATAAAGGAAACGGCTGTTGCTGGGCTTCTTCTGTGACCCCATAATTGCTCACTTGTGGAAAACCTCTCAAGTGACCAAAACCCTCCCAGACAAAGATGTTACAGAACCATGCTTCCAATTAATGTCTCCGAACTTGAATTACAAATGCGGGCTAGAATTTCTCAGGGTCTCTGCTCACTGTGTCTCAGGTGGCCCAGCTAAAGGGTCTGCACAATGACATTCTTTAAGGGTGCTTTGAAACATACAGGGCTATGTGTGTGGGAGGGACCCTTCCTTCTGTGTGCCATTGAGCCACAATGGGGGAGAAAATAGAGGACCGTAGAACTGAAAAGGAGTTTTGTTTCTTGCTGATTTTTTTTTTCTTTTGGTGAATACAAAGCACCTGCCCATTCATTTTCATAATTAGAGCAGGTCTCTTTGCAAGTTCAACAGATGAGAAAACAACGCCCCTCTATTTATATCTAATCAGTTATTTGTGGGAATACATATGGCAAGAGGCGGGGGGGGGTGGACCAGAGATGGGGATGTAAAGATTGAAAGGATGCGCAAGGACTGGGTGATACAGAGAAGCAGGGACCCCGCCAGGAAGCAAAGGCAAGGCAGGGTACAGATGTGTGTGTGTGTGTGTGTGTGTGTGTGTGTGTGTGTGTGTGTGTGTG